>NC_086319.1:238048760-238407760 GCF_036172605.1 Pelobates fuscus | reverse complement strand
GAGGGGGCAGTGTGTGTATGGGACAGTGTTTGTATGGGGGGGGAGGAGGGTAGGGAGGCTTTTCATTTTTTTTATTTAATAAAATAAATATTCTATGTCCCCCCTCCCTTCTTACCTTTACTGAGGAGGAGGGGGGACATTTCTCCGTCCCTGGTGGTCCCAGTGGGGATTCCCTGGTGGTTCAGTGGTAGGAGTGAACTCAAGCCCGCGCTACAGGGCTAAAGTTCACTCTCGTGAGATTTGGAGCATTGCCGTGGTAAGAGGAGCTGCAGGTAAGAGCTCCCGGGTCCTCTCTCCCTCTCTCCCTCCCTCCCTCCCTGCCGGCTGCCAGGATAGTGCCTGCGGACCGGGGAGGGGGATCTCTGATCGCATTGTCCAAGTGCCAGCCCTGCAGGCACATTGCAGGGCTGGCACTTGGACAATGCGAGCCCTGCATTAGCCGGCAGGGGGGAATCTCGGGGGGAGGGGGGGCAATTGCTCCGCTGCCCCCCCCCCCCTGGATCTGCCACTGCCGGAGACAGACAATTCTAGTGAGAATTGTTTGCAGTGCTTGTGCAAACTGATCCATTTTGTGATCCATATTTCTCATCCGTGCCTCACAGGAAGCAGTCTGTTCCCCTAGGTTTGCAGAGTTCATTGCCCTATCGTAATGTCAGGAATAGAGTTACCCTAACGCACAAACCTAAAGGTAACAGTAAAGGTACACGCACCGATCTTTAGATTGTCCGGGTTAGTGCCTGAGACAGATATATGAAATGTCTGCAAGCAGACAGAGAATAAATGAGAAACAAGCAGAGGTCAGGATTACAGAAATACATGGAATCGATAGCCAGGCCAAGATTAGGATAACAGAGAGCAAGAATAGTCATAAAAACCCAAGGTCAGAGAACAGGAAATCCAATGCACAGTATAAACACACTCTCAAGTAACAAGAACCATGGCAGGGCAAGGAAATAAGGACAACCAGAAAGTTTATATACCCTATACTGGGTAGTGATTGGTAACAGAGGACCACAATGTCACAAGCCGGTACACATCATCAAAAAGCGACACATGGGCTGACACTATAAAAGGAGACTAATGGGAAGGGTCCACATTATATATGATGTCATAGTAAGGCACCAGGAAGTTAGGGATAAATGTGTATGCATCAGAACTCAGAAAATACATCATTTCTGTGATCACACGGTGCCACCAGGGACCGGTATCATGAGAGGGATGCGCCCCTCGCCAACAACTGGAACATAAACCAAAGCAAGGCATTGAGTCGCAAATCACCCACATGTGCCCGATTCAACCTAGCCCACGATCTTTCCCATGAATCCCAGATCTCACAGTAGACAGCCCATGTGTCTGGGGCCAAGGAAGCTCTCACGTATCCCCCGAGCAAGATGCTCGTAGCTGCCACATTTCGTCCGGGCAAGCCTGCCCCACCTCCTACACTCCGGGCGCCACCGTGCACCGGGACCACTGCAAACGAGATAAAGCATCAGGCACTATGTTCAAATACCCTGACACATGCCATGCACAGAAAACCACATTAAGCGACATACATAGCAACACAAAATGATGCAAAAGACACACCACTGGTTTCGATGAAGCAGACAGATTATTTACTGCATGCACGACAGCGATATTATCTAAAAAAAGAAAACCACTTTCCTATCCCGAAGCTTGATGCTCCAAAAAGGCTAAGTTACGAATAAGTGGGCTCTCTGCCCAGGCCGCCAGCCACCGCGCACCACAGGCCCCCCACAATACGCCCCAAAACCCACGCTGCCCAAGGCATCCATGAAGAGCTCGAGACCCACCACCAAAACCCCCACCTTCTGAAAGAGCACTGTACCGTTGAAGTCCCGCAAAAACGCTTCCCACACCTCCAGATCATCCTGCATGGGCGATGACACCCTGATGAAATGATGCTGCAACCGCACACTCGCCGTAGCCCAGATAAGCTCCTGCTGAAAATCTGCCCCATCGGGATCACCCTGAAAGCAAAGTTGAGTTTACCCAGGAGCAATTGCATCTGCCGAAGCGTCACCTTCCTAGCCTGAAACTCCGACACCGACCGCAAATTGCGAAAACATGCGACCCACCCCTGTCCCGGAAGGGAGTGAAGAAACTCGACTTGAAACCCTCCCGCAGCACCTCACTATCTTAGCCGCGGCACCATCGAGTCTAACTTCACTGAGGTTCGGCCCTGTGGCAGCGAGTGCACCCCCCACGGAGGCACCCCCCCTGGCACCTTCAGCGTTCATCACTCAAAACACCTATTAAGTCCATGGGTACACCTTGAAATGACATGCAGACCCCCACTTGCACTGACTTTCATTGAAGAGCCAGAGTAAGCCTTTTTGTAAGGTGACCAACAAAGAAGACTGCTGTTTGTTAAAAGGGTGGCGACTTCATCGCCATCATCAGCTTCATCCATAGAGGAAGGGTCCCACCTCATACCCAGGTTTGCCGCAAGCCACTTCAAAAACTGCTCGTCGTATTTCCACCACCGTGCGCCTCCATATCCCATCCAAGTAGCAAAACAACGCGAACACAGCCCCGGTGACTTTTCTCCGAGCATGCTGGCGAGGACGCAGGACGTCCGCAGCCAAATGTTGAAAGATTTCAGTATCTTATGATACCTCTTCTGCTTCTCCTATACCTCCTTTTTCTCTGCCATTTTGTCCTTCTCCTTAAAGTCAATAAGTCCTCCAAGGCAGAAGCGAGAATATTTCACAAAACTCCCCCTTCCACAATTTCTCCTTCACCTCCTGTTTTAAATGCACCCCCAATGGCCCCCCAAAAGAAACATAAGCATGCTGCCTAGCCGCGTCTGGATACCACCAGCCAGTTCCACTCTCTTGCCCCCGACATCCATCAACAGAACTGATGGAGCTGCATCCACCCCCGGCCCATACCCTGCAGCGCAACCCACTCAAGAACCTGCGTCTGACTGGTCACCCACCCCGGGAGCCCAAACCCGGCCCACATTAGACCCCATCCCGCCACTAGCCACCAAACTGCTAAGCAAGGTTTGCAAAGTCATCATTAGTGTAGGAGAGTGCAACATATCAGAGGACTCACCGGCCAAGTGCCCCGCCTGCAAAGGCCCCAGGGCTGCTGAAGGAAATCCAACCATTCAGGATGTGCCACAAGCGTCGACTTCACACCAATCGGAGAGCCAACTTGATGCTGTGAAAAACCAGAGGAAGCACGGCTCCAAGACCTGCAATGAAAATGAGAACCACTCCTGAACCAACCCCCCGTCCCAAACCCGGGAGCACCTACCCGACTCCAATGCCCCCTGCTTGTCACCCTGGCAATCCTGAGCCAAGAAACAACCCCTAGGGTCTACCTACAACTCCCCTGGCCCCACCATGACCCCCCCAAGGTCGACTCCTGGGATCAACCTGCAGGCCCGACTGACCCGAGCCAAGGAATGACCCCCTGGGGTCTACCTGCAGCACCCCTGGCCCCACCATGACCCCCCCATGAGGTGCGGCCCAACTGACCCACCTGCATGCCAGATCCAACACTCCCATCACCATCATCTGCTTCACCAAAGGGGTCCCAACTCCTGTGCCATCCAGCCTGACCCCCATCAGTTGGTCCCTTCCCACTCCTGACAGAACACCAACGTACGGAGGCTGCCGTAAATTAGGACCCCCTGGGACGTTGGACCCTGCACCAAAATCACATGGAGGGAAACCACCCACTGGCTCAGCAGCACCCCAAGCACCATGGAGGCCCATGCCATGCCACCAAGGGACTTAGGCTGCTCTTGCTCAGCCCACCTCCTACCTAAAGGGCCTGCAGAAAGGCCCCCTGCCCCCAAACTTGCCTGCACAGTGTCAGGGTAAACCCTGTGCCATCCAGACAGCCAGGCACGACCATTCCACAACTGCCAAACAGGGGATTTGATCCTGGGACTTTGATCCTGGGACTTCTATTCTTTTGAGCTGTTCTTATACCTGGCCATGTCTGCAGCACTAGTATGCTGGACTTTATCTGTGGCTATTGCCTGTGCTTCACCTGGGGCAGATCGCTCATCAGCTGGGTATAAAACACTGCCTCTCCCTGAGAGTAGTGTCAATTCTTTGATTTTGGTTTACGTGTTTAGTTCCTGCTTTCAATACTCCTGAGCTTGTTCCCCAGATTGACCCCGGCTTTTGACCTTGGCTCCACTCCTCGTTTATCCTGACCTCTGGCATCCTCTGACTTCGGCTTCACCTCAACTATCCTTCTGCTTGTGTCCTTGCCTGTACTGCATATTGGAGCACCTTTCCTGCACAGCCCCCGTGCACAGATTTACAATCCAGATGGCTTCTTACCTGGTCACCTTGGACTGTGTTTATCTGCAAGAGTGAGCATACATCTCTGTACTTCACCTCAAGTAAGACCCTGACAAAAGAACTGACACTCATGGAGTCCGCAGAGATGTACAAACTGCTTACCTCACTTGATCAATCAATCCTGTCCTAGACTGTTCTGGAGGTGCAGAAGGATGTATTGTCAATTAAAGACATGGTACATCCAACCCTGGAACCTGTGTATCCAGAGCCCTATGTATTGATGCCTGACAGATTTTATGGTTCCCGTTCCTCCTTCACATCATTTAAAATGGTTTGCGAACTCCTGTTTGCCTTTAAACCCAGGACCTACAACAGTGACTTTGTCACGGTCCGTACCACTATTAATTTACTTTCTGCATGGATTAAGGTGTGGGCATACCAGATGCTACAAAAAAGAGATGCTGTCTTGGACAACTGGGAGTCTTTCATGACCGCGATATACTTGCAGTGCTCTGCTTCCAAGAAAGTTGCTCTCTAGCCTGTTTCAGGTTCTTCTCTTGGGTACCAATAGAAGAGAGAGGCTTATACGGATATAACAATTCTATCTTCTTACTTCGCAAGCTTACCTTCAATGACCTGTCTTGTCACCCTGACACTACCCAAATAAGCCTTGAGACTTCAGTGGACAAGGAGGAACCCAAGGAGATCTGCTTCATTCGCAATGGGTTGACCTCTGAAGAAAGAGCCTGCAGGAGAGACAGTGACCTTTGTCTTTATTTTGGAGGAAAAGGGCATTTTATCACACTCTGCCCAACTCATCCACCTAGGCCAAAGGCTCTTCTATTGGGTACCATATGCACCCATCCTGTCATCCCTGCAACACAACCTGGAAACTGACAAGGTTGCTGTCTAACCTGTCCATGTTCCATGACACAAAAGGGTACCCAGAATACGGTGATCAACATAACCAGTACCTCTGAAAAGTCTCCACCTTCTGCTCCAGATACATCTGCACCTCCTCCTGAAGATACTTCTATTAATACCATCACTTCTTCCTACCAGCTCAAAGAAACCTAACTTCAGAAAGTACCTATCCCTCTAATGGTACTATATGTCATGGAGTAACACTTCAGGGTTAAGTTCTCAGCAGTGAGGAGCCTGACTCCACCCCCCTCTGACACAGCTCTGACAGTATTTAGGGAGACTGGGCCAGAGGGAGGGTGCTTGGTGATTGATTGTTTGAGCTAACATGTGAGCTGCCTCCTGGAGCTCCATAAGGTCAGCTACTGGGAAACTTGGACCAGACAAACCCTTCCAGCCTTTGAGCAAATGCAAGGATTGCTGCAAGCCATAAAGGATTACTGGAGAAAGGAAACTTTGCTACTTTACAAGTGGACAATATGTCTGGACTATTGGAGGATTACCCATATAAACCTTAAGTATATCTTTCAGCTAATTGATTACAAAATCATTTATTCTATGAACTGTTTCTTGCATTGCAAATACTTCCATTGCTACAAGTTACTAATCTCATGAAGGACAACTCCCATCATGCTTATTCACTATGAACTGTTCTTGCTTTGCAACTATTCTCAGCTAATTGATTATTGATCCTATTGAAGATTATTCTCATGAACTAATGTTACTTAATGCATCTCTGAAGAAATACTTAATACTGAACTTTGTGTTGTTGAATTACTTGCAATTCTTATTATTGGATTATTGCCTAAATGCAATTCATTTAAGTTTAACTCTTATTAAAACTTCGGTTGAATCAAGTTACCAGTGATTCTCTCTTTTCTTAAAGCTACATTATTGATACTTAAGGATTCTCCATTTCTTTACTATTGTAATTAGGGTAATTACAAGCTGCAGTTGAGTTCCAACCCAAATCACCCCTAGTAGCGTAACACTATAGTCCAAAAAAAGGATTTACAAATGTCCGAGAAGGCATTGCAAGCCTGCACTCCTGCTGAGGTACTAGAAGTACTTACTACCTGCACCCGGATCTTCGAAGACCTTGACATCTCTCCAGCAGTATAAGAAGCTGGTACTATGGAGCCCCATGCTGTTAAAGGACTCCTCTCTGGGCACTTTGATGACAAGGAATATCTTGATATGGATAGTAAATCCGACAATGAGGTGCACTGTGACTCTGAAGAGCCTGATCACGCCCGAAGGGTGGGTTCTGTCATGATAAACCCTGTGCCAACCAGACGTGGCCGTTCCACAAGTGCCAAATAGGGGATTTGATCCTGGTTGTTTCGATGTCCTGGGCCTGCTATACTGCCATTGAGCCACACCAGATTCTATTCTTTTGAGTAGTTATATCCCTGTTATACCTAGCCATGTTTTCAACACTAGGGGGCTGGACTTTATCTGTGGCTATTGCGTGTGCTTCACCTGAGGCAGATCGCTCATCACCTGGGTATAAAACAGTGCCGCAGAATCAGAACTACTGTAATACAAGACATACCATGCCATCTCTTGAACATTTCCTCTGCTCATATTCCATAAGTCATAAAGAAGAAGAAAATTTAGAATTTTGGCAGCTTTTATTGTATACATCATTTATCAATGAACAGCAGTGTATATATACATGTTATGTTATATTCTAGTATTGTGTGCTAGCTATACACCCATATTTCAAATGAATGTTGCTCTGTTTTCCTAAATGAAATTAACCTTGTAGTGAAGAAGTTAAAATAAGAGTAGGTGGTACGATTAAATAAATGGAATTTGAAAAATGATGGTGCTGTCTCGACTACCCTGCTTCGGCAGTGATTCCCACAGGTAACGGCTTCCTGAAACGCGCGCATGCACGGAAGCAGGATGCGTACCGCAACCCCTGAACTGTGATCGCGTCACAGCTGGCAGATGCCCAGGAGATGTGCAGAAGCATTCCATGCTGCAGGACCAAATTAGTGTTGAGTTGTTCCCATGGCAACCCCAAGCAGGGGAGGGCTGGCAGCCTTAGGCCTGGGGGGCAAAACCAGTCAAGTGGCCCATTGCGCCACCAAATCAGTTCACCATCCATGCCCACCTTTTTCTGGTTTTATAACGGATATTGATGTAATGCTAATCAGTAGCTCTTTGCCATACCCGCTCCTTCACGGCTCTGACTTTCAATGTTGTCAGAGCACAGGCTGAGAATCTCTGAGCCTGTGCTCTGACTCAGTAACTGAGCGCCGGAACCACGAGGGAGAGGATATGATCTGACTGCACCTACTGCTGGTGCGCACCAGTGGACCACCAGCGAATCGTTTAAATTAAATATGCTGGTGTACCCAACTTGTGAGCTGTGTTGGCCGCCGGGCGCCTCTGTGGTCATGGCACCCTGCGTGACCGCACAGCTTGCCCACCCCAACGGCTGGCCCTGCTGACACACACTGATGTTACTACTTAGACATCCCTCAATATTAATACAGAGATGAGAGTAAACACAAATAAACTGTGGAAACTAGAGCTGATCCCCCCCAAATTTATAAAGGTTTGCTTAGAGGATTTATTCAAGATTAAATCATGCCTCCTCCTCTCTCCCCCATGCGCTGCTCTGTAGGCTGGGAGGAAATGAAGAGTAATCACAGTCTCCCAGCACAACGCCACCTGTGGCTGCATGGGGAACAGCTGTTTAATGTAATGCTTGCAGGACGGCCAGCTGCCGCAGAACCTCTTTGTTTCCGTCTCTGCAAAGGGCTCCAGGCACTGCTTGTTGTGAGTGTGAGCCACTGTAAATTAGGGGCAGAGGGCACTTGCACTGCGGTCAAGACGGGTCTGGGCAGGAGGAGAGTGCAGTGCAATCAGTGCACTCCCCTCCTGTGGGTCACCAGTAGACTGGTGCACCTGCCCAGGATCAGAGCCGGTGCAAGGATTTTTGCCGCCCTAGACAAAATATAAATTTGCCGCCGCCCCCCCCATGTGACATCACAATGCCCCACCCGTATGATCTGCCATATGAACTAACGCCAGTGCTGCACACAGTGTGTGTTTACATTAAAAAGCCTGCAGGGACCAGCTATAGACACCAGAACCACTTCATTAAGCTATAGTGTCCCTTTAATGTGAGGTAAATTATAGATTAGTGTCACTAATAATATACTAGATTGCCTACTTACAATTAGATGAGGATGATGATGGGCTGCAGTTTGGCTCCACTGGTCTGGTGTAGAACAGGACCTCTGGAGGCTGTTTGCAACTGTGGTCACAAAATTCAACGTTCTGGGAGAATTGGAAGCAGCTCCATTTTTTGGGGGCCTCTTACACAGCTCAAGGTCTGGGCTCCAGTGCCTGACGGTGAGTATGCCCATAAGGCCCACTCATAAGTCCACTTGTATGTTCCACCCACCCATGAGCTCGCTCACAGGGAGTGGAGTGTGTAGGGAATGTGTTATGTGTTATCTAATATGTGTGCTTATGGTATGTAGTGTATAGGGATACCAGTTTGTGCAGGTGATGCAGTGTGTTTGTGTGTAGTGGAAGCAGTGTGTATTTGTGTATAAGGGATGTATTATGTGTTTCTGGTTGTGTGTGAGGGATGCATTGTGTGAATCTGTGTTTGTATGCATAAGGGATGCAAGGTGTGTGTCTGTATGTGTGTGCATTGAGTGTAAGAGATGCATTGTGTTTCTGTGTGTATGTAAGAAAAACAGTGTGTGTGTTTGCATGTGTGTGTAAGGGTTTGCATTGTATGTTTCTGTGTATGTGTGCAAATGATGCATTGTCTTTGTGTGTAAGGGTTGCATTGTGTGTGTGTGTAATGGATGCATTGTGTGTTTCTCTGTGTGTAAGGGAAGCATGTTCTGTTTCTGTGTATGTATAGGGATGCATTGTGTGTTTCTGTGTATGTATAGGGATGCATTGTGTGTGTGTGTGTGTGTGTGTGTGTGTGTGTGCGCGTAGTGTTAAAGAGCTCCCTGTCTTGCCCCCTGTCCTATAGAGCTGTCCCTTCTGTCCCTTAGAGCTCTCCTCTGCCCCTTAGTGGTCTCTCCTCTCCCCCACCCTCCCCTAGCGGTCTCTTCTCACACTCACCCACCCTCCCTGTGCTCTTCTCATCCCCCCTCCACCCTCCACCCTCCCTGTGTTCTTCTCACTCCTCCCTCTGTGTGTTCTCACCCCCCCGTGTTCTTCTTACCCCCCTCCTCCCTGTGTTCTTCTTACTCCCCCCCTTGTTCTTCTTACCCCTTCTTCTTATTACTCCCCCTTCTTCTTACCCTCCTCCTTCTTCTTACCCCTTCCTTCTTCTTCTTACCCCCCTTCTTCTTCTTAAAGCCCCTTCTTCTTCTTACCACCTTCTTCTTCTTACCCCCTTCTTCTTCTTACCCCCTTCTTCTTCTTACCCCCTTCTTCTTACTCCCCCCTCTTCTTCTTACTCCCCCCTTGTTCTTCTTACCCCCTTCTTCTTATTACTCCCCCTTCTTCTTACCCTCCTTCTTCTTCTTACCCCTTCCTTCTTCTTCTTCTTACCCCTTCCTTCTTCTTCTTCTTACCCCTTCCTTCTTCTTCTTACCCCCCTTCTTCTTCTTACCCCCCTTCTTCTTCTTACCCCCTTCTTCTTCTTACTCCCCCCTCTTCTTCTTACTCCCCCCTCTTCTTCTTACTCCCCCCTCTTCTTCTTACTCCACCCTCTTCTTCTTACTCCCCCTTCTTCTTCTTACCCCCCTCTTCTTCTTACCCCCTTCTTCTAATTACTCCCCACTCTTGTTCTTACTCCCCCCTTCTTCTTCTTACCCCCCTCTTTTTCTTATCTCCCCTTCTTCTTACTCCCCCCTCTTATTATCCCCCTCCCCTCTTCTTACTCCCTCTCTTCCCTCTTCTTACTCCCCCCTCTTCTTACTCCCCCTCCCCTCTTCTTACTCCCCCCTCCCCTCTTCTTACTCCCCCCTTCTTCTTACTCTTCCCCCTCCCCTCTTCTTACTCTCCCCCGTCCCCTCTTCTTACTCTCCCCCCTCCCCTCTTCTTACTCTCCCCCCTCCCCTTTTCTTACTCTCCCCCCCTCCCCTTTTCTTACTCTCCCCCCTCTCCCCTCTTTTTACTCTCCCCCCCTCCCCTCTTTATACTCTCCCCCCTCCCCTCTTTATACTCTCCCCCCTCCCCTCTTTATACTCTCCCCCCTCCCCTCTTTTTACTCTTCCCCCCTCCCCTCTTTTTACTCTTCCCCCCTCCCCTCTTTTTACTCTTCCCCCCTCCCCTCTTCTTACTCTCCCCCCCTCCCCTCTTCTTACTCTCCCCCCTCCCCTCTTCTTACTCTCCCCCCCTCCCCTCTTCTTACTCTCCCCCCCTCCCCTCTTCTTACTCTCCCCCCCTTCTTCTTACCCCCTCCCCTGTAGGTGGCCGAGCTGCACTCCGGTCCGCGGTCCCGGCCGGAGTGACAGGAAGGTGCTCAGTGTGCACCTTCCTGTCAGTCCGGCCGGGTACAGGAAACAGAAACTCCTGTTCCGCGCGGAACAGGGGTTTCTGTTTCCTGTACCCGGCCGGACTGACAGGAAGTGCACACTTAGTGCACTTTCCTATCACTCCGGCCGGGACCGCGGACCGGAGACCAGCTCGGCCATCTACAAGGGAGGGGAGGGAGGGGAGAATCTGTTCTGCAGCCGCCTGAGCGCTCTTTACAGAGCGCTCAGCGGCTGCAGCATTTAAAGGGCCGGCCCGCCGCGGCCGGTCCTAAAAGAATTTCGGGCGGCCTGGGGGGCAATTGCCTCCCTGCCCCCCGGCCCAGCCCGCCCCTGACCCCAAGCAATTGACAGCCACCTAAGCCAATAGGTGTTATATAAACTTATCAAGTAGTTGGGTCTTTTTTCTGGCACCCTATTTAAACCTAGAACAGCTGAGCTTTCACTGATCAGTTGTTCTGTGCTACTTACTGCTATTTACCTGTGTTCCTGTTCTCCTAAATTCCTGTTTTACCTGTTCTTCAACTGCCTTACCATTGCTGAACCTTTTGCTGCCTGGATATTTGACCATTTGATTGCCTGACCTTGCTTCTGCCTTGCCTCTGTTGAATTTGTTTGTATCAGACTTTTGTTTGTTATTTTTACCTGTAAATACAAGTACTTCATTCTGAGTTTCATGCGATCATACATGACAGGTGCATGGAATATTTCAATTGAAGGTGTGGGGTATAATGCAAAGTTTCATTATAAGTGTAAAGTTAGGTATAAGTATATACTATTCTGGACACTGCCATGTTGAAGCATTTAGGGAAGTAGCTTGTAAAATGATGCATGACATTGTTAAGTGTTTGATATTGAGAGAACCTAATGGTAAGAGTCTTTCTAGTTGTGGAATACATACGTGTTGCTTTAAAAATTAGAGCGAGGCCTGTAAAAAGAGTTAATATGAGACATCAATTATACATAAACATAAAAATGCCCTAACGACTTAATAACAGTATCTTTTAGTTTTCACAGACTGTGAAAGAGTGTAATGTTTTTGAAATTGTTCATGAACCTTTCACCAAGATTTAAACTGTCTGCGGTAACATTTAACAAGCTGTTAGCTGCAACATTTGATACAGCTGGGACTTGTAACTTGAAGAGAAACGCTAAGGCCTCTTTGGCAATCCATATTTATTTTGCTATTTTATCTTCATGTTTTCAAGTCTCTGTCTTACAGAATATTTATTTTATGTTACTGTTTTTTTTTTTTTTAAAGTAGCCCCCTAACGTTAATGAATGTAGCTATAGTTTTTTTCAGATTTCCATTTGCCTATATTTAATTCTGTTTTTATGTTATTTTAAAAGGTCAAATTGGTAATTTAAAGTAGATAGGGGCAAAAAAAATATATGAAAAATACACACGTATATCAATGTTTCAGGTTCTTCAAATTCTATACTATTTTTAAATAAATACCATTGTATCTTTGCAGCCATTGTCACAATTGAGTCTCTGCAAATTCTGCATTGTCCCTAGATGCTGACAGTGCCACTATAAAGTTGCATGGAGCAAAGTCAATGGTTTCATTGATCCCTTGTTTTGACTAACATAAAACACAGAAGCTGTAATTATTGAACTAGCTGTGGTAGAATGAGTCACAGTGCCAGAAGAAGTTATTGTGGAGCTGCTGGTGAAATATATGGGCCTTGTTGACTCTGCTGCAATTACAGATTAGTCTGCTACTTTTGATTCACATGTCCAGAAAATATTAAGTTTTATTTATTTTATAAATCCCAGATGTTTGGACTTTGAGTTCGATATTGCAAATAGTTAGCTTGAGTTGTTTTGTTTTGGGAAGTTGGCGTTATTGGGCTATGGGAAGTTGTCCTGCCACTTGTCCAGACAGATACCAGTCAGTAAATTCAAAACTAATTTTTTGTTTTGATTGTGTACTACTGTCTAGTGTGTTAATGTATGGTTGAAAGAGAAAATGTCTTTGTTAATGAACTTCTATTTAAAGGGACTCTCCAGTGCCAGAAAAAAAACCCCATAGTCAGAGGAAATTCAGACATCAAATAACTCGGGTAAAGAAAAGGGTGTTGATTATTTCTTGAGCAGCTGCAGGATACTCTAACAGGTAGGGTTGGTTACCACAGGTAAATGTTAGTTGTGCTGGAAATTGGAGTTGAAATTTCACATTTTTTTCTAACTAGTGTTTTGCATATTGGGGAAAATTCACATCTTTTAGTTGTCACTTGCATTGGGTAATCCAGGAATTTGAGGATTTGGGGATCTTGATAATTAATTTTGTTTGAGTTTCTGTATGCTTGTAGTATAGTTTCTTTGTTGCAGAAGTTTAACAGGTGAAAGATTACTGGTCTAGGTCTGAATGATGTTTGAGTCGAACTTCTTTTAGGACCCATTCAATTTGCTCTATTGATGAAATTTTTTTTTATTTGAGTCTGTCATCCAATGAAGGTGCTCCATTTGTGTCTTCTGATGCTGAGAAGGGGAGGCATCTGTCAGAGATGCAATGGCTGTGTATAGTACTTCAGCCCAACCAAACACTTCTGCACAATGTTCAGACTAGATGAGCTTATGCTTCTTTACAGGGAAGGAGGCATTCCTTAAAGTATCAAGGAGGCAGTTGGACACCTAAAGGTGTGTGTTATTTCTCTCTTACTTAAAACTGCTCATACCTCTCCACCTCTGATGCTCACCTTCAAGACTTCTCTAGGTCTGCACCATTCATGTGGAACACTCTTCTCTTCTCTGTAAGTAGTGATGTCCCGAACGGTTCACTGGCGAATAGTTCCTGGCGAACATAGTGTGTTCACGTTTGCCACGGACGGCGAACATATGCGATGTTCGGTCCGCCCCCTATTCGTCTTCATTGAGTAAACTTTGACCCTGTACCTCACAGTCAGCAGACACATTCCAGCCAATCAGCAGCAGACCCTCCCTCCCAGACCCTCCCACCTCCTAGACAGCATACAATTTAGATTAATTCTGAAGCTGCATTCATTTGTTTTTTGTATTTTTTTTGTGTGTTTGTGTTTATTATACATTATCCTCCATAGCCAGTAACCTGTGTTTATTATACATTATCCCCCATAGCCAGTAACCTGTGTTTATTATACATTATCCCCCCATAGCCAGTAACCTGTGTTTATTATACATTATCCCCCTATAGCCAGTAACCTGTGCTTATTATACATTATCCCCTGTAGCCAGTAACCTGTGGTTATTATACATTATCCCTCCCATAGCCAGTAACCTGTGTTTATTATACATTATCCCTCCCATAGCCAGTAACCTGTGTTTATTATACATTATCCTACCATAGCCAGTAACCTGTATTTATTATACATTATCCTACCATAGCCAGTAACCTGTGTTTATTATACATTATCCCTCCCATAGCCAGTAACCTGTGTTTATTATACATTATCCCTCCCATAGCCAGTAACCTGTGTTTATTATACATTATCCCTCCCATAGCCAGTAACCTGTGTTTATTATACATTATCCCCCACATAGTTACATAGTTAGATAGCTGAAAAGAGACTTGCGTCCATCAAGTTCAGCCTTCCTCACACCTGTTTTTTGCTGTTGATCCAAAAGAAAAAAAAAAAAAAAAAACAGTTTGAAGCACAATTTTGCAACAAGCTAGGACAAAAAATTCCTTCTTGACCCCAGAATGGCAGTCAGATTTATCCTTGAATCAAGCAGTTATTACCCTACATTGCAAGTACATTGCAAGTATGCATCTAGTAGCTGTTTGAACATCTGTATGGACTCTGATAAAACCACTTCTTCAGGCAGAGAATTCCACATCCTGATTGTTCTTACAGTAAAAAAACCTTTCCTTTGCCTTAGACGAAATCTTCTTTCTTCCAGTCTAAACGCATGGCCTCGTGTCCTATGTAAAGTCCGGTTTGTGAATAGATTTCCACACAATGGACGTTTTTCTAAACTAAATAGGTTTAAATTTGTTAACCTTTCTTCATAGCTGATATGTTCCATTCCTTTTATTAATTTTGTAGCCCGCCTCTGCACTTTTTCTAGTGCCATGATATCCTTCTTTAGAACAGGTGCCCAAAATTGCACAGCATATTCAATATGTGGTCTTACCAGTGATTTATAGAGAGGCAAAATGATATTCTCGTCCCGAGAATTAATGCCCTTTTTCATGCATGACAATACCTTACTGGCCTTGGCCACTGCTGATTGACATTGCACATTGTTGCATAGTTTGTTGTCTATAACAATTCCCAAGTCCTTTTCGTGTGTTGTTATCCCTAATTCGCTTCCATTAAGGGTATACGTTGCTTGTGTATTCTTTACGCCGAAGTGCATAACTTTGCATAACTTTGATTTTTCAACATTAAATTTCATCTGCCATTTGAGTGCCCAGTCCTCCAGTCTATCTAAATCCTTCTGCAGCAAAGTAATATCTTGCTCACATTGTATTATTTTACAAAGTTTTGTGTCATCTGCAAACACTGAAACATGACTTTCAATGCTGTCTTCAAGATCATTTATAAAAATGTTAAATAGAAGGGGTCCCAGAACAGACCCCTAAGGAACACCACTTGCCACCTCTGTCCAGCTTGAAAATTTACCATTAACGACAACTCTTTGTATTCTGTTTTTAAGCCAATGTTCTACCCAAGAACAAGCATTTTCATCGAGACCGATTTCCTTGAGTTTGAACACTAATCTTTTGTGTGGAACTGTATCAAATGCCTTGGCAAAATCCAAATAGATCACATCCACTGCAACACCCTGATCTATACTTCTACTTACTTCTTCGTAGAACGCAATCAAGTTAGTTTGACATGACCTGTGCTTCATAAAACCGTGCTGATTTTTGCTGATAACCATATTCTTCTCAAGGAATTCTTGAATATTATCCCTTAATAACCTTTCAAATATTTTACCAGCCACAGAAGTTAAGCTCACAGGTCTATAATTTCCAGGCAAGGATTTTGAACCCTTTTTGAATATAGGAACCACATCTGCCTTCCTCCAATCAGGGGAGGGCTGGCAGCCTTAGGCCTGGGGGGCAAAACCAGTCAAGTGGCCCATTGCGCCACCCCCCCATGTGACATCACAATGCCCCACCCATATGATCTGCCATATGAACTAATGCCAGTGCTGCACACAGTGTGTGTTTACATTAAAAAGCCTGCAGGGACCAGCTATAGACACCAGAACCACTTCATTAAGCTATAGTGTCCATTTAATGTGAGGTAAATTATAGATTAGTGTCACTAATAATATACTAGATTGCCTACTTACAATTGGATGAGGATGATGATGGGCTGCAGTTTGGCTCCACTGGTCTGGTGTAGAACAGGACCTCTGGAGGCTGTTTGCAACTGTGGTCACAAAATTCAACGTTCTGGGAGAATTGGAAATAGCTCAATTTTTTGGGGGCCTCTTACACAGCTCAAGGTCTGGGCTCCAGTGCCTGACGGTGAGTATGCCCATAAGGCCCACTCATAAGTCCACTTATATGTTCCACCCACACATGAGCTCGCTCACAGGGAGTGGAGTGTGTAGGGGATGTGTTATGTGTTATCTAATATGTGTGCTTATGGTATGTAGTGTATAGGGATACCAGTTTGTGCAGGTGATGCAGTGTGTTTGTGTGTAGTGGAACAGTGTGTATTTGTGTATAAGGGATGTATTATGTGTTTCTGGTTGTGTGTGAGGGATGCATTGTGTGAATCTGTGTTTGTATGCATAAGGGATGCAAGGTGTGTGTCTGTATGTGTGTGCATTGAGTGTAAGAGATGCATTGTGTTTCTGTGTGTATGTAAGAAAAACAGTGTGTGTGTTTGCATGTGTGTGTAAGGGTTTGCAGTGTATGTTTCTGTGTATGTGTGCAAATGATGCATTGTCTTTGTGTGTAAGGGTTGCATTGTGTGTGTGTGTAATGGATGCATTGTGTGTTTCTCTGTGTGTAAGGGAAGCCTGTTCTGTTTCTGTGTATGTATATGGATGCATTGTGTGTTTCTGTGTATGTATAGGGATGCATTGTGTGTTTCTGTGTATGTATAGGGATGCATTGTGTGTGTGTGTGTGTGCGCGTAGTGTTAAAGAGCTCCCTGTCTTGCCCCCTGTCCTATAGAGCTGTCCCTTCTGTCCCTTAGAGCTCTCCCCTGCCCCTTAGTGGTCTCTCCTCTCCCCCACCCTCCCCTAGCGGTCTCTTCTCACACTCACCCACCCTCCCTGTGCTCTTCTCATCCCCCCTCCACCCTCCCTGTGTTCTTCTCACTCCTCCCTCTGTGTGTTCTCACCCCCCCCTGTGTTCTTCTTACCATCCCTCCTCCCTGTGTTCTTCTTACTCCCCCCCTTGTTCTTCTTACCCCCTTCTTCTTATTACTCCCTTCTTCTTCTTACCCCTTCCTTCTTCTTCTTACCCCCCTTCTTCTTCTTACCCCCTTCTTCTTTTTACTCCCCCCTCTTCTTCTTACTCCCCCCTCTTCTTCTTACTCCCCCTTCTTCTTCTTACCCCCTCTTCTAATTACTCCCCACTCTTGTTCTTACTCCCCCCTTCTTCTTCTTACCCCCCTCTTTTTCTTATCTCCCCTTCTTCTTACTCCCCCCTCTTATTATCCCCCTCCCCTCTTCTTACTCCCTCTCTTCCCTCTTCTTACTCCCCCCGCCCCTCTTACTCCCCCCGCCCCTCTTCTTACTCCCCCTCCCCTCTTCTTACTCCCCCCTTCTTCTTACTCCCCCCCCTCCTTCCCCTCCCCTCTTCTTACTCTCCCCCCCTCCCTCCCCTCTTCTTACTCTCCCCCCCTCCCTCCCCTCTTCTTACTCTCCCCCCTCCCTCCCCTCTTCTTACTCTCCCCCCCTCCCTCCCCTCTTCTTACTCTCCCCCCCTCCCCTCTTCTTACTCTCCCCCCCTCCCCTCTTCTTACTCTCCCCCCTCCCTCCCCTCTTCATACTCTCCCCCCCTCCCCTCTTCTTACTCTCCCCCCCTCCCTCCCCTCTTCTTACTCTCCCCCCTCCCTCCCCTCTTTTTACTCTCCCCCCCTCCCTCCCCTCTTCTTACTCTCCCCCCCTCCCTCCCTCCCCTCTTCTTACTCTCCCCCCTCTTCTTACTCTCCCCCCCTCCCTCCCCTCTTCTTACTCTCCCCCCCTCCCTCCCCTCTTCTTACTCTCCCCCCCTCCCTCCCCTCTTCATACCCTCCCCCCCCTCCCTCCCCTCTTCTTACTCTCCCCCCCTCCCTCCCCTCTTCTTACTCTCCCCCCTCCCTCCCCTCTTCTTACTCTCCCCCCCTCCCTCCCCTCTTCTTACTCTCCCTCCCCTCCCCTCTTTTTACTCTCCCCCCTCCCCTCTTTTTACTCTCCCCCCCTCCCCTCTTTTTACTCTCCCCCCTCCCCTCTTTTTACTCTCCCCCCTCCCCTCTTTTTACTCTCCCCCCCCCCTTCTTCATACTCTCCCCCCCTCCCTCCCCTCTTCTTACTCTCCCCCCCCTCCCTCCCCTCTTCTTACTCTCCCCCCTCCCTCCCCTCTTCTTACTCTCCCCCCCTCCCTCCCCTCTTCTTACTCTCCCCCCCTCCCTCCCCTCCCCTCTTTTTACTCTCCCCCCTCCCCTCTTTTTACTCTCCCCCCTCCCCTCTTTTTACTCTCCCCCCTCCCCTCTTTTTACTCTCCCCCCCCCCTTCTTCTTACCCCCTCCCCTGTAGGTGGCCGAGCTGCACTCCGGTCCGCGGTCCCGGCCGGAGTGATAGGAAGGTGCTCAGTGTGCACCTTCCTGTCAGTCAGTCCGGCCGGGTACAGGAAACAGAAACTCCTGTTCCGCGCGGAACAGGAGTTTCTGTTTCCTGTACCCGGCCGGACTGACAGGAAGTGCACACTCAGTGTGCACCTTCCCATCACTCCGGCCGGGACCGCGGACCGGAGTGCAGCTCGGCCACCTACAGGGGAGGGGAGGGAGGGAAAAGCTGCTGCAGCCGTCTGAGCGCTCTTTACAGAGCGCTCGGCGGCTGCAGCATTTAAAGGGCCGGCCCGCCGCGGCCGGTCCTAAAAGAATTTCGGGCGGCCTGGGGGGCAATTGCCTCCCTGCCCCCCGGCCCAGCCCGCCCCTGCCTCCAATCCTCCGGAACACTTCCTGAAAGAAAAGAATCTTGAAAGATTAAAAACAGAGGTTCACTTATTTCTACACTTAGTTCCTTAAGTACACGTGGATGGATACCGTCAGGCCCTGGAGCTTTGTTTATATTAACTTTCTTTAGTTGCTGCAGCACATTGTCTTGAGTTAACCAATTACAATTATTCTGCAAGTTTTTAGTAGCAATCATTTGCACATCTATTGCCATGGGTTCTTCTTTAATATATACGGAGGAGAAATAGTTATTTAGAATTCCTGCCTTTTCTTGGTCTTCATTAACTAACACCCCTGTTTCAGTTTTAAGTGTACCTATACTTTCATTTTTGGTTTTTTTGGAATTTATGTACTTAAAAAATGCTTTGGGGTTGGTTTTGCTCTCTTTAGCTATCAACCAGTAACCTGTGTTTAATATACATTATTCCCCCACAACCAGTAACCTGTGTTTATTATACATTATCCCCCACAACCAGTAACCTGTGTTTATTATACATTATCCCCCTACAACCAGTAACCTGTGTTTATTATACATTATCCCCCACAACCAGTAACCTGTGTTTATTATGCCTTATCCCCCCACAACCAGTAACCTGTGTTTATTATACATTATCCCCCAACAACCAGTAACCTCTGTTTATTATACATTATCCCCCCCACAACCAGAAACCTGTGTTTATTATACATTATCCCCCCATAGCCAGTAACCTGTGTTTATCATACATTATTCCCCCATAGCCAGTAACCTGTGTTTATCATACATTATCCCTCTCATAGCCAGTAACCTGTGTTTATTATACATTATCCTCCTGTAACGGACCGTTTCAGCAGACAAGGGGTTAAAATTGTTTAGGCGATAATCCCCTTTTCAAAGACCGGCACAGTTACTGTAGAATAACCAAAACTCACGGATTGGATATAAGGGAATGCACCAAACTCCCGAACTGCATACAAGGGAATAAGGTAGCACTCCAAACTCCCGAACTGGAACCTCACGAATAGCTGCTAGCAGACGAACAGGAAAAGCTCCCAAGCGGCTTACACTCCTGGCAATCAGTCTCTATCAGCATACAGTGAATCCCCCCAAAGACGAGACAAGGCTCCGTGTTGAGGGTCAAGCAGTGGTCTGTTTATTGAGGGCTACCTGCCCCTGTACCTGCCCCTAGGGGAGTGTCTCCCACCTGGTGGACACTCCCCTAGGGGACCAGATGGAAGACTGTAACAACGGACAGACAAGTAGCATTTCAGGAGATACGGAAGTAAAACATCCCCACAATGCATCCTGGCTTCCTCCCCTCTGCCCTGGAGATAATTGAGAAGTAATTCAATTATCTCCCAGGACAAAGGCAAAACTCCATTACACACGTGGGGACACAAAGACAGATTATCACTTTAAAATACATAATGGGACAAATGGTACAGTAAATATATACATTTAACATATCCCCAGATAGCTCAGGTCTGAGTGCACATTATTAGGTGAATGGCACTCAGACCACACGGATACAGTTTAATTGCCATGGAGCCAAAGTCTTTAATTACACAAACAGGCTCCATGGCATGGCTTTCTGGGTTAAAACATTCCTCCAACATAAAATACTGAATTTACATGCATTCGTTAAATCAGTACGAATTAGAACCAGGGGCTGGAGGTTCAGCGGTGCCTGCACGTAAAAGTGTCCGGGTTTGGTGCATGAAAGCCGGGCAGAAAAGCGCTGGCTGCCCGGGGAGCTCCAGAACACCGCCATCGTGTGGCGGCTAGGTGTAACCGCGACCACCCAGTAACAATCAATTAAGCTGCAGTTAACCGCAGCTACTGGGTGGTCAATTGCCGGCACACGCTCGTTAAGCCGCGGTTAACCGCGGCTTCAGGGAGGTAGATGGAGGGCACACGCCAGCTTCTGGGTGGCCCATTAACAGCGCCGGCCGGCTTCCCATGGCTCTGGGGAGGCTGAAAAATGGCAGTTTGTTCAGTAGATAGCATCTACCGAACGGCTGTGCAGAAAGGAAGAAATAAATCTTTCTGCACAGTCAAATTAACTGTTTAACTGCCAGTCCATAATCCAAAGGCAGCAGGCGGGCAACCAGGCTCCTCCAATTCAATGTGGCGAGATTGGTCTCGTCACACCTCCCATAGCCTGTAACCTGTGTTTATTATACATTATCCCTCCCATAGCCAGTAACCTGTGTTTATTATACATTATCCCCATAGTCATTTATCGTTGGACCTAGGCAGCATGATGTCTTAGGCCGACCCAGAGAGTGAGTGAGTGAGCGAATAATATAATACATATGTTCAGAAACATATTAGTAATATATGTAAATCGGGTTCATGTAAAGAGGGTGATAAGGTATTAAAGAAAAACACACTTATTGCATCAAATTTACAAAGCAAAACTTTTAAAAGCTTTCCTCATTTCTTTCTCGGGGTGAGGAATATATCGGTTGTAGACTGAGGATATCCATCTTCCCAATCTTTTAATAATATGCACTGGGGTGTCAGTGTTGAAGGAGACCAAAGCTGCCCCTATTCTAAAGGAAAGACCTGAGACATGGATACAACCCAATCTTAGGAGTAGTGTTCTGATGTAGAAGATGAATTTAGCCGTAGTCAGAGGGATTCAGTGAGAGTAGTGGTGAAATGTGTGTGGCATGACTGAGTGTGGGTAAGTAAGAGTCAAGTATTTTAACTGGGCACTAGTTCTAGGTGGGATAAAGTGGTATAGCGGATGGATGAGAAGTTTGGTTCGTTTTAGAGGTTTGTAGAGAAAGTATATAGTGATCATGATTTTTAGCGATATCCAATATTTTTAAGGTGGTCCCAGTGCCACCACTCATATCTGGTGTCACAATAGCTTGCATTTAAAAAAAAAAAAAACTTTTTTGACTGTAATATAATAGCAGTCAGTTCCCTTCACACGTGTGCGTTTCAGGGCCTACCAGCGCACAGTGTCCCACCAGTGCAACTCATATCTGGTGTAACAGTAGTGAACATTTAAAAAAAACCTAGAAATTTGACTGTGAAATAATAGCAGTCAGTTTCCTTCACACGTGTGCGTTTCAGGGCCTGCCAGGACACAGTGTCACACCAGTGCAACTCATATCTGGTGTAGTGTACATTTAAAAAAAAAAATACAGGGGTTTGTTGTCACCTTTCGGGGACCCTTGGTGTTGTACGTGGCTGGGTGGAGGAAGAGACCTTCAATGACATTAGTGAGGACAAGGAACGGGACATGGCTAGCTTGGTATCCAACCTTGTGCAAATGGGGAGTTTGTGGTTGTGCAAATAGACTGTTTGCGGTTGTTTGCGGTGCGTTAAATGGGGAGTTTGGTCTGTCACTGTGAAGCGGGCGTAAACCTTACACTACCTGATCGATACAACATCATACCTGATGTTTTAAAGCACGTTATTCCAAACAATTTAGGAATGTTAGGTGATTTATGCCATTTATGGATTAAAACCAAACTCTGCATCAACTATGTAATTTTCCATGGGAGTTTTGCCATAGATCCCCCTCCGGCATGCCACAGTCCAGGTGTTAGTCCCTTTGAAAACTACTTTTCCATCACTATTGTGGCCAGAAAGAGTCCCTGTGGGTTTTAAAATTCACCTAGAGAAAAGGGGTATAGGATCAGCGCTGGGTGGTCTGTAGGAGAAGATACTGGAAAAAAGCTGCAACCTATGGGTATGAGGTTCCCTCTAATGTCCTCAATAAAGAATATGAAAAAAACAAAGTAATAGGTCGCGCTATACAGAAAAAGTACAATTGAAGGATACAATGGGAGATAAAGGATAAAATGTACTCACATATAAATACACAATAAAATAAATATAAATATGAGCGTAATAGTCCCAATATGTAGTGGATTCCAATAGACTGATGAGAACTTGATACTGTAGTCAAATAAAATCCTGGATCTTCTATGGTATAGGTAATCTTGACTCAATGATGAGCATGCAAATAGAAAGACAGGGAGACTCCAATAGTGCAGACTGTATAAGCGTACATAAAATGGAATAAAATAGAATGGGTGTAGGGGAGGTATTTCACTCACCTATGCAAGAGCATGAACTTGCTCTAGTATAATCAGCATTCAGTGGCGTTTATCCCCCACTGGCGGGACATAGATGTGGATAATTCCTCGAAATAAGGGAAAATAAAATATAGTGCTCACTGTATATAAAGTATAAAAGTAAGACTTAAAAATAGAGAACGTACTCACATTTGAGTGAGCAGGATATACTGCTCACTATGATGGCGTGGGTGGTATAATCCCCACCTAGGATTCTTTGGACAATAGTCGGCTCCAAAACGACGTGTAACCAGGTTAAAAAAGAGAAGAGTAATATAATATAAAATATAATAAAATAAAAGGTATATGGCAAATGAATAGTGAAAAAAAGGGCCAATATTCCTTTATTAGTACAAATATAAAATATATATAAAATTAGCCAAAACGCGTTTCGCCACACAGGGCTTTATCAACTGGCAATACAATAACCTGGTAAAAACAAGCTTATATAGACTTGAAGAATACATGATTGTTCGAATTTTGGCGCCAAAATGACGTCATCAATACAATGAGAGTAATACAGAAATATTAATAAGCATAAACATAACTTAAAAATAACAAGAGCATTACTTTATAATATAATTATTAGCTGAATGCTATGTATAACAATTTAAAACGAGTGGTTATAATGTTAAAAAAGAGTAAAATAAATGGTCATGTGATCGCGAGCTTCCGCGATCACATGGTGCGTCCCAATGCTTCTTGGGAAATGTAGTGCGAATGTTAGTGGTCTGGGGAGACCGGAAGGGTAAAGAACACGTGACCGCGATCGCTCGCGGTCACGTGATATGGCATGATGATATGGCATGGATACGTCTGGACGGAGGCTGGCTTGTGAGGGCACACCTCCGTCCAATAGTAGCTAGTATGGGTGTGGGACACGTGATCGCGAACGCGCGCGGTCACGTGTTATGACACAAAGCACTATGGGGAATGTAGTGTCTGTAGAGGCACGTCCCTATTTAAAGTAAAACGGTCTAAAAAAGGTTGATTATATATTGTAATGAAAGGGAAAAAAGAGAAAAAGTATGATAGGGGGAAAAAGTGAAAAAGAAATAAATATAAGGGGGAAAGAAAAAAGGGCTTAATGCTAAATAGCTAAAAAATAATAAGGTGGGATTAAAATAAAAAGAAAAAAAAAAAAAAGGAAGGGAGAGAAAGCTATACATATATAAAAATAAAGGGGACAGAAAATATTCAAGAATGAATGCAAAATCTTCATCTTTTGCATTCATTCTTGAATATTTTCTGTCCCCTTTATTTTTATATATGTATAGCTTTCTCTCCCTTCCTTTTTTTTTTTTTTCTTTTTATTTTAATCCCACCTTATTATTTTTTAGCTATTTAGCATTAAGCCCTTTTTTCTTTCCCCCTTATATTTATTTCTTTTTCACTTTTTCCCCCTATCATACTTTTTCAATATATAATCAACCTTTTTTAGACCGTTTTACTTTAAATAGGGACGTGCCTCTACAGACACTACATTCCCCATAGTGCTTTGTGTCATAACACGTGACCGCGCGCGTTCGCGATCACGTGTCCCACACCCATACTAGCTACTATTGGACGGAGGTGTGCCCTCACAAGCCAGCCTCCGTCCAGACGTATCCATGCCATATCATCATGCCATATCACGTGACCGCGAGCGATCGCGGTCACGTGTTCTTTACCCTTCCGGTCTCCCCAGACCACTAACATTCGCACTACATTTCCCAAGAAGCATTGGGACGCACCATGTGATCGCGGAAGCTCGCGATCACATGACCATTTATTTTACTCTTTTTTAACATTATAACCACTCGTTTTAAATTGTTATACATAGCATTCAGCTAATAATTATATTATAAAGTAATGCTCTTGTTATTTTTAAGTTATGTTTATGCTTATTAATATTTCTGTATTACTCTCATTGTATTGATGACGTCATTTTGGCGCCAAAATTCGAACAATCATGTATTCTTCAAGTCTATATAAGCTTGTTTTTACCAGGTTATTGTATTGCCAGTTGATAAAGCCCTGTGTGGCGAAACGCGTTTTGGCTAATTTTATATATATTTTATATTTGTACTAATAAAGGAATATTGGCCCTTTTTTTCACTATTCATTTGCCATATACCTTTTATTTTATTATATTTTATATTATATTACTCTTCTCTTTTTTAACCTGGTTACACGTCGTTTTGGAGCCGACTATTGTCCAAAGAATCCTAGGTGGGGATTATACCACCCACGCCATCATAGTGAGCAGTATATCCTGCTCACTCAAATGTGAGTACGTTCTCTATTTTTAAGTCTTACTTTTATACTTTATATACAGTGAGCACTATATTTTATTTTCCCTTATTTCGAGGAATTATCCACATCTATGTCCCGCCAGTGGGGGATAAACGCCACTGAATGCTGATTATACTAGAGCAAGTTCATGCTCTTGCATAGGTGAGTGAAATACCTCCCCTACACCCATTCTATTTTATTCCATTTTATGTACGCTTATACAGTCTGCACTATTGGAGTCTCCCTGTCTTTCTATTTGCATGCTCATCATTGAGTCAAGATTACCTATACCATAGAAGATCCAGGATTTTATTTGACTACAGTATCAAGTTCTCATCAGTCTATTGGAATCCACTACATATTGGGACTATTACGCTCATATTTATATTTATTTTATTGTGTATTTATATGTGAGTACATTTTATCCTTTATCTCCCATTGTATCCTTCAATTGTACTTTTTCTGTATAGCGCGACCTATTACTTTGTTTTTTTAAAATTCACCTGCCTATTGAAGTCTAAGGCGGTTCGCCGGGTTCACCCGTTCGTGAACATTTGCGGAAGTTCGCGTTCGCCGTACGCGAACGGAACATATTATGTTCGCGACGTCACTCTCTGTAAGTCTCTCACCCAGTCTCCATTCCTTCAAAAAATCATTGAAAAGTCACTTTTTCAGGAAAGCATATCAATTAAACTGTTAACAGCTTTTCCTCCCCTACACCCTCCTCTCCTGCAACTACCCATTGTACAATGCTGTGGAATTTGTTGGCACTTTATAAATAATAATAATAATAATAATAATAATAATAATAATAATAATAATATAATAATAATAACACCACTTACTACCTGTGCTCAGTATTCTGTGCTCCTTGCTGTTATCAGTTACTTCCATGCTCCCATTTTGGATAACTGCCCACTTCCTTAAACTCAACTAGACCAAAACTTAAATTCTGGTCTTTCCTCCCTCAAGTGTTGCTACTCCTGTGTTTGTCTCCCTCTAAGTCAACGGTGTTACCATCAACTCCACCATGCAGGCTCGCTGCCTAGGTGTTCTTTTTGACTCTGACCTCTCCTTCATGCCTCTTGTTCAATCTATCACCAAATCCTGCCGCCTCCATCTCAAAAACATTGCGCGCATCCCACCCTACGTAATGCCAGATGCGACTAAGGTGCTGGTCCATTCCACTGTCCTGTTTTGCCTTGACTACTGTAATCTGCTTCTCAGTGGTCTTACGTGCTCCCAACTTGCACCATTACAGTCCATAATGAATGCGGCGGCAAGGCTCATCTTCCTGTACTTCTGTCAGTCCCTATATTGTCTTCCTGTAAGCTATAGGGCTCAATTAAAAATGCTGGTTCTTGCTTTCAAATCTCTACATAATGCTGCTCCCAGCTATCTATCCTCCCTAATACACAAGTATGTCCTGTCTAGGGCCTTACGATCTGCTGAAGACTTAGGTCTATCTTCTGTCCGTGCTCCCACCTCTGATGCTAGCCTTCAAGACTTCTCAAGGGCTGAACTGTTCCTGTGGATTTCGCTTCCCTCCTCAGTTAGATGCTCACCCAGTCTCCACTCATTCAAAAAATCATTAAAAACCCACTTCTTTATGCATAGCAATTAAACTGTTAATAGCTCCCGAATGATTCCTCTCTTGCAACTGTCATTAGTCTAATACTATCTTTACCTTTTGTGTAACTTTACCCCACTCCCTCTAGCATGTAAGCTCATTTAGCAGAACCCTCAACCCCTCTGTTCCTGTGTGTCCAACTTGTCTGGTTACAACTAAATGTTTGTTCATCCACCCACTGTAAAGCGCTGTGGAATTTGTTGACGCTATATAAATAATAACATAATAATAACATAATAATAATAATAATACTCCTGTTCTGAATATCTGGTTCCTGACCTTTGGCTTGTGTCCTGTTAACAAATCTGTACTGCCCGACATATTGCCTGTCTGACCTCCCATCTGCCTCATCCTTACCTGTACCTTGCTTCACACATTCTCAGTTGGTTACTGCATCCTGGGTTATATCTACTAAACAGTGACAGAATTACTAAGCCTGTTATGGAGCTTGCAGAATTGACCATGATATTATCCGCCTTGACCAGACAGATATCTCAACTCACACAAGTGGTTCAAGAACTCCAAGCAAGTATCTACCCTGCTATTCCTCGTGTCCCTGTCTCAAGTCGAATCAGCAGTCTAAACAAGCCACCAACACTTTTCCACAGGAGAAGAACCTAGACAAATTGGTGTCATTCAGGGTCATCTTCCCCTTGCTGAATTACAAAGGAGTCACAGGGACAATCTCTGCCTTTTATTGTGAAGAGCCTGATCATATTGCGTAAACCTGTCCTGAGAAGGCAAAAACCCAAGGGGTAAGTAGTTGGAAGCAAACATCTGCTGCAGTCACTGCTACTCCTCCTTTATCTGTTTCTCTTCTGTTACGGTGGAATGAGATTACCTATGATTGTCAAGAGTAGATCGTATCAGCTGCCTGTAACTGTGTCATGGAAATCAATATCACCTCTCTCAATACCTGTCATAAATAAAGATAAACTATGAAATATGTAAGTTGTTGATGGTTCTTTTCTGATATATGGCCCTGTTTGTCAACAAACCTCCCCTGTTCCAGTAATTATAGGTGAGTATAAAGAGACTATATCATATGAACAAGTACCTTCTCTGTTGTTTACTGTTATCTTGGGCATACCTTGGTTACAAACTCATGATGCCTGCATCTCCTGGTCCAAAGGTACTATCAACTTTTCATCTCCTCTCAGTACCTCTCTACAAAAAAAAAACAATTCAAGGAATCACTTGTTCCATATTGGAGATAATGGTGAAGAAATGCTAAATAATTCTCCTTCCTGAAGCTTAAAAGACTACAAGGATATTTTTGATTTAAAAAGAGGTGTAGGCATTTTGCCGCACAGAAAAGAATATGACTGTCACATAGACCTGTTACCTGGAACTCCTATTCCCTGTGAGAGGATCTATCATCTGGCAGAAAATGAATTACTTCTATTGAAAGAGTACATCCTGGAAAATATAAGCAAAGTTTCTTCCTGCCTTCCACGTCTCCTGCAGAATCTGGAATCTTATTTGTGGGGAGGAAAGAGGGCGGCTTACGTCCTTGTGTTGATTACAGAGATCTGAATCAAATCACAATCAAAAATATGTATCCTCTCCCCCGCTCAATCCAGAACTCTTTGAAAGGTTGCAATCTGCTACAGTCTATAGTTCGGCCTTTAGACTACATCTCTTTCAACTGCGTTCACTCTCTCTATTATGCTGGGATTCTAATGAGGCCATATATTCATATATTTTTTGTCCGATCCCAACATACTACATGACATTAACTCATACATCTTTGCGCGTATTAATCTTTCTTTAACTTGCACTAAGTTTGGAACAGATATTGACATCCAATTGACATCCTATAACATTTTGGCTGCAATTGAAATATGCAAAATTGTCAGTTTGTCCCATTTAGGGACCCACCCAGATAGCATATGTAAGATATAGACCTCTGGTTGCAACCTCAATTCATATCCACATACTGTGTGACTTAAATGTTGGATTTGGAGCCAAAAATTGGTTATTTTATCACAAAACCAAAAAATATGGCTTATTGAACCCACTTCTATTTGACATCTCCAACAATGAAATAATACTCCAGGAGTACTTTCAATGTGTTCTAAACAACGTATTGTTTGTTTTATTTAAAGCCGAATGTCATTGTTCAGCTGGGAGTTCAAGATTCAAGTCTTTTTCCCAAACGTACCATATACGACAACTTGCAAGGTTTAGACTAACCAACATTTTATAACATAATGATAAAGATTTCACTTTACTTCTGATCCCTACACAAATCTTGGTAAAAAAAAAATGTTTAACTTCTTTTGCTATGTATAACCCACTTTTTCTTTCTCGAAAATGTATTTTAGAATATGGAAATAATTCCTTAGAAGTAAGTTCATATGTTTGCTGAAGCTCTGCATAACTCATAATCCCTCTTAAATCTACTAACTGTGCAACCTTCGTAATTCCTAACGTTACACATGTCTTTAAATCTAGGTCCAAAGTATAATGGGATAGACATGTTACAGGGGCTACAATAAGGCTAGAACTGCCTTATTAATATAATAATATAATTTAGGTGCCCATTTATGCCATAGAGCTAACAAACTGTTCGTTAAGGTCAGGTAATTAAGGGAAGGAGGCTGCAACCATTGAGGATTCTACAATAATGATGAAATGAAATAAGGACTCACAAATGATTCTTCTAGAGTCTACCATAATGCAATATCCTGCATAGTATGAACTGTTATGGACTGAGACAATATTGTAGCAATATAATATTTTTTGTATTAATGGAACACACTCCTCCTTACTTCAAATTAATACCCATATTTACAAGTGATATTCTTGGGGATCTACATTTCTGAATATATACATTTTATTAATATTTGTAAATTTGAAAGTATAGACTTTGGTACTAGACATGTGCAATTCGCTTCGGGCTGAATGGAAATTCAGACGAATTTCGGACATTCGGATGCTTCCAAATGTCCGAAGTGGTGAATTGCAGAATTTCCAAAGTGCCGAACTGAACCGAATTTCCGAAGTGCCGAAGTGCTTCGGACTTCTGAAAAGTGGCAAACCGGATAGGGGTAGGACTGGGATTGGGGTAGAGTTAGGGGTTGGGGTAGGGGTAAGAGTAGTGTTAGGGGTAGGGTTAGGGTTGGGTAAGGAGTAGGGTTAGGGTTAGAGGAAGGGGTGGGGTTAGGGTTAGGGTTAGGGTAGGTTTAGGAGTAGGGTTAGGGTACCTCTACCCCTAACCGTAACCTACCCCTAACCCTAACCCTACTCCTAATCCTACTCCTAACCAAAGTCACGAAGTGCAGAATTTCAGAAGTGCTGAACCAAACCAAAGTGCCAAATTGACGAAGTTCCAAATTTCGGAAGTGCCGAACAGAACCAAATTGCCGAAGTGACGAATTGCCGAAGTTCCGAATTTCGGAATGCCGAACCGAACCAAATTTTTTGCCCATGCACATCCCTATTTGGTACCTGTATTGGGACCATTCTACAAATGCATAATATTAAAAGAAGAACCATAATTTTCATTGAAAGTATTCGACCCAACCAGGATATATCTTTATCTGTCCACTCCGCCATAGTCTTTTGAATTTTAATAATTAAATTATTATAGTTAAGTTTTCAAGTTTCTCCTTAGTTGATGCTTACTGTGCTTCCAAGATAATTAAGATATTTTACTCGCCACTTAAAAGGAAATAACTATGTTAAATACAAATTCATACAACAATCATTAAGTATGTCTATAGGAAAAGCTTGGGTCTTAGAAATAAGTTTTTTATAAAAAGACATTGCCCCATAGGCACGACGAACTTTTGTTAATACCATCAGAGATTCCTTAGGTTCAGTTAGAAGAAATAATATATAATCCGCGAAGAGTGACAACTTCTGTACCCCGATTGGAGTAGACACCCCCTTTATTTGTTGACTATTCTTAACAGCATGAATCAATGGTTCTAATGTTAAGATGAATACCAATGGAGCAGCGGGTACCCTTGACGGATTCCATTTGTTATTCTAAATCTTTCTGACGTAAACCCAGTACCCAAGACATTTTGCTGAAAGTGACGAGTACAATGCTTTTAGGGAGACCAAATTTCATTAGTACAGCAGACATAAACTGCCAGTTTAGCTGGTTAGGAGCTTTTTCAACACTGAGTGTGGGTGTACAAAGGAGGACCCAGTCAGCACATGTCCACATGTTACACACCCTTTACAACGAAAACATCCCTTCCTCTCCGATACTTTAGGAAGCAGCTTATTCATATACATAGCCAAACAACCTAGCCATAAGATGAAAAATACTAAGTGCACATCCGTGACAAGTGCTATGGAGTTCCATCAACTCAAGGCGCATTTCAGCGCAAATCGTGCCTTTCTCAAGAGATATGAACAGGGCACTCTCAAGTCTCTTTGTTTATATAGGGAGCACTTTTCCTGTATATTACAGAGGTGAAAAATAAAAAATATAAATAAATAATAAATAGAGTCATTCACCTCCCAAGAGGTATAGATTATATAGAAATTCATAGACTCTATCCTTATATAGCATTATGAAGTAATCTAAAACAGTAGAGCTTAGTGAATGTATCACACCCACTACACGGAACCCGTCTCAAGGATATAACATGAGTATTAGAATTCTCGTTATTGTTCTGGAGGAAAATGATTATTGTAAATATATAAACACTTTAAATTAGTTTTAACATGTCACATAATCAATATTCCTTTCTTAGATTTAAACAAGCCTAAACAGAAAGCACTGTTTAGGAGATACACCTCATTTTAATGGGTGTGGTACTGTTAGATGCAAATTGAAAAGGGAGCCCTTTTCATGTATATTACAGAGGTGAAAATTAAAAATGAATAAAGTCATTCACCTCCCAAGAGAAAAACACAGATTTTATTCTTAATGGAGAGAGACCTTAAAGTTGTTTTAAAGGCAGATAAATGATCGGATTGTGGCGCAAGAAGGTGACATGTTTTCTGGTGACTGCTTTACATCACATTAAGAAAAGAGAAAATTATTCCAGAATCCCAAATAATTTTATTATTGAGGGAATAGAGATTATTTTAACTAATAATTTCTTCCAGTTTTAAGATTATTTTTATCTTCAAAAAAGAGATACATCAATGGGGACTTGGTTCGCCCCCAGCTACGCTAATTTATTTATGGCCGACTGGGAGGCAGATGCTGTATGGGGCGATCATGGCTGGCAGGAGAACCTGGTCTCATATTTTCGCTATATCTATGACTTTTTTTTATTGGGAACAACTTAGAAAGTTCTCTAAATTTGTTTTTTGGAACATTTAAAACAGAATGATAAAGGCATTATTTTAACTACCGAATTCAGCAGAAAATAAATACATTTTAATATTTTTATAAAAGAAGGTAAAATAAACATCAAAACTTTTTTTTTTTTTTTTAAATGTATACAAACACTGTTATCGACCAAAAAAGCTGCCATTATACTCCGTGGCTTGAAAGTGCTCCAAAAAGTCAGTTTTTAAGACTAAAAAGAAATTGTTCTATACTGGAAGATTTCAACTAACAAAACATGGTTTTAAAAAATAAGTTTTTAGAAAAAAATTATTCTGAAAACAAATTAAACTCTATAATTATGAAAGTAAAGCTTAATGATAAAAATAACCTTTTCACATATAAGGATAGAAGGGGAAAAAAAGACAGTTCCAACAGTTCCTAAACCTAGGGATTTACTTTACCACACACAATGTACTTTGGATATTAGTGCAATTACCGTATATACTCGAGTATAAGCCGACCCGAATATAAGACGAGGCCCCTAATTTTACCCCAAAAAACTGGGAAAAATTATTGACTCGAGTATAAGACTAGGGTGGGAAACGCAGCAGCTACTGGTAAATTTCTAAATAAAATTAGATCCTAAAAAAATTATATTAATTGAATATTTATTTACAGTGTGTGTATATAATGAATGCAGTGTGTGTGTGTATGAAGTGTGTGTGTATGAATGCAGTGTGTGTGTATGAGTGCAGCGTGTGTGTATGAGTGCAGCGTGTGTGTATGAGTGCAGCGTGTGTGTATGAGTGCAGCGTGTGTGTATATGAGTGCAGCGTGTGTGTATGAGTGCAGCGTGTGTATATGAGTGCAGCGTGTGTATATGAGTGCAGCGTGTGTATATGAGTGCAGTGTGTGTGCAGTATGTATGAATGCAGTGTGTGTGTGATCAGTGTGTGTGTATGTGTGCAGTGTGTGTATGAGTATGTGTGCAGTGTGTGTGTGTGTTGCAGAGCCTTTTTGGGGGGTGGGCAATTTTATTATTATTATTTTTAATTATTTTAATATTTTATTTTATTTTATTTTATTATTATTTTTTATTATTTTAATATTTTTTTATGGTTATTTTTTATTATTTTATTTTATTTGTAATATTTTTTTTTTTTTACTTATTAATATTTTATTATTTCGATTTTTTTTTTTTTTTTCGTCCCCCCTCCCTGCTTGATACATGGCAGGGAGGGGGGCTCTCCTTCCCTGGTGGTCCAGCATTGGCAGTTCAGTGGGGGGGGCTGTGGGGGCTGCAGAGAGCGTTACTTACCTCTCCTGCAGCTCCTGTCAGCTCTCTCCTCCTCCGCGCCGTCCGTTCAGCACCTCGGTCAGCTCCCACTGTAAGTCTCGCGAGAGCCGCGGCTCTCGCGAGACTTACACTGTGAGCTGACAGAGGGAGCTGCACGGACGGCGCGGAGGAGGAGAGAGCTGACAGGAGCTGCAGGAGAGGTAAGTAACGCTCTCTGCAGCCCCCACAGCCCCTGTCTGTATTATGGCAATGCAAATTGCCATAATACAGACTATTGACTCGAGTATAAGCCGAGTTGGGGTTTTTCAGCACAAAAAATGTGCTGAAAAACTCGGCTTATACTCGAGTATATACGGTAGTTTTCATATCGAAAAAAGTACTTTAAGTGCTGAGTTAGAGGTTTCCCTTTAAGGAGCTAATTAGTAGATAACGGCTGTTTAATACGGCACCTGATAATTCTGTTACATCCCAACTGCATATTGGATGCATGACCTCACTTATGGGTGGGCTTACACCCTATTTAAATGAAGAGACTTGAGAGTGCCCTGTTCATATCTCTTGATTTGTGCTGAAATGCGCGTCAAGTTGACGACACTCCAGAGCACTATTCATTGATGTGCGCTTAGTTTGTGGGGCAGGTTGTTTGGCTATTTCAGCCTTAGGAAAGGGCTCCATACTGGGTACTAGGAACTACCTCGAAGCAGTTCAATGGAGTTATTAGTTTATCTGGCATTAAGATGTATTTATAATCTATCTAACTTTATTAGGAGTCATAGGCAGAGTACATATTGACGTTCTGTTCATCTAACTTAGCACTGCTGTATCGTTACTCCTTTTTTTAAGTATCCATCTAATTATGCCTTTATGGCTCAAGCGGTTTATTTAACGTGTATATATTTTATATAACTGCATCTATACTTCCTCCCTGTCTACTACCACATGAGTAAAGGTCTGCGTCCAGTACGACGTTACCGAACGCTTCTGCACAATGTTGAGACCAGACACGCACCAGTTGAACACAATGCTTCTTTATGAGAAAGGAGGCATACCTTAAAGAGGAGGCAGGTAGGACACTTGAGGGGTGTGTTCCTTCTTTCCTACTTAAACCTGCTCATACCTGCTACTTGCTCATACCTACTACCTCTCCTTAGTATTCCTTGCTTCTTGCTCTTATCAGTTACTTCCTCGCTCCTTTTCTGAATATCCAGTACCTGACCTTTGGCTTGTCTCCTGCTGACAAATGTTTATTGTCTGACTAGATTATCGCGTGTCTGGCCTCGCTTCTGCCTCATCCTTACCTTTGGAGTACTGGAAGCAGTACTTGTTGATGGATTGCTGGAGTCCTATAAAGCATAATTTATTTCTCCTGCTTCTCTTTTTAAGATCTTTAAAAAAATCTACCTTTGTTTGAAGTTGAATTTCAATATAGAGTCTGTTGTGAAGTCCTCTGAGTCACTATGCCTGTTTTAGAGGCTATCCAGCATGGTGGAGTTAGCTGCCACTTTGTTGACATGTTTTATGGTATCAAAGTGCCAAATTTCAGCCCTGAAGAGGTTAAATCCTGGATTACTCCACAAGGAAAACACTTTATTATTACATGCCTTCAGAATATTGCTGAACTAGCAATTTTTTTTTGTTTTCTATTAATTTGTCTAGATAGCCATGTGACTAATAATGTAAGTACAAACAGCAAAGTATGAGCTATACATCATTTCATTCACTTATTTAAAATCAATATGCTGCATTTCCAAATTTTTAACAGTGAATAATGATCTAAAATATAATCAATTCCAACATAATAGTGTTTATTTATAATACAAGGACAATAAAGTATTTAATCAGATTTAATGACACACACACAGAATGTAACTAATGCCACTTTTTCAGTGTCATTCAACAAAATAAGATAGACAGATTAGCAGAATACTGGGCATTTTTTTTTTAAAACTGCGTATTCTACACAGGGAATATAACTTAAACACTGTGATTTTTACTTTCAAAATAGTCTAGTGATATTTGAGCAAACCACTGTACATATTTTTCATCCAAACATATTGTAGACATTGGCCATAGTTGCAGTTTGTCCCTGATGTGTGTGATTATGTACACAACACTTTATCTCACTTTACTTGACAGTACATGTTGATCTATCATCTTCAGTTCCTTGCCCTTTCCATCATTCTATTACATGAATCCTTTAGGCCGGAACCACCTCGTATTTATTGATACTATGAGAATCCTTTTTTCTCTTTATAGAAAGTACTTGGTAAAGTATAACTAATATGGAAAAAAAAAGTTTAAAATCTTGCAACAAAAACACATGCTAAAAATTAATTAATAACACATGTTAACTATTTCCATCATAATAATAAGTCATTCTAAAAGTTGGTTAGAAAAGGTTTTTTTATTAGAAAAAAAGCACAATGCATTCCAACATGATCTTTCTGATACCAATACTTAATTGTTTATTAGGTTAATTAATTAAGCGACTAGTTTATACTCATCTAGTAGGATAGAGCATTCCATCCACGCACCTTGACAACCCATACTGCTTCCTCTCCTGCAACTCTGTCATCCAATAAACTAACCCTTCACTGTATATTATTTATTATTTACTATACTAGTTACGTACTTTTCTCATGTACATGAAATATATACTACCCTTACCTCTTGTGCCACTTTACCCCACTCCTTCTAGAATGCAAGCTCGTTTGAGCAGGGCCCTCAACCACTCTGTTCCTGTGCGTTCAGCTCATCTTGTTGCAATTCCATGTCTGTTAATCCACCGATTGTACATCACTACAGAATTTGTTTATAAATAATAATAATAATAATAATAATAGAGTTGCTTATGTTTACATTATATAATCTATTTCATGTTTTCCTTTTGAGAAATAAAGCCATTGAAAGTGTTACATTTTTCTTTCAAAGAAAATTAATTGGTACATTACATGTAGATTCAGTTGATTAATTCAAGAATGAACACAAATAGTTAATTGTGTTTATACTTCAAAATTATTTAACAACAATTTTTCTACATATGCATTTCCTTTCCAAGCTTGCCTTTCATAATTTTTTTTTACCATACAACCAGTTGTTATCCTGTAGTAAGAATTCCAGAAATCTACGATGTCCAAGCGAGAGATTGCTAAACTGCTAATACTGTACACTGCTAATATTGTTTTCTCTGAAAAGGCAGCATTTGCACTGAAAAGCCTGCAGGGACAGGCTATAAACTGCAGAACAACTACATTAAGCTGTAGTTGTTCTGGTGAGTATATCGTCTCTTTAAGTAAATTTAAGTAAACTAATTATTCTGTAGTTCTATCTCGCTACTGTATTCTCTATAGCTTTTAAATAAAACTGAATATCAATTCCAAGAAACCTGGATGGCCTCTCACTCCACTACTTGCAAAATTTTGGGGACGGATGATACTTAAGCTCCTAGTTTGAACTCATTCTGAATGGGAGGTAAATTCCAGAGCAAACCTTTTTGCAGTCGTTGTTATGGTCATCCCTAAGGAAGGTAAGGTTGCAGGGTAATTAACCCCCACAGCATGGAAAAATGACAGCGCGCATGTGCAGAAAAAAAAAGCAAGGAGTCGGCAGCGTTACCATCTCCTTCCTTGTAATAAACAACACCCCCCACATTAAAACCTATGGAGGTCACTGTGACCCCCATAGTAAGAAAAGGGAGGTTAAATAGGGGCATGTCACCTAAACAGCGAGCAGCCAGTGACTGCACGCTGTCATTTAAAACTAGTAAAATAAATGGGGCTAATAATATAAAATGTCCCCCCGAAGTCCTCACACATGAGCGGCGGATGGGGACCCTAAATAAATAAATAATGGAGGATTTCAAGGAATAGATTTCAACCCAACCAATCAGAGTGCTGTGACAGGTAAATATAGAGACTTACCTGTCAGTCTCTTCATTTACCTGTCAGAGCACTCTGATTGGTTGCCTTAAACCAACCAATCAGAGTTCTCTGAGTCTAATTGCAGGGGGTGGGAAGGCTTTATAAGCCTTTTCCCGCAATGTGGAGCTCGTTCTGTGCTATGCCCTCCATGGGTGATGGATTTTTTTTTTTTTCATTGGGATTTATTCTTTATTCGCCTGATTTTTTTTTTTTTTGCTCATTATTTTTTTTTTTACAGTTTTCCAGTTGCGACACATATAATGGATTTTTATTTGGCCTTTTTTGGGGATGGAGAAAGAAAAGAAGAAAGAAGACATCAAATGGTAAAATGGTAAGTATGACATTTTATTTTACAGGTTTAGTTTATTGCCCCCCCTCACTATTATTAAGGTGAGGGGGTAGGTAGGGTATTTTTTAATGGGGGGTTGACTAGGGGCTTGGGCATCCCTAGTCACTTTATTATTTGTGGTCCCCACTTGCCAGTCATGGGTGGGGACCTCAGGGGACCTTAGGTTCCCCCCCATTATTTGTTTAATTAGGGTCCCCACCTGCCGCTCAGGGATGGGGACCTGGGTGGGACATTAGATCCCCCCCATTATTTATTTTACGGTCCCCACTTGCCACTCATGGGTTGGGACCAGGGGGGGCATTAGGTCCCCCCATTATTTATTTTTGGGTCCCCACCCACCGCTCATGGGTGGGAACATAGGGGGACATTATGTTCCCCTGAATTATTTATCTCATTAGGGTCCCCACCCGCCACTCATGGGTGGGGACCAAGGGGGACATTATGTCCCCCCATTATTTATTTTATGGTCCCCACCCGCCGCTCATGGGCAGGGACCAGGGGGGACATTAGGTCCCACGTTTATATTAATAGCCCCCACACGCGGGGTGGGGGAGCACGTGGCACTATGCCCCCCAGTTTAGTTATGTGTGCTCCACACTATGGGGGAACTGGGCCTGGCCTTATTTTAATAGCGTCTAGACAGCAATAGCTGCCCAGTCACTATTAGCTTTAAATCACGGCATACCATGAGTAGGGGCAAGCAGGAGAATTTAACCTTCCTTTTATCAATATGGGGGTCATAGTGACCCCCATACTGATTTTTATTTAGTTTTATGACAGCAAGTAGCCACTGGTTGCTCGCTGTCATTTAAAACTGGATATAAATGTATATATACATTATATAGAACTGTAAAGAGTACAGTAAGAGTACGTGTAAAAAGTAGCTATTTAGATCTAAATAGCTAATTTTTCATATTGCACCATTGTTATAGTTTTTGCTATAACTTTTGGTTACATGTACTCTTACCGTAGCTCTCTATCACTTCTATGTAAAATACTGATTTATTTACATTCAGTTTTAAATGACAGCGAGCAGCCACTGGCTAGTAATAGTGCCAGCTCTCTCCTTGTATGTTTGGTCATTTTTGCACATGCGCAGTGCTGTTTTCGTCATAATGGACGAAAACAAATGATTTTTTAACAAATTTCATTCAAAAACAAAAACTAAATTCGGGATTGACGAATGAAATTTTTATTTCTATGAAATAATTTGTACGAAACTGGTGCACATGTCTAGTCTACAGAGAACTAACTCAATTTGAAACTATGAACTTCTCATGTGAGCACATCTTGAGGGGAGTTTTGGTCCTCTATGCTATGCTGTTAACGAAGAGTCTTAAGTACCCCTGAAATTCATGACCAAGAGGCAGATGTAGGTGGGAGTGATACTCACAGGCCAAAAGTGGGGCAAAACATTCATATATAAGTTCCAAGTTCCAGGATTTAAATTATAATCTGCTGATGAACTGATACAATATTCCTGAGGTACTGCACCGTATGGATACGGAGGTCTACGATCCACAGCAAGATTAAAGAGACAATGAAATCTGATCTTCATCTCCAACCGCTTCCTATGCTAATGCACCACACGAGGGTACCCTTGGTGCAATATAAAAAATTGTTAGTTAAACCCTTATCATATGCCACTAAATCTTTTATTCCAATGGTTTGGAGGCAGTCCTCCCATTAGTGGAGAGCAAGTTTGGAAAAGATTTACAATATAACAGATGTGCACATGGGCTCCTTGGGTTGAATGTATCTTGAGAAGGGAACAGCGACATAGATGGTTGCAGTGAATCAATGATCATTTGCTACTGTTTGACTAGATGTTACTGGTACGAAGGTGAAGATCATCTTTTCTTTAAAATTACTTTCCCCTTCCTTCCCCCCCCCCTTACTCTTTAATATTAATACCTCTGAAGTCTACAGGATGGGCATTACTATTGTTAATAGTGTGTAACTGTGACTATGGCGACAACCATATTAGCTATGTGTTATCGTGTGTTCTTTGTTTTTTTAATGTCTAAAAAAACTCTTTAGCCAAAGTAAAGATTGTCAAAAGATATTGAAGATTTTATCTTTTAATTTTAAAATTAAGTTGTATTAGGATTTTTTTTTTTAATCATACATATATATTTAAGTCATTAATAATAAATTAATGTGTGGAAACCTAAGAACTGGCAAAGTCTGCAATTCATAAGAACTAATAATTGCAGCTTTTGCAAACTCTTTTAAGATACACTCCAAGAGAATCTGACAGGAACGATGGAAGGGCAGACTTTTTGCTTTTCCCCATTGTTCCCCATTGTTCATTCAAACCAATGCCAACTCTTTCTTCTCTCTCCTTTTCCTCATTTGAAGTCCATTAATTTTGTCTGTTAAAACACATCTATGCAAACATTGCAGTTATTTCCCTCCTCCTGGTTCCCCTCTCCTTGGCCATTTTGCTGTTGGCCTCCCCATTAGAGATGTCCCGAACAGTTCACCGGGAACTGTTCGCCGGCGAACATAGCTTGTTCTCGGTCGCCACGGTGGGCGAACATATGCGATGCTCGGTCCGCCCCCTATTCATCATCATTGAGTAAACTTTGACCTTTTACCTCACAGTCAGCAGACACATTCCAGCCAATCAGCAGTAGACCCTCTCTCCCAGACCCTCCCACCTCCATGAGGAATAGGGGGCGGACTGAACATCGCATATGTTCGCCCGCCGCGGCGACCGCGAACAAGCTATGTTTGCCGGCGAACAGTTCCCGGCGAACTGTTCGGGACATCTCTACTCCCCATATCATTTCATCTAATATTCCATGCCTAATTCTTGGGGACTTCAGCATTAAAATTTACCCTCTTTTGACCTCAGTAGCAGAAAAATATATTTCTATTACTTCCTCCTTTGGGCTTTTCTAGTGGGCAATCTCTCCCACTCATATAGCTGGCAATACCCTTAACTTAATTTTTTCAGATGCATGCTCATTCTCTCCAACACTCAATCACCACCTCTTATTTTTTGTTCCCAATAGCCCCCACCCAACATCCTAGCAGGCTTATGGTGCTCAAAACAGTCCATACAAGCTTGTTACCTTTGTATTATCTTTGAGTTCAGCCTCATCTTTAAAGCTTATTGCCATTCTATTAGCAAATCCTGTCATTTCCACCTAAAAGCACAGTTTTTTACAAGATGCTACTAAGATGCTTATCCGTGCACTTGCAATTGCTCGCATTGACTACTGTAATTCACTAACTGGTCTCACAGAACTGCACTCTTCTGACTTTCTACATTTCATAATAAATGTTGTTACCAGATAAAAAAAAACAAATCTCCATCACTCCTCTCATGTCAACACTTTGTCAATTGCCACATTGACTCTACCCTATAGGGTTCAATTCAAAATATTAACTCTTACCAACATAGCACTCAAGAACTCTGCCCCTGCTAATTATTTCCATTAATTCATAGATACTGTCCTTCTTACCCACTCTTCTCTGTGAGTGTCCCTCTACTGTCTTCTGCTTATACCCATAGTGCTAACTTGTGTTTACAGGACTTCTCATAAGGCAGCTCAATTATTATGGGACAGAATGTCTTCCCACATCAGACTGCCCCCTACTTTTAAGAGAAATATAATATGGACCATGCTCTAATTAAACACAAATGCCCTGTTTTTGGTAATAATAATCTTGACAGTCTATTTCTTAAAACATAATATAGCGTGTCAAACAGTCTCTGATAGATACACCAATAAACATAAAAAATTTAATAAAAGGATGGGAAGGAAAAGGGTACCGTAGTAAAGCTATCAATAATTCAAAGATACACTCATCTCTGCCGTTGACCTTCTCCTATCTAATGATCATACGTTAGTGCTAACTTGTGTACATAGGACTTCTCAATGGCAGCTCCATTTGTATGGGACAGCCTGCCTTCCTACATCAGACTACTCCCATACTCTTTCATCACTTAAGAAGTGATTTTAAGCCCACCACTTTAGAATAGATATGGCCTTACAAGGTAATTGTCATACCTCCAACCTATATCCTACTCTCTCAACTGAATTAATGAGGCGATTCTCCACTTCACTCTCATCTTCTTATTTTGCTACTTCCCTACCCTGTCACATGGTTATTAACCTGCATGCCGCCCTTCATTTTGTGTTTTTATGCCCCAGCTCTTCTAGATTGTAAATTCATTTGATCAGGGTCCTCATCAACCTATCGTTCCTGTCAAAATTGAATATTGCTTCTCTTATTTGTTATTAAACTCCCTCCTTTATGACATTGTAAAGTGCCGAAGAACATGTTTGTTCTATATAAATCCTAAAGATAATAATAGTAATAATAATAATAACAATTTTATGTTATAGCAAGTACATATATCAAACCAAAATGTACGGTACATTTCCAATGCGATATGATAAATTCAAAGTAAAAAAAAATGTTCTGCATACAGGAAGAAGAAAAGTAGGGCAGTGGATTTAAGCAATTTGCTGTCAAAGAAAAGTAACAATGTAAGGCTAGTTAATGAAAGCAAGACATTTTTACATTCATCAATAAGCTTACACATTAGCATAGCACGCAAGTGTGTCTCAAAGGATTTCGTCCTTTTCAGCTTATTGCTCTAAGTTATGAATGTATACAGTCTCTTGCTTTCACTATGTTGATTTTATAATGCCAAGCTGCATTGTAATGCGATTCCTGGAACTAGGTTAGAAAGCAACAGCAAATGTTTGGTGATTTTAGACCAGTCGTGAAATACTGATCTGCTGGAGAAATTACTTCTTGGGACATTAAAAAATGGATTTCCCAAATCATACTATTTGAGAAATCCTGGTCTTTATGTAACCTTATTGAAATAAAGACTTTCATATTTAGTAAGGCAAAAACAAAATATTTGGTACCTTCTATTCATATTGAAATGCCATACATTTAAATCCTAAATGTAGGATGTATTTGTTAATGTTCTGATTACCAGATATCCTGCTGGAGTATAACTGTAATCTCCCAGAGTTCATCATCTGTCTTAAAATTGTTAAATTGGCACACTAAGATTCATGTTCTTAAAGTATTTTTCTCCTAATAAATAAGCAAATATGCTTAAAATGTATGCCTTATACAGGGTTTCCCAGCCTCTCAAACCGCAGGAATGCTGCTAAGGTTCAAACTACTATGTCTTCCAACTGGTTTAATAGAATTTACTTTATCAAGGGATAACACTTTGATCAGGTCCGGCATTTGTCAGATTTAGAAAACCCTGCTGTCAATGTAGCACCCAATACACTTGCAATCTAATCCTCCTGCAGAGGGGCATGGGAGAAAAATCTTCACTTGACCATTCCAGTTCATGAATACAACGTATGTTTAAAACATTTGTACAAATAAAATAATTTGCATAGACAAAGGAATATCGACATGATATTAGTTCTTTTAGACAATGAAAACCTTAACACATAAAAAACTCAACTCCAATGGTCATTTACGTCAAGGAAAAACCTATGTGAGTCTTACACTAACAATTCACCTTGCTGTCTTCAACTATTGACATGGCAGGTAAGCTTACATTTAAATGGCCACTGGAGTTATACTGAAAAAACTCCAGTTATTTAAATATGTGTAAGGATTTGGGATAGTGCACAAGTAACTATTTTCTTTGTTTAATGTATGTATTGGGGCTGATGTGTACTTTAGTCAGGAGTAGTGAGAGTTTGAGTGTAATTTGAGTTCATAATTTTGGAAAATTAAGAAAAGCCTTATTTTATTTTGATCTTTAAGCTGTTTAGTAGATAGCTCTTTAATTTGCTATTCTTATGTGGGATTGCTATATTTAAAAATACAAATTAAGTGAGCTATCTGCTAGCAGTGCCCTAATTTGGTATTTTTAAATGTGACGCAAATATATTAAATAATTGAGCCTTTTTTTATACCCAGTGCTGGCACACAGAGTATGAGGGGTGTCTAACTGGAAACTTCAATAAAAGAATGGGTTTCTAACCATTTTATTTATCTATGTTTGCCAGACCAACCTTTTCAGGTTTTATTGTAAAACAGAGCTTGTCATCCAATTCTATAAATCTCTCCATAATTATATAATTGATGAACAAATGAATAACACAATAACATTGCATGCATCTGTTGCAATTTACTTTTTTAGATATCACTCTAAATTAATCTATACACAAAATAAATGCTTTGCCCTACATCAAGCACGTCAAACTTGCGGCCCACAATGAACATCTTTGCGGCCCACCTGCCCTGGGGCCGTTTTGTGCTGTGGCTGTGACCAGCCGCAAGACAGGAAAGATCTTTCCTGTCTGATTCTTGTCTTCCCTCCCACTGCCACTCGGGTGCTCCATCTGCCGCAAGAGTGCAGAGTGTCTGTCTGTCTGCAGAGTAGGCCAGCGACTCCCCCTTCCCTCCTGCTCACAGTACCAGAGGAGTGTCTGGTCTGCTTGAGCAGAGAAGAGCAGGGATGAAACTGGAGGACAGGTGTCTCATTTTAAGGTAGGAAAAGAGGATCTTTGGGGTATCTTCCTGTGTAGTGTAATAAATTGGGGGTGGGGGAAGTGTATTCATTTGATGTAGGTACGGGATAGTGTATTCATTTGAGGGAGGGGGCAGTGTATTAATTTGGGTGTGGGAGCGGGCCACTGTATTAAATTGGGGAGTGAGGGCAGTGTATTACTTTGGGGGAGGAAGAGGGGCAGTGTATTAAATTGGTAGAGGGAAGGGTAGTGTATTAAATTAGAGTGGTGGGAGTGGGGGCAGTGTATTCAATTAGAGTGGAGGTAAGAGGGACAGTGTATTAGCTTAAGGGGCTGTGCATTAGATTGGGTGGAGGGGGAAGTGTATTGAAGTAGAGGGAGGAGAGGTATTTTATTAGAATGGGGAGGGGGCAGTGTATTAAATTAGATCTGCATGGGGGTGGTTGAATGTTCCCTATAGAGATGCTGATTGCCACACAAGCACATGTTGTTGGCAGTGTATTAGAGTGGTGGGAGGGGGAGGCAGTGAACTAGAGTTGTGGGAGGAGGGGCAGTGTATTAATTTGGGAGAGGGAGCAGTGTATTAGAGTGTTATAAGGAGAGACAGTGTGTTTAAGGGGGGATGGGGAGTGTATTAATTTGGGGAGAGAGGGGCAGTGTACGCAATTGGGGGAAGGAGGGAGCAGTGTATTAGTGTGGTGAAAGGGGGGGCAGTGTATTAGAGTGGTGGGAAAGGGCAGTGTACTAAATTCGGGAAGGGAGGGTGGCAGTGTATTAAATTGGTGGAGGGAGGGGTAGTGTATTAAATTAGAGTGGTGGGAGTGGGAGCAGTGTATTTAATTAGAGTGGAGGTAAGAGGGACAGTGTATTAGCTTAAGGGGCTGTGCATTAGATTGGGTGGAAGGGGCAGTGTATTGGAGTAGAGGGAGGAGGGGCAGTTTATTAGAATGGGGGAGGGGCAGTGTATTAGATTATATCTGCAAGGAGGCGTTGAACGCTCCCCATGGAGATGCTGATTGCCACGCAAGCACAATAGCCTCCCAATGCTTTCCTAAAGGAAAGCTTTGGATTGGCTGAGATCATCAAGTTTGATTATCTCAGCCAATGTGAAGAACACACTCATAGGGCTTCAACAAGATAATGTAATTTTTTGTTCCAGCTGTGCAACAGAATACATTCACCATTTCAATCCCATTACTAAACTTTTTTTAATATATCAAGGTAGTTGGACTGAAACATTGGCTATATGCAAATGCACGTCTCCTTAAAATAAATTATATCTTTTGTTTACTTTGAAGCTCTACGAACATGAGGACATCAAATGTCAGTTAGGCACATTTTTTATACTGAACTTTTCGAAATAAACCTATGTTTCTACGAAAAACGTAAATTTTCGTTTTTTAGACTTAAATCTTGTTTATTTGGCCAATGTTAACCTTTGAGTTTGACCTGCTTGACTTACATTCATGTGCTAACTGCACACTCCATATTTTAAATAACCGTGTGTAGCGGACTGGGTCCTATACCAGAGTACGCCCCAGTTTCCTGGAGGGGGCTGATGGCTCACCTCCTGCCCAGTGATTATGGCCCTGGGGGTATTGCTCTTTAAAGACAGTATTTGGGCATGATGGATTTTTATTATGTGGCTACTGGCCCTTTAAGCACAGTGTATGGACTTCTATTAGACTGTGTATAGGAAGGTGTACCCCTCCCCCGTTTCCTGTCCCATTGGGGCGTTGTCCCAGGCACACTGCCAGACTAGTTGGAACTGGTTTTGGGCTGGAAAGTTTGGGCTGGAGAGCCATGCTTCAGTGGAACTAAAGGGAAATCCACCTAACTTTTAAACCCCATAACTCCCAAACCCCTGTCCGATCTGGGTGATTTTTTAATAGGTTATTCACCCAGATCAGGGCTATCAGGGGAAACCACATTTAGGAGTGTACCCTATGTATTTGGGGTACATCTAGAAGTTGCAGAAAAATATGTACATTTTAATTCTGTTAACAGATAAGCTGATGGGAGGAGATGTGTGGGTTCGACCTTGTACTTTATTGGTTAATGTACTAATTATTGTGGGTGGTTCCCTTGCATGGGAGCATTGCATAAAAGCAGGGGTTGTGTGATTAAAAGTTAAGTTTGACTCGTGATACTGTGTGTCGTCCAGTGATTGGGAAAGGTGATGGGATACTATTGGATGTTATTGCTGACTATGCTGGATATGCTATGTGTTGTAGCCAAAATCTTACGAAAGGGTTAAACGTCCTTATTTTTTATGTTTTTACCAAAATTTACTTTTACATTTTCTTTAAAATAAGAGCATTTAGATTTAGATTTGTTTATTAGAACAGCTTAAATAAAGCAAACTATACACTCTGCATTCATTTGTGTAACTACTTTGTTATTTAATCAACGCTGAATGCCAGACATAAGTTTCTGGCATGAGCTTCATCTTTTTTTTTTTCTTTTTTGAAGAAATTATACTGTGGATGCAAGCAAAACATACTTTTCCAAATAACTTTCTAAGTCCTGACACCAGATGTGAATACTTAAATCAGAAGACAAAATATGTGGTTGATAGAAAATTATACAGAAAATTATCATGAAAGAGTATTTGAGGTCACACTCTCAGACACACACATGCATGTATGATCATGTATTTAAATGTCATCCTGCTCATTTATTCTTAGTAATGTATCATATGACTGACTGTGAAGTGTAGATCCTCTAATTTCATATAAATTCCAGTATAAGCAAGCCTGGACTGGCCATCGGGCAGAGATCTCCACTGCCGGCCCAAACAGAGCCCGCGCTATTGGAGCACTGGCCCTGCTGTGTGCTTGCATGGGCCTGTGGGGAGATCAAAGTTCTTCCTCACTGGCCCACATGCACTTTTCAGGACAGCCAGCGGGAGGAAGAGAGAACGCGGAGGACCGGGGAGCTATTATCCCACAGCTCCGCCGGGTTTCTCTCGCAAGGTCGGAGCATTGCCATGGCAATGCTCCAATCTCTCGAAAGTGAACTCCTAGAGCTGTGAGCTCACTATCCACTGTGGCCACCATGGCTGGCCTGGCAACAATGCCCCCCCCCCCTCCTCCCTCCCAGGCAAAGCTAAGAATGGAGGGGGGATATAAGCTGTATATTTATAAAAAATAATAATTAATAACAATATATATATATATATATTTTATTAGAGGTACGATAGCCTGGTCGCATTTCAAATGCGTCCAATATGTAAACAGGGGAAAATCAGGATGCACACACAGGTCTTTGAATAAGTGCAATGTGATTTAATCTATCATCAAACGTGCAGCAAATAAAATCAACGTTTCGAGCCCAGTAGGTCTTTTTCAAGATTCTTGAAAACGTTGATTTTATTTGCTGCACGTTTGATGATTGAATAAACCACATTGCACTTGTTCAAAGACCTGTGTGTGCATCCTGATTTTCTCTGATTTTCACTGCACACTTTTTCACTGCACACTGGGGTGCAGTGTGTGTGTGTTTGTGAGTGGTTGCAGTTAGAGTATGTGTGTGTCTGGGGGAGATGCAGTTAGAGTGTGTATGTGTGGGGGGTTGCAGTTAGAGTGAATGTGTGTGTTTGGGGCGCAGTGGGGGAAAGATTAGAGTTTTATACATATATATATATATATATATATCCTGATTTTCTCTGATTTTCTCCTGTATATATATATATATATATATATATATATATATATATATATATATATATATATATATATGTGTGTGTGTGTGAAGGGTGCAGTGTGCGTGTGTGTGTGTGTGTTTGGGGTGCAGTGTGTGTGAGGGGTGCAGTTAGAGTGTGTGTGTTTGAGGAGTAATGTGTTAAAGGGGTGCAGTTAGAGTGTGTGTGTTTGGGGTGCAGTGTGTGTGAGGGGTGCAGTTAGAGTGTGTGTGTGTTTGGGGTGCAATATGTGCTTGTAAGGGGTGCAGTTAGAGTGTGTGTGTTTTGGGGTGCAGTGTGTGCGTGTGGGTTGCAGTGTTTGTGTGTGTTTGCGGTGCAGTTAGATTGAGTGTGTGTGTTTGGGGTGCAGTGTGTGTGTGTTTGTGAGGGGTTGCAGTTAGAGTATGTGTGTGTCTGGGGGAGGTGCAGTTAGAGTGTGTATGTGTGGGGGGTTGCAGTTAGAGTGAATGTGTGTGTTTGGGGGCAGTGGGGGAAAGATTAGAGTTTTATACATATATATATATATATATATATATATATATATATATATATATATATCCTGATTTTCTCTGATTTTCTCCTCTATATATATATATATATATATATATATACACAGGAGAAAATACTGCAACCCACACACACACACTGCACCCCAAAACACACACACTCTAACTGCACCCCTTACAAGCACATATTGCACCCCAAACACACACACACTCTAACTGCACCCCTCACACACACTGCACCCCAAACACACACACTCTAACTGCACCCCTTACACACACTACTCCTCAAACACACACACTCTAACTGCACCCCTCACACACACTGCACCCCAAACACACACACACGCACACTGCACCCTTCATACACACTGAACACCTCACATACACACACGCACACACACACAATGACTGCACCTTCACACATACACACACATTTCACGCTTCACACATACACACCTCACCCTTCACACACACACACACTGTCACACTGCATCCTTCACACACACACACACACACACACACTACACTACATTTCTGGCATACACACTCTGAATACCCTGTGCACACACTAGATCCACTGTAAGCAAATGCACTACATTCCCTAAATACCTTTACAACCCCTATACACATTATATCACCTACACATACATATACTATAGCTCCAATGCAAACCCTCATTACATCCCCTATACACACACTCTGTTTTCACTCTCTTCAGCACCTAGCCACACATATTACAACACAACTAAAACTGACTTATTTACACAAAACACCACACCACAATCAGCTCACTCTACACACAAGCAATCCCACAAGAAGGCTCCAACCACATGCACAATACCCTCTCCTGGCCCTTTTGTCCTCTTATGGAGATACCAGAAACAAGTCACAAATGAACACAGCACAAGCATGTTAATAAGTTTACTTGTGCTGCTCAGAACAAATACAGGGCCTTTTTTCTTATGCAAGACCTCTTCACTAAGACACTGTGTATGGGTTGCCCTGGAAGAGCATTGAACCAACATGCTCACTTTGAGAGGGGGCATCCTTGTCATTAGTGATGATAAAACACACCACTCTCTGGCCCGGCCCCCTTCTCAGTGGGCCGCTGTTTTAAAAAAATGCATGGGCCGGACTTTTCCCCCAGCCCAGCCCTGACCATAAGTAAGAGTTAGAATTCTAGACAGTAGTTACTATTGGCAATTTAGAATCATCCTATTCATGGTAGTTAAAGAAAAGATCTTAATGATGGAAACTGTTCAAGAGTGGCCAAGTGGCTTAATTTTAGGAGCAGGTTGCAAATAGCAGCTTATGTCTGGGGGTGTGTATCTCAAAAACCCAAAGTAGATATTCATACCAACATTTTTTTTTTCACCTCTATTAATTTGTCTGTTTGCCTTTCTATCTACAAGGACTATTTATTGAATGTTACCCAAGCAAAATCTCAAGAAAAATCAATCAAAAAATACTATCAGACTCTCTACTTGATGCAATAATGACTGAATATTATGATCCTAGAAATTAGAGAATTTGTGTTTTGTGAGTCTTGCGTGTATTTTTTGTGTGACAATTTAGTAGATACACCCCCAATGAAAACATTTAATTATGCTTTTTTTTATTGGGGTTATATCTCTTTTATGTTGCCTTTGAAAGACCTTATCTTCTCCCCCCACCCAGACTTTCTGCCTCCTGAGTTTAGTTCAAGTGAGCTTAACAACCAGGAAGTAACAGGAACTATTATATGATTACCAGCCAAGGGGAGCGACAAGGTTAATTAAAGTGCCAATTTCTACTGAAATCTGCACTTTTGTAAAATTTAAAAAATAGGACACACTTTTCAAACATAAAACATTTCAGCAAGTTATAAAGTGCTTAGGGGGTCTGGGCTGTCCCTTTAAAGCATGGTGTCAGTATACAAACAGGAGACAAGATGCATTCAAAATCTAATGTAAACAAATATATCAAGTGCAACAAGTCTGGTTTGGTAAAACACAAATGTGAATCACCAGAGTTGAGTTTAAGAAAGCTAGGACACCCCAAAAGTGACAAAGAAAAAATGTAAAATAAAGTGTAAGAAAGGTAAAACATAATGGCTAAGGTGGGATGTGGATCAGATACTTTGTAATTTTAGGAATCTTTGTAGGAGATTGTGACAGTAGAAGATGGTAGCTTTCCACATGAGTTTTCAGAGAATGTATAAATCAGTGGACTGTCTAACATATAGATAGATAGCTATAGCATAGGACAAGGCATGGCAATGAGAGTGAAAATACATACATAGGGAACAACATCAAAGATAAAGAGGGATATCATGCTACTTAAAGTTTGGTCAACAAGGAGAATAGTCCTGCCTGGAGATAAACTTGAGAGCCAGTGGAAAGACTGACACAGTACAGAAACTGATTGAGAATACTGAGTATTCAGTATAAATGAGTGTGATTGGTCTCGTCACAATGAGTATAGCAGGGAAGTTCATGACGTGTTGGACTGTAATATCTATAATAGATTGATCCTGAAGCAGTAAGCAGCAAGAGTTACCAAGTGCTTAAATGCAATGGAAGAAGAAAATAGTGAAAACAAAAAGGTTCTTAAGATATTCTTTTCAAACTTCAATAACAGCCTGCAATGATCTAAGTAGAGCAGGTGGTTAGTATAAATCTATTGATTGAATTTGGCCATTATGGCTATGTACAAATCATTTGAAAACGACATTCCCAGAAATGCTATCAAATTTGTACAAATATCCATAAATGCGTTATTTTGACATTTCCATGATCACTCTGGCCATCTCTTTAACCCCTTAAGGACCAAACTTCTGGAATAAAAGGGAATCATGACATGTCACACGTCATGTGTCCTTAAGGGGTTAAGGGCAGACCATACAAATAGCTATGCTGGCTTGGATTACCAAAGAAAAAATATCAGGACTGTGGGCAAGAGCCTAATATCAGAACCATAACTCTGGATTCAGGACAATTGGTTAGCATGTGATCTTGTGTAGTAGTAAAAGCCCAATATATTTAAGAGGCTGAATAGTTTAATTTGCTCTAAATTTAAAAAAACATGTTAGTAAATAATTGTGCAAATAAACTTTAAATGTCCAGCATGAATGCATATGTTACATCTCAATGTATTTTTTTTTACTAATATGTAAAATGCAGTTAATTAAGATTGTATAATCTAAATGTATTTTGAAGGCGTTTGTACAGAAATGTTACCTTAAAGCCTATTGCAGCCACTCTTTGTGTGCTTTTCAAATCTACTCCTTATTGCCACCCTGTGTCTCTCCTTTTCAAATCTTCACACACAATTACAAAGAATAAAAACTCCTGGGAAATATTCAAGGAAAGCTTTCAGTGAATTGGTCCCTTGTGTGCAATAGAGTTTAATATTCTGACATTTCCAGAATTTCATTCTGTGTCCAATTAATTTTCCTGCCCCTTTTTACTAACTCCTGTTATCTAAAGGATTAAGCTGCCATCACAAGGTTTTAATAAGAAAAACTGCAAAAAGTCTGTTGAAATTGACGTCTTCTGAAGCTTTCTTGGCTGTATTAGAACTCTCTCAGATGATAATATAAAGTGAACCATTTCATGTTCTAAGCGGTATTTTCAACTATATTTATCAGTTAGTGATAGTCCCAGCTGGAAATATCTTTCCCAATTCAATATTATGCTTTCATTGTCTTTGGTTTAAAAAAAAAAAAAAAAGAAGAATTTTAAATTTTTACATTTATGCAATTTTCTAATTTTAGCTACATAAATTATTACTGTATACAGTACAACTATCTAAAATGTGCCCTTGAAAGTATAATAATTTATGAGAAATGTATATTGCAAAATGCTTTTTTATTTATGAACAACAGACAACTTACCACAATTCATCTTTAAATAGTAAAGGTTGTGCACTCTTTGTATATCTCTTTATGGATTGTTTTCTGTGTGAATATCATCTGTTGTTGCTGTATATTTAGGAATCTTGAAGGGTTATAGTCATCCTATTTTGTTCTTCCAGCTTCTTCCCAATCTCGACTGGTATGATAGGTAGAACATCCTTGTGTTCCAGCATAAAGATCACAGCTGAGATCTTGGCTGTCATGTGTATATCTGCAGTAATGACTATGAACACTCAACACTTACTTGGTTTCATCTGATTAATAATTTGTCCACATTTTGTGCGATAGGTGAGCTGGCATCTAGTAACTCTGACTCACCATGTGATTGAACCACTGAACAAACAAAACAAAAAATGAACCAGGCATTTAATTTGTTTCATGATTCAGAGTTGCATTGTTGGCACCATAAAAAGAGGGGTGGATTTGAGAAAAAGATGCAGGGTATTCCCAGGGGTGGGAGGGGGGGAGGGGGGGGGGCAAATAATCAACTTAGTTTGCCATGATGTACAAGGGATCGGCACAATAATATGTATTCTATTTTCTATTCAATCAAGAGGTAAAAAATGATTCATGTTTAGGGGACATCAACTAAATGTTGGTTTTATTCACAAATCAAGTGACAATTGACAGAGGGGAAACATCTATATATTTCCATGCAGGACTCTTTCAGGCAATTTGACTTTTCTCACTATTGAGCAATGAAGCTCAGCAGACAGTAGACCTCAGTATTAATTCTCCCACCTGTGCAAAATCATGCTGTCTAATCATTATCTTGATATGCCACACCTGTGAGGTGGATGGATTATTTCGGCAAAGGAGAAGTGCTCACTAACACAGTTTTTAGACAGATTTGTGAACAATATTTGAGGAAAAAAAGGCCTTTTGTGTACATCGAAAAAAGTCTTAGATCTTTGAGTTCAGCTCATTAAAAATGAGGGCAAAAACAAAAGTGTTGCGTTTATAATTTTGTTCAGTATATATTGGTTTTGGAGCTGATAACATAATGATAATTGTCATATCTATCCTGTTCTGTGGTATCTGCTCTCAGAAATGAAGTCATTCAAATATTTTATTGGAAACTGTCCATTTACAATGAAAAGTCCCATGACAGGTCATTTGTTTTTGGTAATAAATGTATGCATCATGATCTGGAGCAAGCTACTTAATTCAAAATGTCTTTCTTTTTTGCGTTTTGGTGTTTACGGGGCAGCTTTAAATTTGTACAATGTAACTGAGAAGAATAAATCTAAGGTGTCATAAAGTACAGAATATAAAGTCAGTTGTTTAATCTGCTGCTGTTTTATGTTTTCATGTTTCTGTTATTCGATTGTGAAGCAATTATTACAATTATTTTGCAATTGCAATGTACATTTTAAATTTAAAAGAACTAAGGAATAAAGAATGTACTTTAAAAAGAATATTGCGTGGCAGTTGCTACGACCACTAATTGGCCAAACACGCTAATTGATCATTCATACATTTGAGTGATTATCGTGTGATTGTAGCCCTTGGGTCATTGAAATACATGTATATTTATCTTTCAAATAAAGCATAAGAAAATGTATTGTTTTACATAATACATTCAACTCACCAATCACAAGACTACAGATGGTTAGCATACCATACAACTAGATGAAAGTTTGCATTTATCTTTTTGATCCATCGAGTGATCATGATCCTCTAAAAAACTGTATTTCCAGGAACGACAGAGTGGGAGCACTCTCTTTTCTTCACAGTCAATTGTAAATACATATTCATAAAATAATTTTTAGACATAATCTGTCTATCATTTATATATTTTCACAATCCCCCAATTGCTATTTGTGAAATTTTCTTCTTTTTTACCACTCAGCATTTAGTTTTCCCTATTCTATCTCCCTTATCATCTATTTTTAGCGGTTATAGGTTACATATTAAAAGGAACTCATTTAAAAAAAATGGTAGATTGAAATTGTAACTTTAATATTTTTCACCAAACTTAACACCACTTCCAATATATATTTCCTGTAAAAATGACCCACCCACAGTATTTAACAAGAGGCATTGTGATACTTTTTAATTAACTATTTTAGTAATCATTTCTGCATGATATCATAATAGATTCATAGGGGGGGTAGCATGGAGGGGGGGTTGCAGACCTAAGATTTGCTACTGCGTCAACATTCTAATTTGTACTTATCTATATCCCCTGAGTAAAACAATGCCCATGAAAAGGATTTACAAGGTCATCAGAGGCATAAATAGAAACCACGGGGCCCCGGTGCAAAAATTTCCCTGCCCCCCCCCCATATGTTTACCCTCCTCATAAATCATCCCTCCCATATGTTCCCCCACACACATGCAGACAAACAGATATACATGCAGACACATACATAGACACACACTCATATACAGAGACACACACACATACAAAGAAACACATACACACATACAGACACATACATACACACACAGAGACACATACATACAGATACACCGATAGACATACATACAAACACACATACACACACACACACCAGTCAGAATAACGAGAGACAAGCCGAGGTCAAAGGGCAGGAGAAAGTCACAAGGTCAGATAAACAAGCCAGAGAGTACGTAACCAGAGAGAAACACAAGTAGAACAGCAATACTAGAAAGCAAAGACCACAACAGGGCAGAGAGAGACAGTAAAGGTAAGTATTTAAACCCATTGCTTAACTCTGATTGGATAATTTACAATCAGAGTTAACAATCACACGTGGGAGATATTTATACCTCCCACTGTGATTGAGGCACTGTGCCTTTAACGCCGGGTCAGGTGGCTGACCCTGGCGTTTACAAAACTGGGCAGTCTCCCAGCGTGCAGCATCATGCATGCTGCCGCTGGGGGACGAAGAGGAAGACGCGGGCGGCATCCAAGGCTGGGAGGATGCCGCTCGCCGAGCGCATGAGGAGAAGGGGACGGCTGGAGGGTGAGTGCCGCGAGCGGACTGCAGCCTCCCCTCGCAGCCGCCCGCGGGATCCTGACAGCTACCACTGCTGTCCGCCCTCAGGGCCGACCTGGGAAGATGGCCAACCGGAGAATATCTCCAAGGCACCAACCACAACGCCCGAAGCCTGACTGCCGCTGGCAGCGGCAGAACACCTGGGCTTCCAGAGTCGCCCGACAATGGGGAGACCCGGCCCCAAGAGGCACCCGAGTCTGTGGAACGCTGGTACAGGCCTCTCCAGCACCCGGGGACCGGAGAGCGGCTTCTCAACAGAGGCACCATAACGCCCGCAGTGGGAGGCCCCAACTACGAGGTTCCTTCGCACTCCGCAAGGGCATCGGCTGACAGGGGACTCATCGACCTGCAGGACCCGCTCACGGACACTTTTGACCGTGAGACATAACGTACCCAGATCACCGACCACACTACTCACGTTGCAGACGAACCCTGCATGTCAGCAACGGCACTATGATGGACTAGAGACTGCCATCACACACTTAAGGGCCTATTAAAACCCACTGTACAGTATTACTAATAGTTTAAAGCAGGCCTGATTTTTCTGAATAGATCCACTTAGACCCGCAGACCACAGCTTAGGAATCATCACTCACGCATGGTACACACGACCACATAGCCTACTTGATTCCTATAATGTCACAATATACACAGGGTCTGCCCTGGGGATGCTAGCACTTAACTTGTCCAGGGCTATTGCCCCACCTCCGGCTAACCCACACAATACCACCACATATTTCATACCTTCTAACCCAATATAACACATTTTGGATAAGCAGCCTATGTACATTATGCGTACACTACTACTTACTAATCTAACCACATTGGCCTGCTTCAGTACCTAGCTTGTTATACCCACACTACCTATACTGTTACTAGAGCAGCTTAAGTATTGCCTTGATAATTTATACCACACAGTTATGGATGTGTTAGCAATCTACTTGTTCTTTAAAAAAAGAAAAAAAGAGGCAGACGCTTCACAGAGTCGGTACCAACTGTATTGTTATACCCATTTTGAAATCTATCCTAACTGTCTCCCCTTCTTTTTTCTGTTCCCATATAACTATATGCCTCAATAAAAGAAAGATTGACAAAAAAAAAGTGTCTCAATCAAGCATGCAATTATAAAGCAATTTCATTTACATGTCAATGAACAACACCATCAAAGGAATATTTGGCTGTTTTTATAGACGAAGATATTTCCTTTCATTAACTGACTTGTTAGCCAGTCTTACCTAATTGCACTGTTAGTCAATGCATTTTTTTTTTATTTTGCCATAATCGTTTACATACTTTCTAAGATTTTGTAATATCTGATTGTCTAAAGTAATAATTATTTTTTTTCAAATTACAGTTTATTGCTTTTTCAAAATTAACAGGCAAGTTAGTACAATACACATATATAACATGCATAACCTATTCAGCTATACGATCCTGTATCATGCGATCATGTATGATAGCAATGTACAAATCTATGATTCTAATATCACAATTACTAATTTTCTTTACTGCATCATATGTTATTACATTGTTTTCCATTCTGTGAAGCCAATCATATGCTCATTATAATATTTGTATTGACACAAAACATAAGCTCATTATCTTAAAAGAACACTATAGGGTGAGAAACACAAACCTCTTGACCTAGGCCAACCCCTTATGGGAGGGGTTGAAATGCTGAGTCACAAAGGGGGTTTGATCCACCAGGCAGAGAGTACAAGAATGCCGGCACTTACCATGGTGGTCCATCGATAACATGGCATCCAGTAAACCATCCTCTTTAATAGTCTGACTGCTTCTGGAAGAGTCCATGATGCCAGCTGCTAAGTCCTCACATTGTTTTTATGTGGCACACACTCACCGACGTTATGATTCAAAAGCACCTCCTTACATGTTTATCAAAAACGTGCCCTCAATATATAAATATGTGTGTCTCTTAACCTCCTCTGCCCTGCTGTGGCTACTTAGTGTCCTAATAGCATGTTTGAAGTAATCTCTTGATATTTCTAGTTATTTGACTCGGCTATTTTTCAAAATCCTTATTTCTTGTTTCTGTGATCATGGCTTCTTGTGAACTCGCAGTCTATTATCATATTACACTCACTCAACCCACCCACTCTAAGGACATGATTTAACACCTAGAGTGGGTGGGTTGAATATATATTTAAGAAAATGTTTATGTCATATGGTCTCTGTAATACCGCGACTGTCTTCCAAGACTTGATAAAGGATGTCCTTTGGGAATATATAGATACCATTTTAATAGTGTTGGATGTTATCCTTATTTATTGCCTGAACCTGAAGACACACCACAACCAAGTCAGACTTGTTTTAACCAGATTATTGGAAAATGGCTTATATTGTAAGCTTGAAAAATGTATTTTTAATAAAATCAAAGTGCATTTCTTGGGATACAGTATTTTAAGGCCTGGATTTCTATGGACTTATAGAAACTCTCTGCAGTGCTACACTGGCCACAACCATTTGGTTTAAAAGCTTCACTGTTTTTTCTAGTTATAACAGAAGGTCCATCAAGGGTTTCTCATTCATTCTCTTTCCCATAACTAACATGACAAGTTTAGGTTGTAACCCAAGAATATGTTCCCTTGAAGCATCACAAGCATTTGACAAGCTTAAGCAGACTTTTCGTTTCTGCTCCTGTTTAGAAGCATTCAGATACTACTAGACCACTGATTCTGGAAGTCAATGCCTCTGAGAAAAGTGTAGGAGCCATGTTCGCTTCCTTGTAGCTATCTATGACTCTGGAGCACTTTAGACCTAGTCGCAGAGGCTTGACTCAAATCACTGAGGATCTTTTCCACCCTGGACCAAACACCAGATGACACTTGGTTAAGGTTAAAACAACAACTAACTGTAATACACATAGCACACATATTATTAGCCCCCAGCAGCCTAATTTACATACAATGGTGCATAAAGCACTATAGTACAAGGAAGGGTGGGGTCAGACAATAGCAAGGGCTGATGGGAGATTGAGGAGGGACAAATCAGCTAGTTTAAACTGGTCTGGCAGTGTCCCTGGGACAACACCCTGCTGGGGAAACAATAGAACAGTAAAAAGGGGGAGGGGGAGAGGCACAGACAAGCAATAAATTCAACATACCCTGCACCAATAATAGGCACATGGTGCCCAAAACACAAAAGGAATCTGGGGACCCACACATAGTGTCTGTCTTCCATCCCCAGTGACGTTGATTACCATCACATATCTTCCCCACCCCCCACCAAAGGTAGACTAACCAGGTACCAGACCTCTAATCGGTAACAAGTACCAAAAAGTCAATCCATCCTTGCAGCCTCCTCAACAAAGTTCCACATATAGGAATAAATAACAAGAAAAGAGTGGAGCAAAATTTTGGAAACGTGACTATTTAGGTGATAAGCCAAGTGTTTATGTAAATAATATGAAAAATGATACTTAACACATTTTCCAGTTCAGATTGTCTCAGCACATATGGAGAAAGATATACAGAAAACACATAATAGTGTAGATTACAAAAACCAGAATGCAATAATAAAAGTATTCCCAACAAGTATACCCAGAATTGGCTAGGGTTGAGGAAGTGCTTTAACTGGCTGTAGTACTTAAGCAAAAGTTCATTGCAAAGATACTAGTTAAAATAAAATCACATAACAAGAGATGTTTAAACATACATATATACACTACAAAAACTACCTCTTACAAGATAGTATTGTGAGTAAGGCACGGCATACGCCGTTACTTAGTGTTGTCGCGAACCCGAAATTTCCGGTTCGCGAACGGCGAACGCGAACTTCCGCAAATGTTCGTGAACCGGCGAACCGCGCGAACCGCCATTGACTTCAATGGGCAGGCGAATTTTAAAACCAACAGGGACTCTTTCTGGCCACAAAAGTGATGGAAAAGTTGTTTCAAGGGGACTAACACCTGGACTGTGGCATGCCGGAGGGGGATCCATGGCAAAACTCCCATGGAAAATTACACAGTTGATGCAGAGTCTGCTTTTAATCCATAAAGGGCAGAAATCACCTAACATTGACACCTGTCCTCAAAGCCCCTGATACACACTGACACAGAGCAGAATAGAGACTGTTCCCTGTCCTCAGAGACCATGATACACACTGACACAGAGCAGAATATAGACTGTTACCCCTACATAGGGTCACTTGGCAGATATGGCGGGGTCGTGGGAGGGGGAGGATGACTTTCACCTCTTCCCCTATTAGATTCCCGTTGTGCTGTGACATCACCCTTATACGCTGTGTAAAGCATACTATTTAATTTGATCAGCATGGCCACTTGAGTTTTTATAGTTTTCACGCTGCTTGTAGTTTATATATGGTTCACAAAAATCAAACAAACGATAAAGTAAACATGTAAGGATTCAGAATATTCTTTCAAACCCTTACACATTGTGTGTACGTATTTTTTGTCTTAAGTTTGTGGCTTTAAAGAGGTTCTCGTTGTTTCTATGATGTGCATAACATGTTCTTGTAAATGTTTGTTAAATTTTTCCTGGAATTGTAATTTTTCAATCTGAATAAAGATAGTCAAATCCCTGATACACACTGACACAGAGCAGAATAGGGACTGTTCCCCCTACATAGGGTCACTTGGCAGATATGGATTGACACCTATCCTAATGATCCCTGATACACACTGACACAGAGCAGAATAGAGACTGTTCCCCCTACATAGGGTCACTTGGCAGATATGGATTGACACCTGTCCTCAAAACCCCTGATACACACTGACACAGAGCAGAATAGGGACTGTTCACCCTACATAGGGTCACTTGGCAGATATGGATTGACACCTGTCCTCAAAACCCCTGATACACACTGACACAGAGCAGAATAGGGACTGTTCCCCCTACATAGGGTCACTTGGCAGATATGGATTGACACCTGTCCTCAAAACCCCTGATACACACTGACACAGAGCAGAATAGAGACTGTTCCCAGTCCACAGAGACCATGATACACACTGACACAGAGCAGAATAGAGACTGCCCTCCTACATAGGGTCACTTGGCAGGTATGGATTGACACCTGTCCTCAAAGCCCATGATACACACTGACACAGAGCAGAATAGAGACTGTTCCCTGTCCACAGAGTCCATGATACACACTGACACAGAGCAGAATAGAGACTGTTCCCCGTCCACAGAGACCATGATACACACTGACACAGAGCAGAATAGAGACTGTTCCCCGTCCACAGAGACCATGATACACATAGGGTCACTTGGCAGGTATGGATTGACACCTGTCCTCAAAGCCCATGAAACACACTGGGGGGGGGCTACTGTCCTCCCCAACCCCTGCACGGTGGGTGGGGGCCATAAATCACAATGGGGGGGCCTACTTTCCTCCCCCTCGGCCCCCATCCCTGCGCGGTGGGTGGGGGGCATAAATCACAATGGGATGGACCTACTGATAGGAGTGGAGTATTGTTCATATCAGTTTAATACCTTCCGCGTCTCCTATCAGTGGACGTGTATATGGCAGCCATTTTAGGAACCGCACACCTGGGACCCGTGCAAGGTCACCTCGTTCAAGCTGCTCTGGTTCCTTGATGAGCCAGCTGCCCGTGAGTTAACATGTCCCATGGAGAAGCACTCTGTCCTGTAAAGCCTCACCACAAAAAAATTAAATAAATAACAGCACTCGGAGTGGTGAGTTTAGTAAATGTTCATATCAGTTTAATACCTTCCGCGTCTCCTATCAGTGGACGTGTATATGGCAGCCATTTTAGGAACCGCACACCTGGGACCCGAGCAAGGTCACCTCTTTCAACAGGCGACATGATTTGGCCCTGTAAAACTATCCTGGATATTCTCTACAATTTCTATGGATATGGCATTGATTTATGTAACAGGGAGATGGAAGAAGATGCTTGGTCGGTCCTCTTACTTGAAATTTGGGGCACTGCGCGGGCAAGCTAATGTGAGACCAGATATGATTGGCAATGTGAACTGTAACAGTTCTGCAGAGCACACACTGTAGGCCTGACACACCCGCTTGAAGACAAGTAACTGCTATTCAATCTATAACAGTGAAAAACTAATTTTGTTTGTAAAAGCACGCTATAGAGACACCAGATATGATTGGCAACGTGCACTTGAACAGTTCTGCAGAGCACACACTGTAGGCCTGACACACCCGCTTGAAGACAAGTAACTGCTATTCAATCTATAACAGTGAAAAAAAAAATTTGTTTTTAAAAGCACGCTATAGAGACACCAGATATGATTGGCAATGTGCACTGGAACAGTTCTGGAGAGCACACGCTGAAGGAAGGACTGACAGAGCCGCTTGAAGGACACTGACTGGCTGCTATTAGCTTACACTAGAAACCTTTTTTCTTTGTAAAAGCACGCTATAGAGACACCAGATATGATTGGCAATGTGCACTTGAACAGTTCTGCAGAGAAAACACTGTAGGCCTGACACACCCGCTTGAAGACAAGTAACTGCTATTCAATCTATAACAGTGAAAAAAAAAAAATTGTTTTTAAAAGCACGCTATAGAGACACCAGATATGATTGGCAATGTGCATTGGAACAGTTCTGGAGAGCACACGCTGAAGGAAGGACTGACAGAGCCGCTTGAAGGACACTGACTGGCTGCTATTAGCTTACACTAGAAACCTTTTTTCTTTGTAAAAGCACGCTAAAGAGACACCAAATATGATTGGCAACTGTCAAAGCACGCTGGCACAGGTCTGCAGAGCACACGCTGAAGTAGGCCTGACACCCAGACGCTTGCAGACAACTAACTGCTCTTCTATTACAGTGAAAAAAAATTATTTCTTTTAAATCTAAAGCTTAAGCTATTGTAAAAACAGATATGAGTGGTGGCACTGGGCAAGAGGGCACAGTATCCACTGTGAACCTCACACAGAAGCTGGCAGGCAGGCAACTGCTCTTCTATTACAGTGGAAACAAAATTTTGGTTGTAAAAGCACGCTATAGAGACACCAGATATGAGTTGCAACTGTCAAAGTACGCTGGCAGGGTTGTGCAGGGCACACGCTGAAGGAAGGCCTGACAGAGCCGCTTGAAGGACACTGACTGGCTGCTATTAGCTTACACTGGAAACCTTTTTTCTTTGTAAAAGCACGCTAAAGAGACACCAGATATGATTGGCAACTGTCAAAGCACGCTGGCAGTGTTGTGCAGGGCACACGCTGAAGGAAGGCCTGACAGAGCCGCTTGAAGGACACTGACTGGCTGCTATTAGCTTACACTGGAAACCTTTTTTCTTTGTAAAAGCACGCTATAGAGACACCAGATATGAGTGGCAACTGTCAAAGTACGCTGGCAGGGTTGTGCAGGGCACACGCTGAAGGAAGGCCTGACAGAGCCGCTTGAAGGACACTGACTGGCTGCTATTAGCTTACACTGGAAACCTTTTTTCTTTGTAAAAGCACGCTATAGAGACACCAGATATGAGTGGCAACTGTCAAAGTACGCTGGCAGGGTTGTGCAGGGCACACGCTGAAGGAAGGCCTGACAGAGCCGCTTGAAGGACACTGACTGGCTGCTATTAGCTTACACTGGAAACCTTTTTTCTTTGTAAAAGCACGCTAAAGAGACACCAGATATGATTGGCAACTGTCAAAGCACGCTGGCAGTGTTGTGCAGGGCACACGCTGAAGGAAGGCCTGACAGAGCCGATTGAAGGACACTGACTGGCTGCTATTAGCTTACACTGGAAACCTTTTTTCTTTGTAAAAGCACGCTATAGAGACACCAGATATGAGTGGCAACTGTCAAAGTACGCTGGCAGGGTTGTGCAGGGCACACGCTGAAGGAAGGCCTGACAGAGCCGCTTGAAGGACACTGACTGGCTGCTATTAGCTTACACTGGAAACCTTTTTTCTTTGTAAAAGCACGCTAAAGAGACACCAGATATGATTGGCAACTGTCAAAGCACGCTGGCACAGGTCTGCAGAGCACACGCTGAAGTAGGCCTGAAACCCAGACGCTTGCAGACAACTAACTGCTCTTCTATTACAGTGAAAAAAATATATTTCTTTTAAATCTAAAGCTTAACCTATTGTAAAAACAGATATGAGTGGTGGCACTGACTGTGCAAATGGGCAAGGCATCCAACCTGACACAGAAGCTGGCAGGCAGGCAACTGCTCTTCTATTACAGTGAAAAAAAAATATTTCTTTTAAATCTAAAGCTTAACCTATTGTTAAAACAGATATGAGTGGTGGCACTGACTGTGCAAATGGGCAAGGCATCCAACCTGACACAGAAACTGGCAGGCAGGCAACTGCTCTTCTATTACAGTGAAAAAAAAATATTTCTTTTAAATCTAAAGCTTAACCTATTGTTAAAACAGATATGAGTGGTGGCACTGACTGTGCAAATGGGCAAGGCATCCAACCTGACACAGAAGCTGGCAGGCAGGCAACTGCTCTTCTATTACAGTGAAAAAAAAGTATTTCTTTTAAATCTAAAGCTTAACCTATTGTTAAAACAGATATGAGTGGTGGCACTGACTGTGCAAATGGGCATGGCATCCAACCTGACACAGAAGCTGGCAGGAAGCAAATGCTCTTCTATTACAGTGAAAAAAAAAAATTTATTTTAAATCTAAAGCTTAACCTATTGTAAAAACAGATATGAGTGGTGGCACTGACTGTGCAAATGGGCAAGGCATCCAACCTGACACAGAAGCTGGCAGGCAGGCAACTGCTCTTCTATTACAGTGAAAAAAAAATATTTCTTTTAAATATAAAGCTTAACCTATTGTTAAAACAGATATGAGTGGTGGCACTGACTGTGCAAATGGGCAAGGCATCCGACCTGACACAGAAGCTGGCAGGCAGGCAATTGCTCTTCTATTACAGTGAAAAAAAAAAATTTATTTTAAATATAAAGCTTAACCTATTGTAAAAACAGATATGAGTGGTGGCACTGGGCAAGTAGGCACAGTATCCAATGTGAACCTCACACAGAAGCTGGCAGGCAGGCACCTGCAATTACATTACACAGGAAAAAAAAAAAAAAAAGCAGCCTGATGTTATAGCCCTAAAAAGGGCTTTTTGGGGTGCTGTCCTTACAGCAGATATCAGATGAGTCCTTCAGGATTGTAGTGGACACTGAATACCCTAGCCTAGCTATCAATTTCCCTATCTAATCAGCAGCAGCTAAACTTTCCCTCCTCTCACTAAGCATGCAGCTTCAGAATGAATCGAAAATGGATGCTGGGAGGGAGGTTGGAGGGTGTGGAAGGGAGGGAGTGCTGCTGATTGGCTGGAATGTGTCTGCTGACCGAGAGGCACAGGGTCAAAGTTTGCCCAATGATGATGAATAGGGGGCGGATCGAACTGCGCATGTGTCCGCCCGCCGTGGCGAACGCGAACACGCTAAGTTCGCCGGGAACTGTTCGCCGGCGGACAGTTCGGTACATCACTACCGTTACTCACTGCCCAAATTTAGGGGGGAAAAAAGGGTGGTCGGAGAGACTGGCTTCTTCGGATTTTCATGGGAGCTGAAGTGTAGCTGTAATTGCTGTATTGCAGCGTGTTCCCCGAGCCTCTGTTGTCTCCTCCCCCTACTTTGACGTCAACACGTTTCACTGGATGTGCCAGCTTCCTCAGGACGTGATGCTTCGGTGGCCATCTTAGGTAAGGGTATTTAAAGTCAGTCTTTACACAATTGTTGTTTCTTATAGGTTGCCTCATAAGTCCACATTAGCATAAAGCGAACTATGCCATTGAGATAATTTATCAAACAAATGTATTATCAAGAGTTCTCATGTCGGCAGTATTATAATGGACATGAATATAGCAGCAGATGAGAATAATCAGGAATAAAAATATACACACAGTCAATGGTAAAACACCCCATGTTATTACATCTAAAGGAGTTCAAAATATTATAAATCATTCCTATCATTATATTAACGGAGGGGAAAGGGGCTAGATTATAAGGGGAAAAAAAGGAGAAAAAATAACAAATTACACACATGTTAAAATTCCTTTTCATAAGGCATTGATCAGTCAATATAAACAAGTGAGGTATGTATCTTACGTCAAAACGTGATTATAAAAACAGGAGAAAATATCTTGAAGGCACTAGCATAAGTATTGTACATTGTTGTCATAAAGTGGCCGTGCTACATTCTTAAAGCGACAGTGAACATGCATTTTCAATTGTACTTCTGGAATTCATGGGAAATATTTAGTGTAAAATAGGTAAATAGGTTTTAAAAAGTTAACAGTTAATAATTTACTCTTATGAAAATCACTTTAATAATATAAAAAATAATGTAGAAAATATATATTGGTACGAAAAATTATTATAAAACATTGAGACATTATGTCATAAAATTATAAAATTGCTATTACAATAATATATCTTCTATATAATTAATATATTAATATATCTTATAAAGTTCCACATAGTTTGTAAGTTTGTGCCGGTCGGGCGCATGGAGCCCTCATAGCCTATCAGTCCATGGAAGTCTGATTTGGGCAGACCAGGCTGGGCTTCCTGGTCAATCTGTGCCCCTAATAAGCACCGGGTGACTTAGACATAAGAGGGAACTTGGAAGTAGAGAAAGGGAGTTCCCAGGAAATCTGCCATGGCCCCCCTCTCAAACTTAAACATATCCCTATATGACTCCACTCTCAGTTGACCACCATGACACCCACACATTTCAATAGCAAGTCTTTAATCCTGTATCTCCAGCCCAGGATTGTTTCCAGCACATTCTCTCCCTTTGGATGGAGACCAATACAGGAGATCCCAGATAAGTTGACTCCGAAGTTAGTCAGTACATCCAGCCCACCAAGGCCATCATTAAATTGGTACCCCAAACAAATTACCCATGCAAAAGCAGCACTCACCCAGCTGACCTCTGCATCTCCGGAAGCATATACCTGCCGCTGGCGATGCCTGCATACTGTCCCATCTCCTTGGATCTCTCTTAGCCATTGGAGGGAAGGCAGGGTGGCTGGGCCCCCTCTGACATGGGGTTGGGGATTGGAGCTCACTGTTCTGCCTCCCTGGGGACCACAGGTAGACACCATTGTCCCATCACCTGTACTGGATAGAGATCCTCCAGTGCTTGTGGAGAAGGAATGAGGTTAGCGGTGCTTTGCTCTAGGATCCGCTCTTCCGTGGGGCCAGCTGTATCTGATGCCTCAGGCTCATGGGTTACCAGTGGGTTTGGGCAGAGGCCAGTGAAGCTCTGCCTCGATGCCAGTGCTTCAGCTGGGGGAGTTGTTCACTCCTCTAACTCCACCTTTACCAGAAGGTTGGTCTCCTTGCGCTCCAGCTCCAGCATCACTGTAAGTTAGGGGCAGAGGTCAGCGGCTGTGTCCAGATACCAGAGCTTCAGCTGGGGCAGTGATGTACTCCACCAGCTCCACCATCACCATCAAGGCTGTCCTCCCCGCTCTCAATTTCTGGTATCGCTTCAAGTTAAGTACAGAGACCAGCAGCACTCTGTCCCAATGTCAGCGCATCAGCTGGGGCAGTGGTTTACCTCAAGTTCCACCATCACCGAAGGGCTTTCCTCCCTGCTCTCAAATTCCAGCGTTGCTGCAAGTTGGGGGCAAAGGCCAGCAGTTCTCTGCTCCCTGGGTTTTCATGCCAGGGGCTTGGGGATCAGGGCAGGCTGCTTAGTATCCCTGTGATTCAGATGTGGAGAATAGTTTCTTCTACATCTACCTGATCAACATACTCAGATGTAAGGTCTATTAAATCCACAGTCTTTGGTACCTGCTGCTAAGCAGAGTCAAACAATTGCCTGTAATCCTGTTCAAGTTCCCAGTCCAGGGTGGTCAGGTAGGTTAGATCAGGTTCCAGTTCTGTCACTTCAAATAGATCCAGGTCTCTCCTAAGTTCCTGGATGTCCCTGAGTCTGAAAACATCAGGGCCTCCCACAATAGGCCACGGTCAACATAGTCCTCACCCTCTGGAGGGTCGTCATCGGCTAGCCACGGGTACTGCTGGATTGCATACCATCGTAAAGCCCGGTAACCATTATCCACTTACAATTCCATCCAGACCAGTGGCTCAAGTTCAAGCATCCATTACTTCCAGGGGCTGCTCTCCTAGGAAATGTATCCACAGATCCAGTTGATCATGAAGTCGCTGTTCTGGGTTTGGGAGGGATTCCCTCTGGAGACCCTGAACTTCCTCAAGTACCTTGTTCCAGAGTTACTTTTGGATCTGGTCCCTAAAATCCAGTTCACTCTCTCCCGAGACTGAGTACTCATACTGGGACAGAGCTTCCTGTAGGGTCCTCTGGTACTCCTCTTCGGATGTGTGCTAGCTCTATCCATCTCTCTAAGTTCCAGACAATGTACAGGGATCCCAGTTGTGTCTTGGATGTTTCCACAATAGCTAGGAAGACATGCCACCGCTGCCAACCAAATGTTATGGAGCTCCAGTACTCCAACCGAGTACCTCCACCAAGTCTGCTTCCTTGTAGCTATCAGGGACCCTGGAGTACTTCAGACACAGTCGCCGAGGCTTGACTGGGATCACTGAAGGCCTTTTCCACCCTGAACCAAACACCAGATGACACTTGGTGAAGGTTAAAACAACAACTAACTTTAATACACTACGGTGTGGTCTAGACTCCAGCGTGGATGGTCCCATAAAAGCTGAGCTCCACAAGTAACTGAAGGTAAACGACAAAACCCGGCAGAAATAACAGAAATAATGGCATCAAAAAAGCAGCGGTCGGATATTTCGCTTATATGGTCAGGGAGCATGAGAAAGAAGATTAGGTTGAAATATGGTTAGAGTTTTAACTATTAATGCTCAAGGTCTCAATTCCCCTATTAAACGAGGCTATTTATATAATACCCTTGTTCAACAACGTATACAAATAGGGTTTATTCAGGAAACCCACTGGATGGCGGATGCGAAGAAATTTTGGTCGTATAAAAATTATCCTCTGATTTTTTCTGCTTCTATACAAGGGAAAAAAAAATGCGGAGTCTCAATAATTTTCTCCAGAGAAGTTAATTTTGACTGTTGCTTTAACTATTTAGATCCAGACGGGAGGTTTATTATACTGGTGGGTCAAATGAATGGGATAGATTACACTTTGGTTAATGTATATCTACCCAATAAGGATCCAATTAAAACATTGCTCAAAATTCTAGACATGGTGGAGCAAGTAAAAAAGGGTATAGTTATGATTGCGGGGGATTTTAACTGTATTTGTGATACCTTAATGGATAAACAATTAGCTAAAAATCAAAAAATAGCAAATCCCTGAAAAGACAGGCAGCATCATTAAATAGAGTGCTAAAGAAAGCAGAATTGTATGACTGTTGGAGACTATTCCATCCTAATGAAAAGAATACGACCCATAGATCCATCCCTCATAATTCATCGGCGAGGATAGATATGATTATGGGTAATCTAAATTTAATCCAGACGATGTCTACAATCTGTATCGTTGAAAATACATGGTCAGACCATGATATGGTAATTGCAGATATGATGGGAACTCGAAGACCCCCCACGATCTGGAGATTGGCAGATTATCTATTAAAGGATAAAACTAATGTAGATCATATAGAGAAACTTATGGATTATTTTATTAAGGAGAATTCATCTGAGGATATATCTAAAGAATGCCTATGGTGTTCCTTTAAAGTAGTCATCAGGGGATACTGGATAAAATTAGCAAGTCATCAAAAAAAGAATGTAGATAAGATTTTGTCAGAGCTCTATATAGAATTTTATAACCTCGCTAAAGCTAATAAGCAATCTTTTTCCGAAAGGAGAACATCAGCTATTAAAATCTGCCAAGAAAAGATAAACGCACAGCTTAAAATTAGGATAGAACGTAATCTAAAAAAACGTAACATTAGTTATTACTATAAGAGTAACCGCGCTGATTCAATGTTAACTAACAAATTAAAGAAAAAAAGGGCTGAACAAAAAATATCCAAATTGGGAGATGGTAAAAACTTTGTCTACAAACCAGACGAAATAGCTAATAAATTTAGGTCATTTTACGAGAATTTATACAATTTGAATAAGTCACCTGATATGGATGGGATCGAGAAATATTTGGAAAAATCGAATCTGTCGAAAGTGTCCCCTGAGCAAAAATCGAGACTTAATGGAACTATATCTCAGAATGAAGTTGAATTAGCTATTGAAAAGCTGGTCAACAGAAAAGCTCCAGGTCTGGATGGGTATACGAATTTGTTCTATAAGGTCTTTAAAAAAACAACTTCTTCCTCTATTAACGAACACCTTTAATGAACTGGCGATTAAGGGATCTGCTTCTGTAGATCTATTAAGGGCTCATATCACTCCAATTTTAAAACAAGGTAAAATCTCATACGAAGTGAGCAATTATCGCCCTATTTCGTTGGTCAATGTTGATATTAAACTTTATGCCGCAATTCTAGCGGATCATTTAAAAACAGTATTGCCATCACTTATCCATCAGGACCAGATAGGATTTATGTTGGGTAGGCACTCATTTAACAATACGCGTAGGTCCAGAATTTGTTGGACTGGGCGCAGGCTGAGGGAACCCCCCTCCTGACCCTGTCGGTGGATGCAGAAAAAGCCTTCGACAGGGTCGGGTGGGGGTTCCTGAGGAGAACTCTTTCTCAATTTGGTTTTGAGGGGTGGTTTATGGATGCAGTTGGGGCAATATATTCGAACCCGTCGGCTCGCATAGTAACTCGTGATATGTGCTCAGAATGGTTCAGTATAAATAATGGGACAAGGCAGGGGTGTCCTCTTTCCCCCCTTCTATATGTATTATCAATAGCGAATAATATTAGACAAAATAATGAGATTAGAGGAATGGGTCCAAGTAATGATGTATGGAAAATATGTCTGTACGCAGATGATATCCTAATTTCTATAACAGAGCCCCACGTCTCGCTCCCATACCTAATGCAAGAATTTGACATCTATAGCACTGTCTCAAATTATAGTCTGAATATGAATAAAACAATAGCTCTGTCTACCAATATACAAAGAGATAAATTAACATTGTTAAAGAAAGAGTTTGATTTTAAATGGACAAAAAAAGAGTTTTCTTATCTGGGGGTAATTATATCTTCAGACACAAAAAGGACCATGGAAACTAATTTTTTGAAACTGTTAATAGAAACTAACGCTCTACTAAAAGAATGGAGAGTACATGAAATCTCCTGGTGGGGAAGGATTAACACTATTAAAGCCTATATAATCCCGAAATGGGCCTACCTCTTTGGGATGCTCCCACTCTCGATTTCTATACATTGGTTAACCATGTTACAAAATAGTTTTACATCTTATATATGGAGAGGAAAGAGACCGAGAATCAATACGTATACCCTTTCCAGGAAAACACAACAGGGGGGATTAGGATATCCTTTAATTTCCCAAATTTATCAGGCTAATATGCTGATACACGCCAGTAATTTACAATTAAGTGAGTCTAAAAATCAAGCCTGGTATAAGATCGAAACAGCCAGAACTGGACTGGATAACCTTGAATTTCTCCTATGGAGAGAAGCCAGCCAGAATAATCAAATAGCTGAGATCCCCTCTCATTACCCTTTACCCTTAATTCAAACACTAAAAGAATGGAATACTATAAAGAGAAAACTAAAAATTAATAAAAAAATACACGAAAATTTAGATTTAAGCTCGATGGAAATGTTTATGCTGGAGATTAAGTTAGTAAATTGGTACAAAGATTCTAATTTTAAGATAAAAGATCTTTATATTGATCAACAACTTAAAAGCTTTGAAGAACTCAAAGCTCTGTTGGATCTACCCTCCAGAGAAATATTTAATTACCTCCGCTTAAAGAGCTATCTTAAAGACAAACTACTAGTCCTTAATGGTCAAGCGGGAAAACTGTTTAGAGAAATCTTCTCCAATTTAAGGGCTAAAAAGGTGTTTTCTTTGGCGATTGAACTAATTAAACTAAAAGGTATTCCAGTTATCCCTAATGCCTTAACTAAATGGGAAAATTACTTGGCAATCTATATCTCGCATGATAGTTGGTGTAAATCCTTTTTGATGACTTAAAAAGCTATACATTGTCTAAATATTCTAGAGACCTTTACTAAAATTATGTACAGATGGTATCTGGTACCGACTAGACTAGCAAAAATATCGGTCTCCAACCTACCAAATTGCTGGCGGTGTTTTCAACAAGATGGCTCTATGCTTCATATTTGGTGGGCATGTCCTAGAATTAAGCCTTTGTGGAGTATCTCATTTAATTTAATATACAGGATTGGGGGACTTAGAATAGAGCACAAACCAGAAATTGCTCTCCTTCACATTATGAGGGAAAAATTACATGGTGTTCATGAAATCGTAACTCTACACTGCTTATTGGCAACTAAAATTCTTATTGCGAAATCGTGGAAAAGCATTTTGACCGCTAATAGAGACCAAGTTTTAGCTCAATTGTTATACCAATTGGAGATGGAAAAAGAGATTATACTTATGAATGACTACCCTAATGCAGATACTTTGATGTTATACGCTAATCTTATTGATAGGATTAAGGGGCTGGCATGAAACATGAACAATCGCTCCCTGACCATATACCTATTGGATATCGATATCAGACTTATTATTGATCTTTATTCTTCATACTTCCCCTAATTTGGAATCTTAGACTTGATGATCTATTTCCGTTATTCCTGTCCGGTTATATATATGTCTGTATTTGTGTTTTCTGCATGAGTATTGATACTTTAGATATGGGATGACTTGATATACTGACATTCTAAGCTTAACTTTTTAGGTATAGTAATAGTTATCCAACAGATTTATATGACCCAATCAAAATACTCTGTGCTTTGTACGTTTATCCGAAAGAGGATGTCCGTGTGGTAATTCCTCCTTCGGTGCTGTAATGTATTTTTTATGTCATATTTGTCCTGTTTTTGTATTAAAATATCGTAATAAAAACTAATTTAAACTACAAAAAAGCAGCGCAATGCAGCAGGGACACCTGCCACCAACTCTCCCTCTTCTAAATCATCTCTACGGAGATTTTTCTCAGAGCAGATGGAGTCAGCGCAGAGCAGCAAAATGGTGTCTCAGGCCGGTGCACGTGGAAGCCGACCAACAAGCCCGTTGACTTCGGAGTGCTCCATTGAGGACACTGACCTCTGGGCACTAATCACACAACTCCCATTCAAGGCAGACATTGCTGCTATGTTCCAGAGATTGGAGGAGAGCTTTGAAGAAAAACTACAAGCAGTCAGCGCCAACGTTCAACATCTGGGTGACATAGTACAGGTCCTGGAGGATGATGGCTAAGCAGCAGAACAGCAATGGTCTGCATGCCACACTACACAGAAGCTTCAAGTGGAGGCTATTTTGTACTTACAAAGGAGGCTGGAGGATGTAGACAACAGAAGAAGGAGGAAACAATTTGCCGGTGAAGGGCATTCTGGAAAGCCCGCAGGGAACCTCAGAGGACCCCATGAAGGTACTAACAACCCTCTTTAACCAGATCCTCTCTAGGCCTCTGGACATGGCCATTAAGTTTGATAGGGCCTAGAAACCTTCCGCAAGATAAACCTTGCGACCTTATATGTCGTATTCATAACTTCCCATTGAAGGAAGAGATCTTCCGGAGGGCCCACCAAACCAGTGAATTGCAATATAAGGGCCACAGAGTGGACACTTACCAGGACCTCTCCCCAGTAACGCTTCTAGCCAGGAGAGCGCTCCGGCCTGTCACTCAAATCCTACTGGACAAACATTTAAAATTCCGTTGGACTTTCCTTTTCGTCCTGGTGGTGACGCAGCAAGGCAAGACCTATTCTATCAGCAACCTAACGGAGGTACTGGACATCCTGCAGGTCTTGGGTCTTCCACCTACTGACGTAGAGGATTGGACCGGACTTTCTGGACAGTCTCTCAAGCAACTACCTCAAAGATAGAGGTGGCAAAGAACCCCAAAGAAATGCAGAAGACAAGTACCAAATGGTGCCGAACACTTCTACACACCTAGAGACAAGGTCGTCTGAGGACTTACTTAAGGGTGGAAGAATATATCCTTTATGCTAATTTAACCCACAAAATGGGGTACCCTCAGGTCCCCACTTTTTTACTATGTGATGCGGATGGTTTCTTAGTTTATATTGATTTATTTGCATATGCTGGGCCCATGTGGCCACAGAAAAAGTTGATAATATTCTAATCTGAAAAATGTAAGGCATACAGGGGCCGGTGCTCCGGGTGCTCATATCTGTGGTGTGGGTGCAATCCGTGGTGCTGCCAATGCATCTGAAGCAATCATTCAGTTCCACTTATGGTAACTAGTTCCCCTACCTCCCGAGAGGTGCCCCACAACTACTTGTGGATACAACCACGTCTCCTACAGATTTGGCACCATTCTTTCTGTCAGTATGAGTAATTTAGATCATACTTATGTATATAGTTTTTGTTCTTCGTCTGCTTGCAACTTTGTCTTATGCTCCCTTATTACCACTCTGCCACATCCCAACTATGATGGTGTTTGAAATGGTGCCATCAATATAGCGGAAACTCTATCAAAAGCCCAATATGGCCCAGGTTAACCTACTGTCATTAAAAAGCTGATATTATATTGATCCAAGAGACCCATTATAAGAGAGAATTTAAACCTAGACTCAGATCCAAATATATTCACCAGACATATTATAGCAACTACAACAAGGGGAAGTCAAGGGGAGTAGCCATACCGATGTCGTCACGCATTGCCTTCACAGAGCTTGTAACCAAGACAGATCCCCGGGGGAGGATGTTGTTTGTCAAGGGAATGACCAGCTTCTTACCCAGGTGACTGTATATGCTCCGAATTAGGGTCAAGTTGCTGTGCCCACTCATGCCTGAGGAAATTGGAGGAATTTGCAGACGGGATTCTAATAAAGGGGGGTGATTGGAATATGGTGCTTGATCACGTGGTAGACAGCTCATCCAAGGCCAAAGACAGAGATCATTGTTTCACGACACCCTACACTAACAACAATTGATGGACTGCTGGAGACTGATGCACCCACAGGACAGGGATTACACATTCTACTCCCCTGCAGTGGGCAGTTAATCCAGCATAGATATGTTCCTCATAGGCCACAGACACCTTCATTATGTAAAGGAAACATCTATAGGTAATTTTACCTGGACTGATCACGCCCCTGTATTCCTGACTATAAACACACAGGGTGACACCAGATGCAACACCAACTGGCACCTGAATGAGTCTTTCCTAGATGACCATCGGGTAGGGGAAGATCTCCACACAACATTGAACAGGTATTTTGAAGAGAATACTACACCCGACACTACAGTCCCCTGGGTATGGGAGGCACATAAGGGAATCATTAGGGGAATCCTGTTTAAATGGGGATCCAGACTTAAAAGAGAACGCACATCCAAGATACAATCCCTCATTAAAACCATTAACGAATTGGAGACCTTGCATAAACAGACCCCCACATGAGACAACTTTCAATGCCTAACAGCGCATAGGGGAGAATTACGGTCCCTATTAGCCATAAAAGCACACAGAGCGGTCCAAATGACAAGAAGTTCCTTCTATGCGCATGGCAATAAAAGTGGGAAGCTACTGGCAAAGGCCCTGAAGATGAAACTCCAAAATACATTTATAGCCAAGACATTAAATAGCAAGGGTCAGCAGTGCAAAACCACAGAGGACATAGATTCCACCTATAGAAACTTCTACCATCACCTTTACAATCTCCCACCCCTGGCCTGTAACCCCTCAGAACTATGGGAATACATTACCTCAAATCTTCCACTCTCAGTCCCTAGTGTAACAGCCACCCAATTAGACGAGCCATTCTCTACGGAAGAACTCTACATAACTATTAAAAACCAAGCCCAAGGGCAAGAGCCTAGGACCTGATGGCCTGACGACATGTTACTACCAAACCTTCCAGTCCACATTGGCACCACATCTCCTTCAGACTATGCCCACCAATGCTGAGAGCCTCGATCACTATCCTCCCCAAACCAGGGAAGGCTCCGCGATGTGCAATAGCTACAGACCGATATCCCTCATTAACCTGGACCTTAAGCTGATCGCTAAACTCATAACCAATAGGCTCAAGCCCCTCCAGCCTGGACTGAACTGGGTTTGTGCCAGGCCGTGAAGCCAGGGACATACTCCATGGGGCAGCCACAACCAAAACACCTATGCTACTACTGGCGATCGATGCTGAGAAGGCGTTTGATAGGGTGGATTGGTCCTATCTCTTTACAACACTGGAGGCATTGGGGCTTGGGCAGGCTTCTAAAGCAGGCTTCCCCAAACATCGGCTCTCCAGATGTTGCTGAACTACATTTCCCATGAATTTATGAACGAAATAGATAGGCTGAGAATCATTGGGAGTTGTAGTTCAGCAACGTCTGGAGGGCCACAGTTTGGCTAAGCCTGTTCTAAAGTATGCTTCTCCAAACAGCTACCAATGAGGAGGTATGTTTTCTCTCTTCAGTCTGGTTCAGTACATCACAGGTTCACTACCTTGCTGTGGTGCTATTATAGGCAGCTGCACCCAGACTGAAAAAATCTTACTATGTTCCCAGCTGGCCCTACCTTGCAATTATTTTCTCCCTACTTAGTTAAGATTTGCCCCTTCTTGTTTGCCAGTTTATTAATATTGCTTTAGGTTTGGTCTTTGTATCTTGTGTGGCCCTCACCGTTCCAGAGCTTGCTGCTTTCCTGTGTTACCTTCAGTGATTCAGAGTGGAATGCTTTCCTGTATGAACCCTCAGTTTTACAGAGCAAGCCATTTTACTGTGAAATCTCCCAATTATTGAAAGGATCTATTACCCAATTTAATGATACTCATTTTACCTACCTCAAAAGGCTGAAAGGCTGAGCCAACCCTGCCGGGATTCGAATCTACAACCCAAAGGTTGAAGAGATTCTACTGATGATGCGTTAGCACACTGAGCTATCTGATCTTAATGATAGAGAAGAGATGATGAAAAAAAAAGTTTGCTTAGTCAGGATTCACCAATAAGGCCATGCTTGAGGATTATCCTTCTGGTACATTGGTGTTTAAATGAAACATACTGGATTCAGAAATAATTAAAAAAAGCACGAGGAGGGATGTTTTATACATAATAAAAAAAACTATGAAGTTTGCAGTTCAAGACTATGAACTAACATGCAGTGTCCATTCTACAACCATGTGGCACCAAAAAGAATGCAAGGAGGAACTGTAAACAATGTTTAAAAGATCTATGTTTAAAAACTCCTGACATACCTATTACTAATACCCTGACATACTTATTACAGCCATTTTATCATCATAACAATTTTCTTTACATATAAAATTATTGTATCATACTTTTTTCCACAAATATATGACCATATGATGTTCTAAATCTTTTTTTTTTTCACTGAAGATTGTTTTTTCAATAATAGGGAAGATTTATATCTTTGTAACTAAGAGAAGAAAATCTACTTTATCTTGAAAATGACTTTTTCCAAGTATAAAAATGAAAACATAGAAGAAATCACTTAAATTTTTCTAGAAATCTTATTTTGACAAGCTAAGAAACACGTTTTCATGTTTAAAGGTCAAGCAAATGACAATAATAAAACTAAATCATACAAATTGATTTTATTATTGTGTTACATCGTGAAATACAGTTGTAAAAGTCTACTGTTTTCAAGTTTAATAGTTTTATTCACTATTAATAAAGTGTTACTCCAGGCTTGTCCAATGCGTAACTAAGATAATTTGGTTAGTAAACTAGACCAAGCAACAATTAATTTAGATAAACTTGATGCACAGCCTGAGATGGCAGGAATAAAATATCACAAAAATTGAGTCTGTTGTTGCTTGTTTGTTTTGTTTATCCTTTGACATGCAGAGTACCTGGCCTTTATTATTTTTTTGTTTCAGAAGATGCGAAGTGCAACGTTTCCTGTGCAAAACCACTAATAATTAAATAAAGCTTAGTGCATCTTTTCAATTGTTATAATCAGACTTTTGAACAGTGAAAAATGTGCTTCATCCAAATTGATTTGTTTTTGGGGGGGAATTCGGGATTCGTCTAGGTGACATTTAAAAAAAAAAACTAACATAATAAGCAAAAGCTGTAGCACTTACTTAATTGTGCTATTCAATAACTTGCACAAAGCTCTAAAAGTGATTTCCATGTAAATGTTACCTCAACAATGTGCTTCAATCTATAGCGCAATACAATGTGCAGTCACAAATATGAATTCCATCAAATTTCATACAGTAAAGTACAAATCCTCTAAAATATACATATTCGAGTTATATTTTCATTAAAGTGTATCCAATTACATGCAATTCAATTAAAAGTGTAATTCACTTAAAGGGACACTCCGGGCACTCTAATACAATACAACTTTGATGCATTTAATAGATTTTGGTATTTTATGCTGTATTTTTTGTGCATGCTGAACTCTTCATAGGTTTTGCTGAAAATCATTTTGCAGAATTCTGTACCATAAGCCTACCTCTTAAGCTGTGCCTTTCATTTCAGAAAGACAACACTAAGTGAGCTGCTTTTACTTTACATCCTGGCTGCAGACAGCAACAGCAACTACAAACCGGTTGTGATATACTTATTATATGTCTCTCTTGGAGTCTTCTTACTCTAATGCAGGTTGTTTTGTAGGGAGTCCTCTTATTCTAATGCAGGTTGTTTTGTAGGGAGTCCTCGTACTCGAACTCGAATGCAGGTTGTTTTGTAGGGAGTCCTCGTACTCGAATGCAGGTTGTTTTGTAGGGAGTCCTCTTACTCTAATGCAGGTTGGTTTGTAGGTGTCAGGATCGGGACAGGGATCCAACACGCAGAGTACAAAGAGTGGAAAGGTACGTATACCGGGCCTTAGAATGGCCGGACTAACGTACCGAGAGTAATAGAGAATAGTCAGAGACAAGCCGAGGTCGAGGGAACGGGAAGACAGATAAGCGAGAGACAAGCCGGGTCAAGGGAGAACAGAGAAGCAGGGTAGTACAACAAGCCGAGTCAAAACCAAATAGAGTAAACTAGAATACCAGAGCACTGAGTGACTAGACAAGCTAGAACCACGACAGGGCAATGAGCTGAAGAGAGAAGTAAGCTTAAATACCCTGGCTCTGGATGGTAATCACGCCTCTGACAAGTACCGATTGGATATCGGACACTTGAGTGACAGGTCGCTCGTGATAGCGTCATGACGTCACGTATTGAGCGTCCTGCTAGAAAAGGACGTGGATTCCTCGCGGCCGGTGTTTAAGTGACTGGATGAACCGCGAGGAACGAAGGAAACAGCTCGCCTGGACGGGCAAACCACCAAATCTCTACCTCCCTTAGAGGTAGAGACCTCAGGTACCCTGACAGTACCCCCCCTCTCAGATACGCCCACCGGGCGGAAGGAACCGGGGCGAGATGGGAAGCGAAGGTGAAATGCTCTGCGAAGGCGAGACGCATGAACGTCCTCCTGAGGTACCCAACTCCTCTCCTCAGGACCATATCCCCTCCAGTTGACCAGATATTGCAATTTTCCCCTTGAAATTCTGGAATCAATGATGGAGCTGACCTCGTACTCCTCCCGACCCTCCACCTGAACAGGACGAGGAGAGGAAACCTTAGAGGAGAATTTGTTGCAAATAAGAGGTTTCAACAAGGAGACATGAAAAGAGTTAGGAATGCGTAAGGCAGGTGGCAGAGCAAGGCGATACGCAACCGGGTTGATACGAGTGAGAATCCTGTAAGGACCTATGTAGCGAGGAGCAAACTTCATAGATGGGACTTTTAGGCGAATATTCTTAGTACTCAACCATACCCTATCCCCAGGAACAAAAACAGGAGCCGCTCTTCTATGCTTGTCAGCGTGTTTCTTGAACAACGAAGAACTATGTAATAGAATTTGCCGAGTCTGATCCCATAATCTCTTCAGGTTGGCGACATGATCATCAACCGACGGTATCCCCTGAGAAGAGGAAACCGAAGGAAAAATCGAAGGATGAAAGCCATAGTTCATGAAGAAAGGGCTAGAGCGAGTTGAATCACAAACAAGGTTATTGTGTGCGAACTCCGCCCAAGGAATCAGACCGACCCAATCGTCCTGGTGTTCGGAAACAAAGCAACGTAGATACTGTTCGATCTTTTGATTAGTACGTTCAGCAGCTCCGTTAGACTGAGGGTGATAGGCAGAGGAGAAGTTCAATTTGATACCCATTTGAGAACAAAAGGATCTCCAGAAACGTGAGACAAATTGAGAACCTCTATCAGAAACAATCTCCGAAGGAATCCCATGTAGGCGAAAAACCTCTCTCGCAAAAATCTCCGTCAATTCAGGAGAAGTCGGAAGTTTAGGTAATGGTACGAAATGAGCCATCTTAGTAAATCTATCCACTACCGTGAGAATAACAGTATGTCTCTTGGAAGCAGGTAAATCAACGATAAAGTCTATGGACAAACAGGACCAAGGTTTCTCAGGAACGTCCAAGGGGTGTAACAGGCCACATGGAGAAGCATGAGGCAGTTTAGTCTTGGCACAAGTCTCACAAGCTGCGACGAACTCCTCAATATCTTTTCGAAGTGAAGGCCACCAGAAATCCTTGGATATCAGAGAGTATGTCTTGCGAATACCAGGATGACCAGCTATCTTACTTTCGTGAAAACATTGTAAGAGCTCCAGTTGAAGTTCAGGAGGAACAAAGTTTCTTCCCTCAGGAGTGTTTCCGGGAGCTAGATGTTGTGACTTCAAGATCTGGTCAAGTAGCGGAGAATGAATTTTAAGACTGGTATTAGCAATAATATTGCATTTGGGTACAATGGAGGACACAAGTGGTTCAACTGAAGCAGAAGGCTCAAATTGGCGAGATAGCGCATCGGCTTTAGAATTCTTTGAGCCAGGTCTGTAAGTCAGAACGTAATTGAAATGGGTAAGAAACAATGACCAACGAGCCTGCCTGGAGGACAGACGCTTGGCCTCTCCGATATAAGACAAATTTTTGTGGTCTGTTAGAATGGTAACAGGATGTAAAGTACCTTCCAATAAATGTCTCCACTCTTTCAAAGCTTTGATAACCGCTAGTAATTCTCTGTCACCAATGTCATATCTGCTCTCAGTACCGGACAATTTTTTAGAGAAAAATCCACATGGATGTAATGGTTTATCAACACCCAACCTTTGAGATAGGACAGCACCTAAACCAGTCTCTGATGCGTCTACCTCAAGCAGAAAAGGCAGGGAAGTGTCGGGGTGAACTAAAATTGGAGCGGAAGCGAAAAGCTCCTTGAGAGTTTTGAACGCAAGAAGAGCTTCAGTAGTCCAATTCTTAGTATCAGCCCCCTGTTTGGTCATATTAGTGATAGGTGCGATAATTGAAGAATAGCCCTTAATAAAGCGCCTATAATAATTGGAAAAACCAATAAATCTCTGTACGGCTTTAAGACCTTTGGGTAAAGGCCACTCTAGAATGGACTGGAGTTTATCCGGATCCATCTTAAATCCCTCCCCAGAGATCACATAGCCGAGAAAGGTTACCTGGGTTTGATCAAAGCTACATTTCTCCAACTTGCAGTACAAACCATGCTGAAGAAGCTTGTGCAAAACCCTCCTGACTTGCTTGTGATGAGTCTCAATCTCACTAGAATGTATAAGTATATCATCTAGGTATACAATGATGCACTCTTGCTGAAATTCCCTAAGAACCTCATTAATCAGATCTTGGAATACCGCTGGTGCATTGCATAACCCAAAAGGCATAACCGTATATTCATAGTGACCATAGCGAGTATTGAATGCCGTCATCCACTCATGTCCCTGCTGGATTCTCACCAAGTTATATGCCCCTCTGAGGTCTAACTTGGTGAAAATTGTAGAGCCCTTCAAACGATCGAAGAGTTCGGTGATCAAGGGAATCGGGTAGGCATTTTTAATGGTTATCTTATTCAAGCCTCGATAATCAATACAAGGTCTCAAAGAACCATCTTTCTTTTTAACAAAAAAAAATCCAGCCCCGGCAGGGGAGGAGGACCTCCTGATGAATCCCTTGTCTAAATTCTCGTGAATATACTCCTCTAGAACTGAGTTCTCTTTCGTAGATAATGGGTATACATGACCTCTGGGAGGCATGGTACCAGGGAGTAGGTTAATTTTGCAATCAAAGGACCTGTGTGGGGGTAAGGTATCGGCTTTCTTTTTGTCAAATACTGCCTTTAAATCTAGATACTGAGGCGGAATTTGTGTCTCTGTAGGATTGTCAGAGGTAGTCGATGTGTTAGTTAATCCGAGAGGTAAGACCTTCCGCAAGCATTTTCCTTGACAATTCTTTCCCCACGAAACTATCTCCCCTGACTCCCAATTAATAATAGGGTTGTGTCTCCTCAACCAGGAGTACCCCAGGACTATGGGAATAGACGGAGAAGAAATGAGCATTAAGGATATATCCTCTTTATGTAGGATGCCAACAGTTAAGTTAATCGGTATGGTCTCATGGAAAATAACAGGCTCAAGTAACGGTCTACCATCGATGGCCTCAACAGCCAGTGGTGTCTCTTTTAACTGGGATGGGATAGCATGCTTGGCAACAAAACCCTGATCTATAAAGCTCTCAGCAGCTCCAGAATCGATTAGTGCCATAGTCTTTACTACTCCCTTCTCCCACCTCAAAGAAACGGGTAACAGAAGCCTGAACTCTTTGTAGTTGTGAATAGAGGACAAAGTAGAAACACCCAAGGCCTGTCCTCTAGAGAAACTTAGGTGCGAGCGTTTCCCGAACGATTAGGACAATTTAGGCGTAAATGTCCTCTGACTCCACAATACATACATAAACCCTCCCTTCTTCTGTACTGTCTCTCTCTCTCTGTGAGATGAGTACTGCCTATCTGCATAGGTTCAGAAATACGTAAGTCCTCGAACTCAGAATTTTGAAAGGTAGGCGCTAGTTTAAAGGAGGGTCTACGGGTCCTATCTCGAGTGTTCTGCCTCTCTCTTATGCGTTCATCAATACGAGATATAAAAGAAATTAAATCCTCCAAATTCTCAGGGAGTTCTCTAGTAGCGACCTCGTCAAGAATTACATCTGATAACCCATTCAGAAACACATCTATATAAGCCTGTTCGTTCCACTTAACTTCTGCCGCCAAGGACCTGAACTCTAGTGCATAGTCCACAAGTGTTCGATTGTCCTGTCTAAGGCGCAACAGTAATCTAGCTGCATTGACCTTTCTACCAGGAGGGTCAAAAGTTCTTCTAAACGCAGCTACAAAGGCATTATAATTATAGACTAGTGGATTATCATTCTCCCATAAAGGATTGGCCCATCTCAGAGCTTTCTCAATGAGTAAAGTAATAACAAATCCAACCTTCGCTCTATCTGTAGGATAAGAGCGGGGTTGTAATTCGAAATGGATGCTGATCTGGTTCAGAAAACCACGGCACTTCTCCGGTGACCCGCCATAACGTACTGGTGGGGTAATACGGGAAGAAGCACCTACAGTGGCTACCTCTAGACCTGAGACTGCAGGAGAAATAGAAGGAGTACGTGTCTCCTCAGGTGGGTTACTAGCACGAGACAAAAGTGCCTGTAGTGCTAGAGCCATCTGATCCATCCTATGCTCCATGGCGTCAAACCTGGGATCAGAAGAACCAAGCTGACTGTTTGTACCTGTATCCATTGGCCCTGTCGTAATGTCAGGATCGGGACAGGGATCCAACACGCAGAGTACAAAGAGTGGAAAGGTACGTATACCGGGCCTTAGAATGGCCGGACTAACGTACCGAGAGTAATAGAGAATAGTCCGAGACAAGCCGAGGTCGAGGGAACGGGAAGACAGATAAGCGAGAGACAAGCCGGGTCAAGGGAGAACAGAGAAGCAGGGTAGTACAACAAGCCGAGTCAAAACCAAATAGAGTAAACTAGAATACCAGAGCACTGAGTGACTAGACAAGCTAGAACCACGACAGGGCAATGAGCTGAAGAGAGAAGTAAGCTTAAATACCCTGGCTCTGGATGGTAATCACGCCTCTGACAAGTACCGATTGGATATCGGACACTTGAGTGACAGGTCGCTCGTGATAGCGTCATGACGTCACGTATTGAGCGTCCTGCTAGAAAAGGACGTGGATTCCTCGCGGCCGGTGTTTAAGTGACTGGATGAACCGCGAGGAACGAAGGAAACAGCTCGCCTGGACGGGCAAACCACCAAATCTCTACCTCCCTTAGAGGTAGAGACCTCAGGTACCCTGACAGTAGGGAGTCCTCTTACTCTAATGCAGGTTCTTTTGTATGGAGTCATCTTACTCTAATGCAGGTTGTTTTGTAGGGAGTCCTCATACTCGAATGCAGGTTGTTTTGTAGGGAGTCCTCTTACTCTAATGCAGGTTGTTTTGTAGGGAGTCCTCTTACTCTAATGCAGGTTCTTTTGTATGGAGTCATCTTACTCTAATGCAGGTTGTTTTGTAGGGAGTCCTCTTACTCTAATGCAGATTGTGTTGTAGGGAGTCCTCTTACTCTAATGCAGGTTGTTTTGTAGGGAGCCCTCTTACTCGAATGCAGGTTGTTTTGTAGGAAGTCCTCTTACTCTAATGCAGGTTGTTTTGTAGGGAGTCCTCTTACTCTAATGCAGGTTGTTTTGTAGGGAGTCTTCGTACTCTAATGCAGATTGTTTTGTAGGGAGTCATCTTACTCTAATGAAAGCTTGTTTTGTAGGGAGTCCTCGTACTCTAATGCAGGTTGTTTTGTAGGGAGTCCTCTTACTCTAATGCAGGTTGTTTTGTAGGGAGTCATCTTACTCTAATGCAGATTGTTTTGTAGGGAATCCTCTTACTCTAATGCAGATTGTTTTGTAGGGAGTCCTCTTACTTTAATGCAGGTTGTTTTGGAGGGAGTCCTCTTACTCTAATGCAGATTGTTTTGTAGGGAGTCCTCTTACTCTAATGCAGGTTGTTTTGTAGGGAGTCATCTTACTCTAATGCAGATTGTTTTGTAGGGAATCCTCTTACTCTAATGCAGGTTGTTTTGTAGGGAGTCCTCTTACTCTAATGCAGATTGTTTTGTAGGGAGTCCTTGTACTCTAATGCAGATTGTTTTGTAGGGAGTCATCTTACTCTAATGCAGGTTGTTTTGTAGGGAGTCATCTTACTCTAATGAAAGCTTGTTTTGTAGGGAATCTTCTTACTCTAATGCAGATTGTTTTGTAGTTCAGATGTTTTAGTACTGTCAGTGACTGTGCAGACATAAAATAAGGAATTTAATTAAATAATATTGGCCTATGTTACAGAATGATCCTATTTTAAGAAACATTTTACCATTGATATAGATCCAAATATTGATCTGTGTTATATTCAGAGGAAGCCCAAATTATTATTACAAGTGCACTTGGAGAAGTGTGAATTAGACACCAGACGCATCTTGGTTATCAAAATAAGCCTCTGGCCTTTATTTGTCAGTTGTGTTTTATACATTAAAAAGTAAGTGTTTACGTAAAAATACTCATAAGACATCAGTAGGAAATTATTTAAAGCGTGAAAGGAGTACAGATAAGACATAGAGATGAACGTCATGTACATATAACAAATAAGTTTCAAGAAAGAGAAAGAACAGACTGATTGAGAAGAGAGACAGCTCCGGAGGGGGCTATCTGCTTCCGGAACTAGACATAGAGTAAAAGTGTCGTTTTAAGCATCAAACATTTCCTGAGTCCAAGTTAGCGAATTTTAATATAGGATATATAATATTCTAATATAACACCTATAAACTTGAACCTTGGAATCACACCATTAAAATCTTGAATTGTGTATAGAGGAGCAAAACACTTTAAAAAGGGATTTTGGGATAAAGTAATTTAAGGAATCCATTTAAAGAACCCTTTTCTTAAATCAATAAAGGGGTTATTAATGGGGCAAGAAGAGATTAATTGGATCTTTAAATTAGATACTCCCCAAAGGTTTAAACAAGGATTTTGAGCTTTGTAAATTTTTATAGTGGATTGTATCCTAAACTGTATACATGTATGTATGTAAAATGTAATGTATGTATGTAATGTATGTATGTAAAATATATTTCAGGTTATGAAATATATGCAATGTTTGTGATTAATATGAGTTTATCTTTAAAGCTCTCTACAGGTTTGTGAATTTATGTTTGATAAGCATGGACTAATAGTTTGAGTACATTGGGACTTAGTTAATTTTATTTGAGTTATGGAGATTAAAACTTAAGTGTTTGAAATTTGCACACAGAAACTAAAACGAGGCTTGGATTGCTATGTATGGATCAGCCGACTGCGCAAAATTCTAATTATCATTGCACTCAGGAAAAAGTTACAAGTTTGCCTGCAACCAAATTGTTGCATTAGCATTAGCTTTCATTCACATCACAGTGTCTGGGACCACATTCTGCCATTCCTAATCTTTTCAAGGTAACTGTAGATGGTCCCTTCCCTTTTTTCCCACACAGCACAATTACTTTTGAGGGATAATCTTCCAAACACACTAACAATTCCATATTATTCCATACTATTACTTATAAGTAGGTTATTGGACCTGTTTGAATGTTTTGGTTTGTTTATGTCTTACTTAAAGGGACACTATAGTCACCTGAACAACTACAGCTTAATGTATCTATAGCTCCCTGCAGGCAATCTAATGTAAACACTGTATTTTCAGAGAAAATACAGTGTTTACATTGCTTGATAGGAATACCTCCAGTGGCCGTCACTCAGACGGCCACCAGAGGGACTTCCTATCATGCAGGGCCCTAAAAAGGCCCTGTACACGTCAGATGTATTAAAATACATCTGACGTGTGCAGGAGAGAGAAGGCACTGTGTGCGCGCCTTCTCTCTCCAGCCTGTCAGCAGAGGAGAGGGGCGGCAAAGACCACGAGCTGAGCTGTCAGTCAGCTCAGCTCACGGCCGCGCACACCGCGCGCATGCGCGGTATTGCGCTCAGGACTTCAGAGGGTGGCATGAATGCTGCCCTCTGAAGTATGTGTGCATGTGTGGCGAAGCCGCGCATGCGCACAAGGGAGCAATGACGCTTCCAAATGGAAGCGTCTGATTGCTCCCTGCTCGCGCCCGCCTATTTCGTCATTTTGAACGGCGCTGGAACCAGGTGAGTACAAAGGCTTGGCTGGAGAGTCCCTTTAATGCTTTCTGCTTTTTGCTGGAGTTTAAATATTAGTCGTATTAGTCTAGTGATGTGCAAGTAATATAATATATAAGCCCAAAAATTCCAAGAACTGCTCTAAGTAAAACAAAGATGACCCCCACTTATATAGGGACCATTCTGTGTTTTATTGTGTTTTATTGTGCCCTAAAGCTGCTATAAGCATCAGCAGAGAAACCATCACTCTGCTCTAAAATGAGTGATGACCAGTTGCTCCACAGCCATTAGAAGCAATCATGTAGTGGGGGAGAGGAGGCTGAGGAGGTAAGATTGTAAAGCCTTTTCCAGAGGCAAAACAATAAAAAAGGTTCACTCTGGGGGGGGGGGGGGGGGACTTCCGGTTCATGGAGACAGTTGCATGTCAGAGTAGCTCTGTTCCCGGCCGGCCAAAAAACGATGAAATTAAGCTGATTGTAGTCCCCGGACCATTGTACCTCAGCATAAGTTGTGGGGGATCTCACCAGTTAAAGCATGGTGCCTCCGAAAGCCCAGCGCACCCAGGAAGAAAGACAGGCTGAGGCCTGATCAAGATGGTGGTGGCTCCCGCTCTCCAGCATAAGTGTAGGAAGCTGGATCCAACACAGACATGGTGCAGGCACCTACAGAGGAACTGTCCAGCAGGGGCTGCGTTCATCCATGAGGGCAGACCTCCAGACTGCTGTGGAAGAAACACGTAAGGAGGTACATGATATTGGTGCATGCATGAGTGCCCTTGAGGAATGCATTGATGAATTATGGCTGGCCAACAATGAGGTGGTGTTGGAAGCAAGCCATAAGTGCAAGATGGAAGCAAGCCATAAGTGCCTTGTGGAGAAGCTGACAGACTTGGAGGATCGATCCCGACGCAACAATATATAACAAAAACATGTCTGCGGCATGCAGGAGTCGATGACTATGGAGGAACTAGCCACCAGACCTGGGACAAGATGACTTGCGCATTGACATAGCCCATCGTGTGGTCAAGCCCAAAAATCTGGCACAAGACATCCCAAGGGATATTGTCATCAGGCTGCATTAGCAGCAAAGAAGCAAAGAAGCCATGCTCACAGTGCAAAGGAAGACAGAGGCAATGGCAGCCAATTACAACAAGGTGTCCCTTTATGCTGATCTATCGGCGACGACAATGGCTCAGAGACGGAACTTTGTCAATATAACCACATACCTCCGCAATAACAAGATACCTTGGTGGGGCTTTTCAATGAAGCTCCTGATCTGGTGCAATGGTGCCCTCACGAAAATTGAGGAACCGGAAAATGGCATGGGGACTTTACCTGGAGAAAGCTACACAACCAGCCACCACTTCTCCAAAGTGACCCCAAAATTGACGAAAGTCCAGAAGCTGAAATGACTCATGACTATTTTCCTGTGCCCGGTGGAGCAGACTGCAGGTTTCTGAGAGCAGTATATGCAAGAAGCCAAAGGTGGACACTTTTTGTTTATCCATGAGGTCTGCTGTTGAAAGACTTACCTATAGGGGTTCTGGGAGTTGAACTAGGTCGCCAAGTAAGTAGGCATACAATGCACCAATGTATACACACCTTGAAGCATTAACAAAGATAGAGACAAAATGTTATAAAAAAAAAATCTACAAAATATGTACCCAAAAAGAAATGATGATACTATATACAAGAATAATATAAACACCATAGCTGGCAGGTAAATGTTTTGCGTCTGCAAGCCACATCCCACCTCTAAAGCCTATATTCTTCTCATGTCTGGTGATTTAGTGAGTTGGATAACCGGGCCACTTAATACCTAGCCCACTCCCTCCACATGCCTGTTTAACTCCTGAAATTTAGCTCCTAGTTTTTTGGCTTTCACTTACTACCAACGAGGTGCCTTCCTCAGATAGATGTAACAGAGTGGTGCACTCAGAGCTTGTATTTGGAAGACACAGGCCTGAGGCACCCTACGGAGTAGCCCTACCTCCCTAACAGGCATAACATGGTTGCTGAGTTCTAAGTAGCACCCCACCCCCCTCCCCAGTGGTGGCACCCACTTTTTAAGTGGTGGCTGCTGACCGGACAGTCTCTACATGATGCTAATATGCTCTTTGTTTTGTATATACCTTTGTTATGTTTTTGTTTTATTTTGTATTGTTTTGATGTCATTCATGAGATGCTCTATATTAACTGTGACCATGGGAATAGGGCCGGGAAGGGTTTAGATGGTTGTGTTTCAAACATGAGATCTCCTTGACTTTAGCAGATGGCTCTCTCTAACTGCATTAACCACTTAAGGACACATGACGGAAATATTCCGTCATGATTCCTTTTTATTTCAGAAGTTGTGTCCTTAAGGGGTTAATGTCCTATCCCTAAACGCCCATGGTCTCAACACACCACAGAAATGCAGGCTTGCTTTTCAGCAGTTAAACATATCAAACACATCCGTTGCTTGTATACAGAAGAATCACTTCTCCAGCTCAAACCCCCCCAAAATTCTATTCCTCCAGGTATCCCCTGGCATACCACGCTCTAGCTCTCAGTAAAACTAGGGGTATGAGCACCTTATTTCACTCTGACTGGGCTTTTCCTTGTGACAGGGAGTATAATAGTGTAGACAGTAGACTTCTCATTTTGGTCGGATTACTCAATGACATCCCGGTGACTATAGCCAACCTGTATGCCCCCAATTCTAACCAATATGATTTTATTAGGAAGGCTATGAATAAATTAGACAAAATTAAACAGGGACAGACGATCGTTTGTGGGGACTTTAATTGTATGTTGGATCTGGATTTAGACAGATCAGGCAAGGTGGGGTTGCATATTGTTAGCTACAAAACTGATGCTCTTCTGCAGACCCATGGCTTACATGATACCTGGAGATCTTTATATCCTGCCACCAGGGACTACACTTTCTATTTGAGAGTTCACAAACAGTACTCACGCATAGACATGTGTCTTACGGATATTAAACACTTGATTAACCTGTTCTGACCACACACCGCTTCTTTCCACTTTCACCACACTCCACCCAGCTAAGGAATGAGGTACATGGCGTTTAAATGAATTGTTCCTCAACCTTCAAACACAGGCGGCAGAGCTGAGGATAACTATTGTAGACTTTTTTGTGGACAATCTCTATGCTGATGTAGATATACCCACAACCTAGCTTGCCCATAAGGCAGTTGTCAGGGGATTACTGATTAAAATAGGGGTCCAACTTAAGCAGAGAGTGTCTGCTAAACATGATAAGCTCCTTAAGGAGTTGGGGAAGGCAGAAGAACAGCATAAGTTGTCACCTACGGTTATTAATCAAATGATCTTACGCAAACTTAGGACTGAGATAGAGACTCATCTGCTACAGCAGGCAGAAAGAGCACTCAGTAAAATGAGATGTTAATATTACAGGTAGGGAAATAGGGTGGGGAAACTCCTAGCTACGCAACTTAAAAGTAAAGCCACCCAAGCGAGAATACCGAGCGTGCTTACTGAGGCTGGAGTCAAACTGACTAATTTTAAAATGATAGAAGATTAATTTGCCCCTTTCTACGAGTCACTCTACAATCTGTCCTCAGTTCCCCTGTAATACCAACCAACACACTCATATATTACGGTCTTCCTGGATGAGGTGGATCTCTCTCAGCTCTCCAGTGGCCAGGCTAGTGACTTAGATAGGCCAATCACGACTGACGAAGTCTCTAGAGCTCTATACAAGCAACGCCTAAACATAAAGCTCCAGGTCCTGACGGCTTCTCCACTTACTACTATAAGACATTTGAAAACCTGCTCCTTCCTCATTTAACTGCCATTTTTAACCACACTCTTGACACTGGATGAATACCTCCCGAAATGTAGAAGTGACGAACCAGGGAAGACGACAACGTCTTACGCAAACTATCGTCCGATATCTCTGCTGAACACGGACACAAAGCTCTTCGCCAAGGTGATCGCCTGTAGATTGGGGTTTGTCCAGGGTCGACAGGCAGAGGACACCCGACGAGCACTGGACTTACTTGAACTTATGATGACTAACAAACTATCAGGCCTTACTCTTGCCCTAGATGCATGACGGAGGTACTACAAAAATGTAACTTCCCAAGGAAATTTTCACAAGGCATTCTCTCTCTATATTCTGCACCCTTGGCCAAAGTTATGAGTTCGGATTTTGTTTTCCTGACGTGTGGCACTAACATCAATCGCCAGGGCTGTCCACTATCGCCCCTTATATTCATACTGGCGTTAGAATCTCTGATCCATAAGATTAAGCAACACGAGGCCATCGAAGGAATTCCCACACCAATAGGCACCCAAAAATAAGCTCTTTTTGCAGACGATGTCTCACAAATCCACAGGACTCCCTCGCACTCCTACTAAACTTTCTAGGCACATACAGACAGGCATCTTACTATAAGAACAATACAGCAAAGACACAAGTGCTCCCTGTAAATATCCCCTGACCCCAATTGGCAATATTGCAGGCACTGTATCCCTTTGAATGGAGGAGGGACTTATCTTGGGTCGCAACAGTCCACCTCAAAGTACAATATACTGACAATACACTGTAAGCTATTAAATAGTGTCTCAGGGCTGCTGAAGAGCTGAGGGGATAAGAGTTCGTCATGGTCGGGCCGCATAAATGCCACAAAAATGATTGTCTTACCACAAATGCTGTTTCTCTTCAGAGCGTTACCAGTCGAAATTCCCAAATCTATTTTAACAAAATTTTAATCCTTACTCAACACACACATATGGAAGCGGAAGCCTCCAAGAGCGTCACTGGCTAGCATTCCTCTATGGAATGAGGAGTAGGGTTAGGAGTAGGAATATTGACAAATATTATGTGGTACCACACTAGCACAAATGGCAAGGCTGTTAAAGACAAAGCAGGCTCCTCTGTGGCATGCCTTAGAGCTATGGGTCCCAACACAGAAGAATCCACGGCAGTTAAGGCTACTTTCTACAACTAAACTAGCATTATTAACATGGTGCAGATGGGTCCCGGGAATGGTGACCAAGACACCAAGTGTGTACGCTGCACTGTTTGGTATACCGCACGCATGACCTACCACTGAGTGGCTGGACACAATGGGGTATCACGAAAGTGACAAATTTGCTGGGAGAGGGAGGAATCCGGTAGTACCCTGGTTTACAACAGACCTATGCTCGCCCGGCAGAGAAATGTTCACATATATGCGTATCAAACATATTATAGATAAGGATACGTTGAAATTACTAGACACCCAAGAACTGAATACGTTTTATAAATTGTGTTTGGATCTTCCGGGCCTTCCTAAGCCATTATCTCTGTGTTAAAATTGCCTATTGGTAATGGGAAGATCATCTAAAATAAAATATATAGCACAATGGGAAAAGGAACTTAACTGTATTATGGAGTCGAGCAGTTGGCATACCGCAATGGCAGGAGTGAAGAGAACCACTCACTGCTTGGACCACATAGAGGCAGCTTACAAGTTATGGATGTGGTAGTACCTCACCCCCAATGCCTGGCACACATTTACCCAGGTGCCCAGCCAACCTGTTGGCACTGCTGCCAATATACGGGTACACTAACTCATATTTTCTGACACTGTCCAGCTCTTACCAAATATTGGCAACAGATACAAACTCCAGTTGAGAATAGCACGGGCAGGTCTCTACCCCTTACGCCAGAGTCTTACCTATTACACATGTTACCCAAAATGTTCCCCAAACATGCCGTGGCTTTGGCTATACACATAACGCTGGCAGCAAAAACCTCGCTAGCTGGACTATGGAAATCCACAAAATGACCAGAATTGACGATGGTCATTGACAAAATAAATCGCACTAGGTCATACGAGGAAATGTCAAACAGATTAGCAGGCACCATGGATCTTATATTGTCCAGATGGCACAGTTTGGCATAGTTTGATATGATTTGGTATCTCCCCTTCCCTCCTATCGACCTTCCCCAAAATAAATACAAAATACAAAAGAAACCTGGTGACTGACCTGGTTGGATGCCAGCTGATCAGCACCTTATTTATTTATAGTCGGAGCTGTATTTAGAGTCAGTGTGGTAAGCTCTGCACTCCGCATCATTTATCTAGGTTGAGAACTGGTCCCATATTGGGTGTTGATAAGTGTGACATCATAGTTTTCTTTTTACTTTATTCATTTCTGTATTTTGATTTAATTTCACTCATTTCCGCAAATAAATTCAAGGTCACTTACAATCCTGAGGTTTGGTGTTAGGGTGTTACCTAGCTGACACTTGGAAATGCGCTGGCAATGGAAAGTATCATATCTCGAAATACAAGTAGCGAGTGACTGATATTGTTGCAATAAACACTAAAGACATGTGTATGATATATGACTTTGTAATTTTTCTCTTATGTATCATCGTGATGTCATGTTTTTGCATTTCTGTACTTCTGTGACCTTGCAATAAAAATGAAACATTTAACCAAAAAAAAGTTGACTCTATAATTCCCTAGGGGGTGTTCTTAAAAGCCATGTTTAATACACATACATGTTAAATGGCTGGAACTCCAGGAATTAATGTCTGATTGCTTTGTTGCTATGTTAAAAGGTCATCATTTATTGTACACACAGAGTTATGGAAAACTTGTGAAATGTAACCACTTAAGGACCACATCAGGGAAACCTTTGGGATTAGGATTAAATTAGGGATTAAGATTATGGATTAAGATTAGGTATAGGATGAATATTAGATTTAGTATCAGTTTATTATTAGGTTAATATTTAAGATGAGTTTAAAATTAATTTTAGGATTTGGTTTATGTTTCAGATTAGAGTTTAGATTAGGGTTTGGATTAGGTTTAGCATCAGCAAGAGAATTCTACTGCTGCCATTAGCAGAGGGAATCTTTCTAACACTAATTATAGGGTAGAGATTGAGATTAGTATTAAGGTTATAGTTATGTAAATAGTAGAGTAAGGTTTATTATTAGATTTGGAGTTAGATTTTGATTTTTTTAGGATTAGGGTTTGGTTTAGGATTAAGGATTTAAACTGGGATTAAGATTAAACAAACAAGAAATGAGTGTCCTATACATAAAATATAACTTTTATTAGTTCAATTAAAATTGATACGTTAAACAGGGATAAAATATTCAATTGTCAAATATAAGTGAACCAATATTTCAATAATGGTAATTTACCAATGTGCCAATGTCAACTATTTAGTAAAGGTAAAAAATAGATCGGATTATAGGATATTCTTAAACCTTATCAAATAACTCGAAAAAACACACATATGCATCTAAATTGCCTCTAGAGTCAGGTGTAGTGTGTAAAAATCTGGACTTTCTGATGCAATATTAAGACACATAAAAAATAAGAAATTCTGAAAAATTGAAATAACCAAAAGTTCGATCTCTAAAGGTTGAATATTGACAAAATTGGGTAGTTCTGTTCAAAAGTTTTCAGAAACCTATTCCCAGATGTATGTGCAAAACTTAGTTTTGCAATCCACAGTGATCGAGACAGATATCAATTGCTAAATAGTTAGTGCTCAAATGGTTTCAATGTTGCATTGTTATCCGTCGGTAAACCAATTTGCCCTGGCAGGCCTTGAAACGCACACTAGTGAAGGAAACTGACTGCTATTATATTACAGTCCAAAAAGTTTTTTTTTGTTAAATGCAAGCTATTGTGACACCAGATATGAGTGGTGGCACTGGGCAAGTGGGCACAGTATACGCTGCGAGCCTGACACACACGCTGGCAGACAACTAACTGCTATTCAATCTATTACAGTCAAAATTGTATTTTTTTGAAAAAATGTACACTACTGTTACACCAGATATGAGTTACACTGGTGTGACACTGTGCCCTGGCAGACCCTGAAACGCACACTAGTGAAGGAAACTGACTGCTATTATATTACAGTCCAAAAAGTATTTTTTTGTTAAATGCAAGCTATTGTGACACCAGTGAGTGAGTGGTGGCACTGGGCAGGCCCTGAAATGCACACTAGTGAAGGAAATTGACTGCTATTATACTACATTAAAAAAAGGTTTTTTTTTTTTTTAAATGCAAGCTATTGTGACACCAGTGAGTGATTGGTGGCACCTGGCACTCTCACTAAGAATGCAGCTTAACAATTAATGTAAAATGGATGCTGTCCAGGAGGTGGGAGGGTTTGGGAGGGAGGGTCTGCTGCTGAATGGCTGGAATGTGTCTGCTGACTGTGAGGTACAGGCCAGGGTCAAAGTTTACTCAATGATGACGAATAAGGGGCGGACCGAACAGCGCATGTGTTTGCCGTCCGTGGCGAACGCGAACAAGCGATGTTCGCCAGGAACTATTCGCCAGCGAACAGTTCTGGACATCACTACTCATAGCTTTCAGCATGGGTTTTTTATTCAATAGCGATTAATAAAAGTTATGTTTTGAGCATACATATGTGGACTTTCAAGGGACTTCCTACTTTGTGACTCCAGGGGTGTTGTTTCCCCCTGGGAATCTTTTCTTCTTTCTTTTGTTGTAGCATGTTAGTGAGAGTTAACCCCTATTAGATCGTCCCTGATACACGCTTAACAAGTCCCCCTAGGGGGTGCCAGTTCTTTCTTTTTGATCCCCTTACAAGCAACTGTAGGCTGACCGTGCGCAAAATATCCCAATCCAAGGCAGCAATAGCGCGCCTGCAAGACTTCTGCACCCGCAACCCACCTAAATTCAAAATTAAACAGTATACCCAAGCCTATCATGCAATGGCCAATATGAAATCTAAAGGTGTTTCCATATATTTCCACAGGGACTGGGTATTTTCCCTAACTAAACAACATGCAAGCAAAGATGGGAGATTGTTAATATTGGTGGGATCATTAAACGGCCTTCGTTAAACGGCCTTCAGGCATCCCTGTATGCTCCTAATGACACACAAAAATCCTTTCTGTCTATGTCCCTCCGCAAAATAGAAAAGTACAAATTAGGCCACATCATGATCTGCAGTGACTTTAACTGCACCCCAGACCCAAATATGGACATATGCAGAACTCATCATAAATCACCTAATAGTAGATAAATTTCACTGGGAGACCACCTCTCTAAACTGCTATACGTGCATGATGATGTGTGGCACAATCTTAACACTAGCACCAGGGACTACACTTACTATTTGCAGGTCGCTATGACCTACTCCAGGATTGACCTATGCCTCTTCGACAAACGCACCATACCACACATGATCAGAGTGGACATGGGCCCCATCACCAGGTCGCACCATGCACCCATCGCAATCATGATGAAAGCACCTCACCTGGCCAGCGGGAGGGGTACATGGAGACTGAATGAGGCATTACTAGATAATCCACAACACCTCACCACATTGACAACCCACCTAAACCATTCTCAGACCATGTACATTGCACGACCCCACTAACCACGCAATGGGTAGCACACAAGGTGGTGATGTGGGGCCATCTCATTCAGATTGGCTCCCTGGTGAAGAGAGATCACTGCAATGAACAAGATAACCTTGAGCGGGACATCTCAGCACTCCCAACCCCACCAAAAAAGTCCACAGACAATTAATGACACTGAAAGTAAAGCTAGAGGCCTTACACTTACAAACAACTGATTGACTATCTATTATTGAGCATCTCACTTAGGGCTGTTCCTCCTCCTATCAGGCTACACTGTTTAATTTGTCCTAGTACTTTTTAGATTTGCTAATAAAGTTCTTTTGTTATTTATTATTATTTTCTTCTTTAGGATCTTAGAGGAGTGGATTGGAAATTTAACCTTGTGGTCACTTTCTATTCAAGTGACACCTTTGGTTCTCTACTATTTATTGTATTCCCTAGGGTTTTCACCTACTTTTCCAGTCTAGGTGGGTTAGGTACGGGACGAGGGTGTTACACTAAACCCCTATTCTTGACCGCTCCCCTTCTTTTCTTTCAACTGAGAGACACATGCGCTATCTCAAACAAACTTACTACACAAAAGGAAACAAAGCGGGTAAACGTTTAGCTAATAAACTGAAACAACAGTACGTACAATCCAAAATACCCTACCTCACTTCCAAGCAGGGGGCAAAACTATATCACCCTCAAGATATTGTTAATGAACTTGCAGGGTACTATGAAAAACTCTACCAGGTGGGCAATGATCCAGAGACCCATCAGCCAACTAGGGAGGAGATAGAACACTTTTTGGGCCAGGTGCGACTACCTCAGCTGTCGCCACAACAAGGTGACACACTAATAAGTCCATCCACTGAGGAGGAAGTCGCATCAGCGATAATATCGCTCCCCACACACAAAGCGCCGGGCCCGGATGGGCTGTCCAACTAATATTATATAAAGTTAGCAACACAACTGACCCCTCACCTCACTAGACTATTCAATTCCATCAAAGAGTCAGGAGAAATCCCAAGGGACGTGTTGGAAGCATTTATTGTTACGTTGCCCAAACCCAACAAGCCCCCCACGATGTGCGCCAACCTTCGCCCGATCTCCCTGCTCAATGCAGACATAAATACACGCCAAACTAGTGGTGACAAGACTTAAACCTCTACTCACTACACTGGTATCTGAGGAGCAGGCGGGATTTGTGACAATACCAGATATTTCCTGAATCTTATAGACTGGGCCAATCACTCCTCCCAAGAGGGGTTGATCCTTGCTTTAGATGCTGAGAAAGCATTTGATCGCTTACATTTGGGTTATATGGAAAGGACGCTAGTGCGGATGAAACTTCCCCTCAGATGCATAGCTAGCATCTTAGCTCTCTATGGATGGCCCTCTGCCAAGGTATTTTGCACGGGTTTCCTTTACAAGCCATTTAGTATACTTAATGGCACATGCCAAGGATGCCCGCTATCCCTGCTTATTTTCATCCTGTGCCTAAAACCACTAATACGCCATATAAACCACAATGGGCAAATCACGGGTCTAAACACCCTAGGGGGACCAAAAAAATTAAGCTTTTCGCCGACGATATCCTTTTATTTGTTACAAATCCAGATAAATCTATCCCTAAGCTCCTGGAACTCCTGGGACAGTATGGAATAATTTTGTACTATAAAAACAACACAGCCAAGACCCAGGCACTACCCATAAACCTACCACGAATCGTGACCCAACTGGAGGAAAGCTTTAGTTTCGACTGGCAACATAAAACACTGTCCTACCTAGGTGTACAATTAACAACATCCCTTCAGAACATCCCAAAAGAAAACCACCACCTGGCACTGCACAAAATCAAAACGACACTAGAAAAATGGGTTGACTTAAAAGTGTCCTGGTTGGGTCGCATTAACATGTTGAAAATTATGATTCTACCTGTAATTCTTTACTTATTCTGCACACTACCAATAGCCTTACCGAACAAGCTCATCACCCAATTTCAATCCACTATAAATGCACACGTATGGAAGAGGAAACCCCCGTGGGTTGCACACCGAAACCTAGGGCTGCCATGTGACAAGGGGGGTTTAGGCTTACCTGACATTAAAGCCTACTACAGGGCCTCAACACTAGCCCAGGACATATGGCTCCTAAGGCTCACACACACTCACCAACACCCTCTATTCCCTGTGGTAACACACAATCCCCCCAACAACCGATACCCCCAGGCTGCACTGTACAAAATTCCTGGTACAGTCCTGGATATCCTGGTGTAAGCACATCAAAGAGCCTGACACGTTATTCCAATCAGCAATGGTGGAGTCGCTGGTGGCTATGTCCCCCGACTTTTCGGTGAAAACATTACTAGAGGTGTGTTCATGGTGGGGGATCTGTTTGAAGGGCCAAGTATCCAAGTATTCCCTACTTTCCAACAGCAATACTCACTGCCAATGAGGGACATCATTTTAACTAAAATGAACACGGAGTGGAACCCACCCCTATAAGGGCATTGAAACCGCAATATATACTGTCGTCTAGGTGCACGTCCATATCCAAAATGTTTAATGAAAACCTTGCAAAGCTGTGTAAATTTCATCTCCCTTCCCCCTCTTCTTTTCTGTACCCCAAATGTCGTTTATTTTATGTTATTCTGAAAAAATTCAATAAACATCAGATATTGCAAAAAAAGGCTCTGTAAAGTTTGTACTCCAGACAGAGAGACCAACCGTTAGCAGTAATTCTCTGGAATTGTTTTGGGCATGGGACCATGTGCACGGTCGGTATGTGTGTTTTGGGGTACTTTTGGGTACTTTTGTATGTTTGTTATGGGAGTGTCCCTTTCCCCTACAAGGTCAATGTGGGCATACACATTGCTTGGGGACTTGCATAAAAGGCCAGCTGTGGCTACCATTAAAGAGCATGCTTTACCCCTTGATGAAGTCTTGGCTCATGTTTGGGGACATTGGAGAACTACATACACTCTGGGGATTGCTGTGTCACAATACTCCCCTGAGTATACTCACTAGCTCTTCACAAGAGCTCTTCCTGCTATGCTATAGACTAGGAGAGGTCTACCCACTGGAAGCTGAATCCTGGTCTTGGGTCCAGGGTGGGTGGAGGGCAGCGAGACCCCAACCAAGCTGCAGCGGTTTTGTGTGGTTTACGGTGGTTATGGTACTCGCAAATACTAGGAAGCAGCAATAGACAGAGGTACCCAGTCGGGGTGCCAGGCAGTCCATCACAGGGACAATAACACAGGGAGGGGCCGGGGAAGGGGACATTAATACAGTATGGTTCTGAGAAGGAGACAATGACACACATAGGGTTGTAAAAGGGGGCAATGACACACACAGAGGGGCTGGGGAAGGATACAATGGCATCTTGTATAGTAAAAGTAGTAAAAAATCCTTGCACTGGCCCTGTTCCTGACATTTCAAATATGTAACACATGCTACTTTTAGGTGTGATGGCTTTAACCTGATTTGTACTGAATTTCATGTTCCCAATGGGAATATTTTCTGTTACATGAACTGTAATAAAATGTGACTCAATTAGGTAGGAATTTTTGTATTTTAGTTTGTTAATATATTTTGAACTTTTGTTCAACTTTTCCATGTTTTCTATTAGTTTATTTTTGTTGAATGAGGTATAAAATGATTTAGATATTAGGCTTAGTCAAATCATATTATCTTAAGTTAATTTAAAATATCAGTTAAGGAGGTATTAACCCCTTCACTACCAAGTACTTTTGTATTGAATAAATATTGGCATAACATTTATTTGAAGAGATGCATAGCTAACATATAAAGATATTATAACACATCAATGTTGTGTATAGATTGCTTTGCAGACAAACGTAAAAAAAAAAAATTATGTCAGATTGTTCAATGTTTTTTTTTTTTTTCGTTTATTCATTCAGCCTTTATAGAAATATTTAAGAAATGTAAAGCTTTAGATATGGCATAGTATCCTTTATCTTGTGATCATTTACGCAGAGTAAAAAAAAAATCCTTGCATACAATAGGTGTGACAAAAATAGCTGAAAATAAATGCTAACTTAGCACAATATACACAAGTACATACAACAATATACATATAAACAAGCAAATGCACAAATATGCAAACATATATATGTACATACACACCTATATATACATCCACGCACAAGCAGCAATAACTGTACCTACATTTGTACATGTGTGGGTACTTGTGTTGGTGCTTGTGCATGGATGTATGTATAGGTGTGTATGTACATATATTTGTGCATTTGGTTGCATTTATATGTATATCATTGTATGTACTTGTGTATATTGTTTATGTACTTGTTGTGGCAAAGATGCCTCTGCCACGAGCTCCTGAAGGAGCCTGCTGGATAGCCTCCTTTAAAATACTTGGTTCGTGTGGTTTCCCTTTTTAGTTCGGGAACAGAAACAACCACCTGAATTGGGCTCATTAACTCCTATTGACCTGTCCTGACACCTCAACATTCTAAGTGTTCGGCTGGGTGGCCGCTGTTCATATGCACAAACAAGTTGGAACTGAGATGGCAGCCATCTTGTTCGCACGAACGCAGACAGTGGTGTTTGGTCGTTGAGTGCTAAAATCGGACACTAACTCGCTAACACCGCAGAATTTTGACAAACGCCTGCTTCTTTTATATACATGTCAGGAGAGCGCTGTTCAGTAGGATTGTTTGCATGAACTTGGCGAACACTCGCCACCTAGGAGCCAGAGGATGAGTTCAATATTTTATTCTGTTTTGGACTCCCGAAAGTGATTGACCACTACCACTTTTCTTATGGAACTATTTTGGGCAGAAGCCACGTGTGCTGTCGGTCAAAAGTTTACTTTTATGGAAAATTCTAACCACCGAAGCAATCTTTTTTAGATATGATAGGCTCTCAGATTAGGGCTATCCGTGGATGTAACTCTTGAAAGGTTTCCATGGATTTTGGGGGTACTTTTGGGGTGTTGTAAATTGTTGTATCTTTCAGTACCTGGAGATAATTGAGTTTATACAGTTCCTGACTCAATTATCTCTTAGGCACAGGGGAGGAGTTTACTGTATGTATAAATTCGGATGCTTTGCCTGCATTAAACAGATTTACTCCCAGCATTAATTTTCAGCTAATCTGTGGGGGGAATGCTATAGCAGCTATAATTACTACTATACAGCTATACTTTCTATAGGAGAGCATGCCCACTGGGAGCTAGATCCAGGACCTGGTCCAGGGTGGGAAGAGACAGCAAGACCCCAGCCAAGCTGCGGCAGCAAGGTGCTGAAAGTGCTTATGGTGTCCCGGCGATAGCTAGAAAGCGTGTTTGGCAGAGGAACCCAGTCGGGGTACCAGGCAGTCCGCCACACTTGTATAGGTATATGTGCTTTAGTGTACTAATAATTGGTATACTAATAAATGTACAAATTTACTAATAAATGACATAAACCCATGGAAAGAGAAACAAGGTAATCCTCCAAGTACAAGCCCTAACTACAATTGAACTATATGCATTTGAAGTGAGAGAAAGTTAATTAAATATTGAGGACAGGAATAGAGCATGGAGCTCAAGGGAAGGCAAACATTGTAACATGGGGAGGGTGGGAAATTTGCCTCCTGTCATTATTAAAATTAAGATTATTAGTACACTAAATCTAGAATAATCTTAAATTTTACAACATGACAGGAGGCTTCATATTTTGCAATTTTAACGTTATGCAACAAGCGAGAATGCAACGTTCAAAGATGGACATAGACGGTCTAAAAGGTAGATTCGCACGACCAGTCTGCTGCACGTAAGATATCGGAAAGGGAAGCACCCGAGTGGGCTCCGAACAAAGGTTCTATCCCCGCCAGGGAGAGAAACCAACAAACCCATCTGGCTAGAGCAGTGACTGATACCAGACCATGGGGGCATAAGAAATAAGGAAATAAGACATAGGAAATAAGAAGCTGCAAAGAGGAGGAGGACTGCATTGTTGCGGTTGCCTCCATGTAGGACTGCAACTCCAACACAATGCAGAGTTGAGGGTCAGAAGGGATAAAATGGATAAAAAAAAACATAGAAGAGTCCGACTTCGTGCAACAGGAAATCTGAAAGGTGATGACTTTGGGGAAGATGTGAAAGACATCCGCATCAAACTCACGTATGTCCAAAACCCGTCGAAAGGACACCAAACAAAGCAGGAACGTAAACTTGGGCGTGAGTTGATGGAGAGAAAGTCTTTCAGTCGAAGGCCAAATACGGAGGAAATAAAGCACAATGTCCACATCCTAAAGCCTAGTATATTTTGGACCCGTTGGACGGTGGAGGCAAATACCCCAGAGTAGTCGGCAAACAAGAGGAATCTGTCCTACCGGTGACTGGACTTCCTATTTGAAAACAATGAAGACAGAAAATTTAGGATGGAGGACACATGAGCCGTAAAGGGATTGAGACCCCATTCTAAAGACCAGCTAGACCATGAATGCCAGGCTGAGAGATAACACCTTCTTGTTCCAGGGGCCCAGGGGCCCAGGAATCCCATGGGAGGTCCTTATTATAGTTCATTGACTCACTCGGAATCCCTGAAACATCCATGCCACCAGGGGGAGGTGTCCATTCAAGAGTAGTGCGTGTGTTTCCCCCCATGGGTTCTTGAGAAGATTTAGGTCCTCCAGAAATATGAGACGATCTCTGTAAGACAGTGCCAGAAGATCTGGGAACCAGGGTCTGTCACAGGGTGGTCAGGTGTGTCACCATCCCCCTCTACACTCAAATTTGGTGCAGGACTCGTGTTATCATCAAGAATGGAGGGTAAGCGTAGGCCCATCAGGATGGCCCTGACTGAAGGAAAGCATCCACCAACAGACCCAGTTGTTAATCCAATGCTGCAAAGATTCTTAGATTCAACTGCCAGTCATAGTTGTGGCTCCAATGGCATGATAACCAATCCACTGTGTGGCTGGATTCCCCCAGCAGGTGTTCCGCTATCAGTTCTATATTGTGGGGAAGATAATAATCAAAGATGCTCTTTGCCAGGGTCATCAGCACATGGGAGTGAGTGCCTCCGAGGTGATCTATGTAACACACCATGGAGATGTTGTCCATCTGAAGAACAATGCAACAATTCTTCTTCCCTTTCGCAGGGCTGCAAATCGCAAACAATCCCGCTAAGAGTTCCCATCAATTGATGTGCATGGACAGTTCCAGGGACACCCACATGCCCCCCATTGAGGAGCCTCTGTCTGTGGGTCCCTAGCCCCATAGACTGGCCTACGACTGCAAGATGAAATCTGGGTGAGTGCCGAATATGGCACAAAAGTTCCATGGCTGCATGTTGTGCAGCCACCATTGGAGTTCTGAATGAATACGCCTTCCGCCATTGCATAGCCCGATAGTGGAGGGCCCCTGAAATGAATGCCTGGATGGATGAGGATAGGAGGCACACGATTGGAGCCAGGAGGTGTATGGTCACAGACTCCATCCAGAGAACCTTGCGGATCTCTTTCCGAATTGACACCGCTTTTTAACTGGGGAGGTGCAGGGTACAGGTCTGAAATCTTTGTCAAAGGCCAGGAATTACCCTGTCTGTTTTCTATGGTGAGTGCAAATTTTTCAGTTGTGTGTGGCAGGGGCCCGATGGCCAGAAGCAGCTGGTGGCATGGCCCTGCTGCCAACCAGCCCAACCAAAAACACCCCTTGAGGTGCTTGCAAGGGTCCCTCCCCCTTCTGGGCCATGAATGCCAGCATGAGTTGGTCAAACTCTGGAGTGCAAACCACTTTGTCTGGTAAAAACAAAGTAATAGGTCGCGCTATACAGAAATAATACAATAAAAAGATAGAGATAGATATAAAAATTGCTCATATATATGTACACAGAGAATAAAATGAGAATAAATATAGATAAAAACGAGCGTAATAGTCCCAATATGTAGTAAACCGTATATGGATTCCAATAGGCTAGTAGAGACTTGATACTGTAGTCAATGAGGAGCTGGGTCTTCTATAGATTAGGGAGTCTTGACTCAGTGACGAACATGTGAATGAAAGAACAGAGAAACTCCAATAGTGCAGACTGTATTCGAGTAAATAGAATAAAATGGATATTAGGGAGGTATTTCACTCACCTATGTAAGAGCATGAACTTGCTCAAGTGTAATCAGCGTTCAGTGGCGTTTACCCCCCACTGGCGGGACATAGATGTAGGTAATTCCTCGAAATAAAAAAAGAGATAAAATATAGTGCTCACTGTATTAAAATAAAAGTAAGACTTAAAAGTAAAGAGCGTACTCACATTTGTATGAGCAGGATATACTGCTCACTATGATGGCATGGGTGGTATAATCCCCACCTAGGATTCTTTGGACGATTGTCTGCTCCAAAATGATGTGTGACCAGGTTAAAAAATAAATGAATAAAAAAAAAAATATAGAATAGAATGGAATAAAAGGTATATGGCAAATGTATAGTAAGAAAGCCAATATTCCTTTATTAGTACAAATAAATAATAAATATTAAAATAGCCAAAACGCGTTTCGCCACACAGGGCTTTATCAACTGGCAATAATATACATTAACCTGGTACATTGAAGCTTATATAAACTTAGGGGATACATGATTATTCGAAATTTGGCGCCAAAATGATGTCATCAATACAGTGAGAGAAATACAAAGATATACACAAACATATTAGTAACATGAAAGTAACAAAAACATAGTTTAATAATAAGACATTAGGCTGAAAACTTTAAAAATTACTTAAAAACGAGTGTTTATGATGTAAAATGAAAGTAAAATAGATGATCATGTGATCGCGAGCTACCGCGATCACATGGTACATCCCCATGCCTGTTGGGAAATGTAGTGTACCTGGTGGCATTCAGGGAGACCGGAAGAGGAGAGAGGGGTAAGGAACACGTGACCGCGATCGCTCGCGGTCACGTGCTGTGACATAGGGCTGAAGTATCTGGACGGAGGCAGGCCTTGGAAGGCACACCTCCGTCTGATGACCGCCAATGGGCATGTAGGACACGTGATCGCGGTCGCACGCGGTCACGTGTCATAGTGTAAGGAATCTTGGGGAATGTAGTGCACGCCCCTATTAACCAGTGGCCGCTTGGAGGGGGGGAAAAAACTGAGTATAAAGAGAAAAATATGCTGGATAATACTGAAAAAAAACGAGTATAAAGAGAAAAATATGCTGGATAATATTGAATAAAAAGAATGATTAAACATGTATTAAAACTAAAGGGAAAAGGATAATAAAAATAAAAAGCTAAGGGAGACATTAATATAGGTTTTTTTAAAGATAAAAGAAATAAAAGATAAATGAAAATATGAGATACAGAGCAGGAAAGTCTGGGTTTAAACAAGAGCATCCTATATATATATAATAAGAAAAAGGAAAAGAGAGTAGATGAGATAGATACAGGGATATAGAGGGATAATGAAAGCTGCACTTAATAGAAAATATATAATTAAAGAAAACAGAAGTAATAAAGTTTAAAGAAAATTAATATGTAAAAGAAATATATGAGAGAAAAAAGAGAAAAGAAAAGAGAAGAGAGAAAAGAGAGAAAAAAGAAAAAAAAAGAGTGGAATTTTAGAATATTATAAAAAATTAAACAGGTCAAATTCTGCATTAAGTCCTTTAGGAGAGAGGGTTTTTAGTAGAAAAACCCAATACATTTCCCTTTTCCCTAAAATATTTGTAATATCTCCACCTCTCCAAGGAAGGGTAACCTGTTCAATCCCAATAACTTTTAAAAGAGTCGGGTCTTTATTGTGAATTATAAAGTGTTTAGAGACTGAGTGGTTTTCGTAGCCTCTCTTGATGTTACGGCAGTGTTCTGCCAGTCTCACTTTAAGGCATCTTTTGGTCATGCCCACGTACTGTAGTCCACATGGGCATTCCAAAAGATATATAACCCCTTTTGTATTACATCCAATAAATTCTTTGATGGAGTAGGAGATTTTTGTTGTGGTAGAAGAGAACTGGGTACATTTGGAATTTGTAGTGCCTTTAGTGGTTCTACATACAATGCATTTATTGCACTTGAAAAACCCTTTAGGCCTAGATAAAAAATGTTCTTTTTGGTGTATGTTCTCTTTAGTGTAGTTTTTAGTTAAAATTGATCTAAAATTAGGGGCTCCTCTAAATATAACATTAGGTTTGTCCGGAACTTGATCCTTTAGAAGATCGTCTTGTTTCAAAATGTGCCAATGTTTGTTTATGATTTTTTTTTTAATTTTATTCTTATTATTAAAATCTAAAATAATAGGAAGTTGTGGAGGGTCTGTTTTTTTGGCTTTATATTTTAGGAGCTCCGTTCTTTCTTTCTCTTTTACCACCTCTAAGGCTCTATTTAATTTTTCTACTTCATAGTTTTTTTTCTAAAAACATATCTTTTAATGAGGTAGATTGAGCAATAAAATCGACTGTTGATGAGCAATTTCGATGGAGGCGAAGAAATTGGCTTTTAGGAATGCCATCCAACCAAGGTTTATAATGACAACTGGTTTGGTCTATTATAGTATTTGTGCAAACCTCTTTAAAAAAAGTTTTGGCTTGAATGCGCCCGTCTTGAATAAAAATGTTCAAATCTAAAAAGTTAACTGACACATTACTGAATTCTGATGTTAAAACAATACCCCTGTCTTAATATTTAAATGGTCTAAAAACTATTTCAGAGATGTATCGGTACCTTGCCAAATAAAAAACAAATCATCAATGTAACGAAAGTAGGAAACCAGGTTTGCCCGCCAGCCATGGTCACCCCAGACGGCTGAAGACTCCCAGTCTGCCATAAAGAGGTTGGCATAGCTAGGGGCAAACCTAGTTCCCATAGCTGTACCTTTCTTTTGTATGTAAAATGAGTCCGAAAACCAAAAATAATTGTTAGTAAGTATGATGTTAATACCTTGTATAATGAAATCAATTTGAGAATTTGGAATTGAACTGTTTTGTTTTAAAATCCTTTCAACTGATTGGCATCCAACATTGTGGGGAATTATGGTGTACAGGGATTGCACATCACAAGTTACTAGTATAAAATCTTGACACCAATTAAAATCTTTTAAAAAAGATAAAAGAGTAAGAGAATCTTTAAGATATGACCTGGTTTCTTTAACAAAAGGTTGTAATAAAATATCGATATATTCAGAAAGATTGGATAAAACCGATGTAGCGGAGAGCCGATCTTGCACAGCTATTCTCCACTAGAGATCCCAGTGAGGCTCAGGAACAAGGTGATGTTAAGTCCACAGGCAAGGTTTCCAGCAGGTAAAGTAATACAGCAGTATCCCCATCGCAATCCCAATAACTGGACGACACACAGTTTCAGGAGTAGTCTGACAAGCTTTATTCCACAGTTCCTTATAAAGCCCTCTCCCATGCAAGGGAGGAGGTTCTATCACTTAAGACATTATCCAATCTCTAAGTAGTAACCTCCCACAGATCTCCTCCCCTCCTCTAGCATCATAATCCCCTTATTGTGTACACAGTTTTCCCCGAGTTTTGGATGTACCCTAAATACTTGGGGTACATCCACAAATCCAACATCCCCAGATAGCTCTATTCTGGGGGACCAACATACTTAAAAATTAGCCCATTCGGATGAATGGTTCGTGAGATATGGGGTTCCAAAGATTTGACCGACCGCATGGGTAAAGTATCCGAAAACAGTTCCATGCATTTTGGCCCTGCGGTCGGTCACAAACAAGGGAATGAAAACAGGCGAATTGCCTGTGTTATAGAGCTTGGAGAGGGTTTGAATGAATTCCCTTGTTTGAGGGGTTCTTTCTACCGAACGGTGGGTCATTCGGTAGTTTCCATACGAATTTCTGGAAGTATGGAGGTCTCAGCGGTGTTTGCCTAGTCAAGTGTCTGATTTTAGTTCCAGACACTCGACGGCAAAACACCGCTGTTCGGTAGTTTAAGATGGCCGCCGCCACGTGTTTGTTTCCCGAATGGCGGCCACCCAGAGGACAAAGACCACACTGCACTGATTGCCAATTACCTGTTTGCAACATTGTTGCAAACGGTAATTGGAGGCACACTCATTCCTGGGTGGTCTGGTTGTTCGGTAGTTTCATTCCCTTGTTTTATTTGAATGATTCTACCGAACAACTAGAGGAATACAATTCTTTACATACATTTAACTGTCATTATACCCGGATACCATGCTTTCTATACATGTACATACACATTAAACCAGCCATATGACCAAATACACTTATTCTCATACATGTCGTGGGACAGCCCGGTACCAATCCGCTACACTGCTCCCCCTTGCCCACAAGCCGGCATACATAGTCTGATCCAACACGGATCGGCTTGGGGATGTCCGGGGGCTCACGGATCATTTCTCTAAGTCAGTTTGTCTTGACAACCCGTCAGCATTTCCATTCTGCTTACCCGGCCGGTACTGGATATTAAAGTCAAAAGGCTGAAGCGCCAAACTCCAGCGCAGCAGCCTGGCGTTGTCTCCAGCCACCCGGTTCAGCCAGACTAACGGGTTGTGATCCGTGAGCAAGGAAAAGGGCTGTCCATATAAATAGGGTTGTAGCTTCTTTAGGGCCCACACCACAGCCAGGCATTCCTTTTCGATGGCGGCGTAGCTTACTTCTCGAGGTAACAGTTTGCGACTGATGTAAGCCACTGGATGTTCTCCGCCATCGGCCCCGACTTGGCTCAGTACTGCCCCCAATCCAAACATAGAAGCGTCTGTGTGAACAAGAAAACGTTTAGTTGGATTGGGAGCTGCCAAGACAGGGGCATTTATCAGTGCATTTTTCAATTGTTGGAATGCCTGCTCACACTCCGGGGTCCAGTTTACTTGGCGGGGAAGGTTCTTACGGGTCAGGTCAGTGAGGGGTTTGGCCAGGGCGCTATAATTGGGAACAAACTTCCTATAATACCCTGCTGTCCCTAGAAACGCTAAAACCTGGGTCTTAGTCCTAGGGGTGGGCCACTGGGCTACAGCCTCTACTTTGGCGGGTTCGGGTTTCTGTTTACCGCACCCTACTCTATGTCCCAGGTATTGTACCTCAGCCATTCCGATACTACACTTGGCCGGCTTCAAGGTCAAACCTGCTTCCCTTATCCTATCTAGTACAGCTCCGATGTGAGCTAAGTGTTCCTGCCACGTATTGCTAAAAATAGCAATATCGTCCAGGTAGGCACATGTATAGTCCTGGAATCCATCTAGGAGTCGGTCCACCATCCTTTGGAAGGTGGCTGGGGCGTTTTTCATCCCAAATGGCATGACCTTAAACTGGTACAAGCCAAATGGGGTGACAAAGGCCGACTTCGGGATGGCGTCTGGGGCCAGGGGGATTTGCCAATACCCTTTACACAAGTCAATAGTGGTGAGGTATTGGCCCCTGGCCATTCTGTCCAGTAACTCGTCTATCCGGGGCATCGGATAGGCGTCAGATACAGTCTTCTCGTTCAATCTCCTATAGTCCACGCAGAAGCGGGTCGTACCGTCTCGCTTTGGTACGAGGACTACAGGAGATGCCCAAGGACTGTCTGAGGGTTCAATCACCCCCAGTTGGAGCATTTCGTCGATCTCCTTACGCATGTTTGCCCGCACCGCTTCTGGGATGCGGTAGGGAGTCTGGCGCATGGGTAGTTGCCCTGGGGTCTCGACCCGGTGAGTTGCCAGAGGCGTGTATCCAGGTACATTAGAGAACGTGTCGCGTTTCTCTTCCAATAGTTGCTGTACCTCGATCCGCTCCTGTGGGCTCAGCCGATCTCCCAGCGTAACCTCCCCTAAATCTCCGGACAGCTGCCCATCCCCCAGCAAATCGGGGAGGGGTAAGCTGTCAAACTCTTCCGTGTTAGGGGCACAGATGGCGGTTACCTCCTCAGTACGCTCGTGGTAGGGCTTCAGCATGTTCACATGGAGCATGCGTCGCCCCCCAGTCCCTGTGCAGGGGCCGATAATATAGGTGGTATCGCATCTTTGCTCCACCACCTTATATGGGCCCTGCCAGGCGGCCTGTAACTTATCATGTCGGACAGGTTTTAAAATAAGTACCTTCTGCCCGATCTGAAAGCTACGGTCCCTGGCTCCCCGATCATACCATGTACGCTGGCGGGTCTGGGCCTCCTGAAGGTTTTCCCTTACCGTCTTGGTCAACGCTTCTAGGCGGTCCCGAAAGGCCAACACATATGGTAGGATGGGAGTGCCATCTGTGCTCCGGTCTCCCTCCCAATGCTCTCTAATAAGATCTAATGGGCCTCGGACCCTCCTTCCAAACAATAATTCAAACGGGGAGAACCCTGTGGATTCCTGCGGCACCTCCCGGTATGCGAATAGGAGGTGCGGCAGGAATCGTTCCCAGTCCTTGTGGGTCTCTGCGAAGGTTCGGAGCATCTGCTTCAAGGTACCATTGAATCGTTCGCAGAGCCCGTTCGTCTGGGGGTGGTAAGGGGCACTGATAATAGGCTTAATGCCACAGATCCTCCAGAGGTGTTGGGTGAATTCTGCGGTAAACTGGGTACCCTGATCCGAGATAATCTCCCTGGGTAATCCCATCCGGGAGAATATCCGCATGAGGGCATCCGCGACCGTCTCAGCGTGGATGTTGGTCAGAGCCACTGCTTCTGGATACCTGGTGGCATAATCTACGACCGTTAAAATATACCGTTTTCCTGACGGGCTAACTTTATTGAGGGGGCCTATCAGATCCACCGCTATTCGGCTAAAAGGTTCCTCTATTATGGGTAAGGGGTGAAGTTTAGCCTTCCTGCGATCCCCCCTTTTTCCCACTCTCTGGCAGGTATCGCAAGTCGTGCAATATCTGCGTACTTCCTGGCTAATCCCTGGCCAGAAGAAACTCTGGGTTAGTCTGTATCTGGTGCGACTAACCCCTAGATGTCCGGATAGCGGAATATCATGCGCTATCCGGAGTAATTCCGCCCGGTACCGCTGTGGTACCACTAATTGTCTCCTCGCTATCGGGTCTAACCCCGTAATCTGTTTGGTTGTTTCCCTGTACAAAAGTTGTTTATCCCAGATAAACTTCTCTCCCTCCGCCCCGGGGGAACCCGTGCCAACCTTGTCCCTATACACCTGAAGCGTGGGGTCTGTTGCGACTTCAGCTACAAATTCGTTAGGTGGAGCCCAGGGGACACATTCTAGAGGGGGGGTAGGGTTGCTTACCTGGACCTCCGGCAGTGTGTTGTGGTCCTGGGTGCGGGCCTGTTGTCGGGTGACTACAGGGTTGACCTCTCCTGTGGTGGGCGACTGGGGCTCAAAAGCAGAAGTGAGCCTCCCCAGATCGTTCCCCAATAAAACCTCCGCCGGTAAATGTGGCATCAACCCCACCTCCACTTCCCCTGCCCCCGCTCCCCAATGTAAATGTACCCTTGCTGTAGGTAGCCGGTACACTGCTCCCCCAGCTACCCGGACGGCAACAGTTTTGTTCAGTTTTGCCTGATCTGAAATCAGGTGGCTCTGTACCAAAGTGATGGTGGCTCCCGAATCTCGTAATCCCCGGACTGCTGTACCATTCAGATATACCGTCTGTCGATGGTGCCGTAGATTATCCACATTGGCCTGGACCGGATCTGCCTCGTGCAGTACCTCCCATTGTTCCACAGTAGTAATGGGGACTGCGGAACCATACGGGGTGGTGACTAGGTCCTGGTAGTGGTGGGCTGCGGCCGCCCTGGGTGGAGGTGGGCCTGGACGAATCCAGGTGGAACGGTCCCGTAGCTGTGGGCATTCCCTTTTATAATGTCCCCACTTCTGGCAGTGATGACAGGGGCCAGCGGTGGGTTGTCGGAACCGGGGCTGTGCAGCGGGTGGTGGTGGTGGTGGTAGCGGTCTCGGTGGAGCTGGGGTGTAGGTGTTTCCCCCGAATGTTTTGAAGGTTGCTTTTGGAGCTGCAGGTTTTTGTGACCTGCGTGCATCCAGGTAGTCATCCGCTTTCCTAGCAGCCTCGGTAAGGGAAGTAGGGTTTCTGTCCCTTACCCATTCCTGGACCTCATTGGTTACTCCCGCATAGAACTGCTCCATCAGCAACATCTGTATTACATCCTCCATAGAACGTGCCTTGCTAGCTTGCACCCACCCGAGCGCTGCCCCCTGTAATCGGCATGCCCACTCTGCGTGCGAGTCCTTCTCTGCTTTCTTTAGATCCCGGAACCTCCGCCGGTATGCCTCGGGTGTTATAGCATACCTGGCGAGTATAATTTCTTTCACTTTATTGTAATTCCTTATTTCGTCATTAGGTACAGTCTGATATGCCTCTGCTGCCCTCCCGGTTAACCTTCCGGCCAAAATAGGTACCCAGTCCTCTGCGTTAATTTTATGCAGTGCACACAGTCTTTCAAAGTCTTGCAGGAAAGCGTCTATATCTTCCTCTGCCTCCACATATGTTTTAAAAGCCTGGTATGGTATTTTAGGCTTACCTTCCTGTGGCACATTAATTGCAGAGCTTTGTTCTGGTGCTTGGGTCCTTAGGATGAATTCTTGTACCTCGGCCATTGTCCTGGTAACAATTTCTGTTGGGGGGTTTTCCCCATAAAAGGATAGCCTGAATTGAACCTGCCTCTGGAATTCCGATCCTTGTGGTGTTCCTCCCGGCTCCCTCTGTGCCGGAACTGAGTCGCCCTCCATTCTGTACTCTGCCATGAGTTCTGTAACAAGTACTGCTTTCTTCTTATTGCTGGCTTGTATACCCCTTGCCTCTAGGAGGTCCTTTAGCGTGGAGCGTTTTAGCGCAGAAAAATCAATCTCCATCCGTACTCCATTTACGCTTGTTCCTCTGTGAGTTTGGATCCCAGCGCTGCCAACCAATGTAGCGGAGAGCCGATCTTGCACAGCTATTCTCCACTAGAGATCCCAGTGAGGCTCAGGAACAAGGTGATGTTAAGTCCACAGGCAAGGTTTCCAGCAGGTAAAGTAATACAGCAGTATCCCCATCGCAATCCCAATAACTGGACGACACACAGTTTCAGGAGTAGTCTGACAAGCTTTATTCCACAGTTCCTTATAAAGCCCTCTCCCATGCAAGGGAGGAGGTTCTATCACTTAAGACATTATCCAATCTCTAAGTAGTAACCTCCCACAGATCTCCTCCCCTCCTCTAGCATCATAATCCCCTTATTGTGTACACAGTTTTCCCCGAGTTTTGGATGTACCCTAAATACTTGGGGTACATCCACAAATCCAACATCCCCAGATAGCTCTATTCTGGGGGACCAACATACTTAAAAATTAGCCCATTCGGATGAATGGTTCGTGAGATATGGGGTTCCAAAGATTTGACCGACCGCATGGGTAAAGTATCCGAAAACAGTTCCATGCATTTTGGCCCTGCGGTCGGTCACAAACAAGGGAATGAAAACAGGCGAATTGCCTGTGTTATAGAGCTTGGAGAGGGTTTGAATGAATTCCCTTGTTTGAGGGGTTCTTTCTACCGAACGGTGGGTCATTCGGTAGTTTCCATACGAATTTCTGGAAGTATGGAGGTCTCAGCGGTGTTTGCCTAGTCAAGTGTCCGATTTTAGTTCCAGACACTCGACGGCAAAACACCGCTGTTCGGTAGTTTAAGATGGCCGCCGCCACGTGTTTGTTTCCCGAATGGCGGCCACCCAGAGGACAAAGACCACACTGCACTGATTGCCAATTACCTGTTTGCAACATTGTTGCAAACGGTAATTGGAGGCACACTCATTCCTGGGTGGTCTGGTTGTTCGGTAGTTTCATTCCCTTGTTTTATTTGAATGATTCTACCGAACAACTAGAGGAATACAATTCTTTACATACATTTAACTGTCATTATACCCGGATACCATGCTTTCTATACATGTACATACACATTAAACCAGCCATATGACCAAATACACTTATTCTCATACATGTCGTGGGACAGCCCGGTACCAATCCGCTACAACCGAATTAATACCAGATACTATAGGTCTTCCAGGGGGTTCTGTTGCGTTTTTATGTATTTTTGGGAGAAAATAAATAACTGGGATTTTGGGGTAGAGGATATTATGATAGTCAAATTCGTGTTTAGTTAGGATACCACTATCTAGTCCTTTTTGTAAAAATTTGCTTAAAATATTTTTAATATTAGAAGTAGGGTCAGAAGATACTTTATTGTATACCTCTAAGTCATTAAGTTGACGGTTGGCTTCTTTTATATACATAGATTTTGATAAAATGACTAGGCCTCCGCCTTTATTGGCGGGTTTAATAACAATTTTGTCGTGTTTTTGTAGCTCCTTTAGAAAAAATACTTTTTGTGTTTAATCTTTTCGAAGTCCTTTAGAACCGATTTTTCAAAGACTTCTATGGGCCCTGACTTAAAATTTGAAGGATAAAATTTAGAGGGATTTTTTAAAACAGTGTGTGTGATGGGGCATTCAATAGGGGTATCTGAAGTCTGAGTTTGCGACACTGGATTAGATGCAGAAGATTACAAAAGAGAAAGGAAAGAAAGACAATAAGTACGATAGATGAGAAAACATTTGGAATTTTCAATCTTTCTCATAAAGTTTTAACCTCTACTCAGATTTTAGTCTTAAGCAAAGGTCTTAAATATGCCCCAACCAATCCCTTTAAACCCTTTCAAGCATTTCTGGACATCAATAAATTAGTTAGGAAAGCTACTATAAAAAGATTTTTTACTCAAAATAGTAATGTCTCTACTGCATCTAATCCAGTGTCGCAAACTCAGAATTCAGATACCCCTATTGAATGCCCCATCACACACACTGTTTTAAAAAATCCCTCTAAATTTTATCCTTCAAATTCTGGATCAGCTTGAGTGATAGAGTCCCAAACCGCCATGTTCTCCAACATATCCTGGGGCTCACCCGGGTAGGCCTCTTTAGAGAAGGAGTGATCTGACTGAGAGATGTAGCTCCAAGCCTCGTCGTTTGAGTCAGAGGTGGCCACCTGCCATTCGTCTAACACAGAGAGAGAGTGGAAGTTGTCTAGGTAGGTAGTCACACAGATGGTCACACATACAGGCAGGCAGACAGTCACACAAAGGCAGGCGGGCAGACAATCACACACACACACACACAGGCAGTCAGACAGTCACACACAAAGGCAGGTAGTCACACAGACAGTCACACGTAAAGGCAGGCAGTCAGTCACACACACACACACACAGACATACAGACTTACCTCTTTCCATTTTGGCTGGAAGGGGAGTGGATGAACTTGGTTGTAGTCCTTCTTTCATCCCTCTTCCTGTGCAGGGGCTTTGGGTATGAGCCCTGCCTCCGCCTTGCGATAAGCCCTGCCTCCACCGGTCGTTAAGCCCTGCCCCGCATTTTTTTTTTTTAATAGACCCGGGTGGAGAATAATTAATCCTCCACCCGGGTACCTGCTTTAGCTCCCCTGACAGCCGGCCATGTGTGAGCTGTGTCGGCTGTCAGGGCGCCCCCTGCTCCATGGCGCCCTGTACAGCCGCACAGCTCGCACACCCCTAAGGCCGGCCCTGTTCCATGTCACAGGTGTCTCATTCCAGGATCCTATTTAGCCTTGACTTGCAGAGAGTCCCAGTAAGGAAGCATTTCCCAAGTAAGTGGATTCATCTCATAAGAGCAAGCATTAGGCTGTTAGAGTAGGACCTGCCAAGAATGGGGTACTTTGATGCAGTTGGCAGGCTTATGCAATGTATGATCATATAATGTAACCATACCCCCATTATTTTTTACCTAGGTGAGGTGTTTTTAAATAGTACTATTTAGGATTTGAAATCACTGTTTAGTTAATAAGCGAGTGCACTGGTTTTATGTATTTTGTATTTTGGTCCCAGTAGCACCCTGTAATAAATGCATGTTTAGGTGAGTGCAGCCCTCCTGACTTTGTTTATAATTGTGGGGGTCTAGGCCAACCCCAGGGTTCTTCACCCCTCCCTGTCACAGGTGTCTCATTCCAGGATTAAATATGCCCCAACCAATCCCTTTAAACCCTTTCAAGCATTTCTGGACATCAATAAATTAGTTAGGAAAGCTACTATAAAAAGATTTTTTACTCAAAATAGTAATGTCTCTACTGCATCTAATCCAGTGTCGCAAACTCAGAATTCAGATACCCCTATTGAATGCCCCATCACACACACTGTTTTAAAAAATCCCTCTAAATTTTATCCTTCAAATTCTGGATCAGCTTGAGTGATAGAGTCCCAAACCGCCATGTTCTCCAACATATCCTGGGGCTCACCCGGGTAGGCCTCTTTAGAGAAGGAGTGATCTGACTGAGAGATGTAGCTCCAAGCCTCGTCGTTTGAGTCAGAGGTGGCCACCTGCCATTCGTCTAACACAGAGAGAGAGTGGAAGTTGTCTAGGTCCTCGTCCAAGGAGTGTTGCGGCGCAGGTCTAGAGACCATTCACACCGGGGCCCGACCGCACCTGGCAGGCGACTTACCATTCGCCCACTCCAGCTTAGCTCCATCGCCCTTCCAGTGGCCCTTCTGTTTGGAATCAGCCATGTAGTGGGACCAATTAGGCGGGAGCGTAGATGGTTCCTGGCCAGTGGGAAAATCCTGTGATAACACTTTCTCCATTGAAGCAGATGAGGAAATCATTGCATTGAGGTCCATGTGGTTCTGGGATGAGTCCATGGCAATAATGGCCAATATCTTGGGGCTCACCCAACTTACACTGTGGTTACTACTGTGGTTGTCATCCCCCATCCTCAGTGAGAGTTTTTTTGGAGCTAATCCACCAGCCCCTTATCCTTGTCTTTTGGGGCTCCTGGATCAGCTCCTTTTTTCTTATTATTTTACCTCTTATAGTATTACAAGATACAAATTGTATCAGTTTTTTTACATTTATAAATATATAAATAAATATATACATATATATATATATATATATATATATATATATATATATATATAAAATACATGAAACCAGTGCACTCGCTTATTAACTAAACAGTGATTTCAAATCCTAAATAATACTATTTAAAAACACCTCTTATAAAGACCCGAATGGGGAGATACGTTGTTTTTTTCATGGATGACAATACTCTGATTTGGAATCTAATTAAAACAAAATTTTGGATTTGAAGATCTTGGAGTGCACCCCTCTTTTTTGCTTTATTATATGTTCAACTCGGGCTTGCACCCAGGCAAGGTTACGATTTATGTATAGTAGTGTGACACACACAAAGTCAGGAGGGTTGCACTCACCTAAACATGCATATATTACAGGCTGCTACTGGGACCAAAATACAAAATACATAAAACCAGTGCACTCGCTTATTAACTAAACAGTGATTTCAAATCCTAAATAATACTATTTAAAAACACCTCACCTAGGTAAAAAATAATTTGGATTTGGTTACATTATATGATCATACATTGCATAAGCCTGCCAACTGCATCAAAGTACCCCATTCTTGGCAGGTCCTACTCTAGCAGCCTAATGCTTGCTCTTATGAGATTAATCCACTTACTTGGGAAATGCTTCCTTAATGGGACTCTCTGCAAGTCAAGGCTAAATAGTAAATAATAAACCCCCATTATTTTTTACCTAGGTGAGGTGTTTTTAAATAGTACTATTTAGTATTTGAAATCACTGTTTAGTTAATAAGCAAGTACACTGGTTTTATGTATTTTGTATTTTGGTCCCAGTAGCACCCTGTAATATATGCATGTTTAGGTGAGTGCAGCCCTCCTGACTTTGTTTATAATTGTGGGGGTCTAGGCCAACCCCTGGGTTTTGCACCCCTCCCTGTCAGGGCCGGCCTTAGGCCATTAGGCGCCCTGTGCAACAAGACTTCACGGCACCCCCCCGCCCCCTCTCCCCACCATGTTGCCTGTATACAGTCACACACACAGGCAGAGGCAGACAGCCACACAAACAGTTAAAAGCAGACAGTCAGACATGCTCAGTTACAGGCAGACAGGCAGACACGCTCAGTTACAGGCAGACAGTCAGACATACTCAGTTACAGGCAGACAGTCACACATGCTCAGTTACAGGTAGACAGTCACAGAGCCAAACACACAGTTCAAGGAAAACAGTCACACACAGTTACAGGCACTCAATCACGAACAGTTACACACAGCAGACAGTCACACATGCAGGGAGACAGTCACACATGCAGGGAGGCAGTCACACACACAGGCAGGCACACACACACACACAGGCAGGCAGTCAGACACACACACACACACACACACACAGTCAGTCAGTCACACAAACAGGAAAACAGTCACACACAAGCAGTCAAGACAGTCACACACAGGCAGGCAGGCACACACACAGGCAGTCAGATAGACAGTCACACATACAGGCAGGCAGGCAGTCACACAGACAGACAGTCTCTCTCACACACACACACACACACACACAGGCATGCAGACACACAGGCAGGCAGTCACATACACACAGGTAGGCAGACAGTCCCACAAAGGCAGGCGGGCAGACAATCACACACACACAGGCAGTCAGACAATCACACACAAAGGCAGGTAGTCACACAGACAGTCACACATACAGGCAGGCAGGCAGTCACACAGGCATGCAGACACACAGGCAGACATTCACACAGACAGTCTCTCTCTCTCTCACACACACACACACACACACACACAGGCAGTCACACAAACAGGAAAACAGTCACACAGTCACAAACAAGCAGTCAAGACAGTCACACACAGGCAGGCGGGCACACACACACAGGCAGTCAGATAGACAGTCACACACAAAGGCAGGTAGTCACACAGATGGTCACACATACAGGCAGGCAGACAGTCACACAAAGGCAGGCGGGCAGACAATCACACACACACACACACAGGCAGTCAGACAGTCACACACAAAGGCAGGTAGTCACACAGACAGTCACACGTAAAGGCAGGCAGTCAGTCACACACACACACACACAGACATACAGACTTACCTCTTTCCATTTTGGCTGGAAGGGGAGTGGATGAACTTGGTTGTAGTCCTTCTTTCATCCCTCTTCCTGTGCAGGGGCTTTGGGTATGAGCCCTGCCTCCGCCTTGCGATAAGCCCTGCCTCCACCGGTCGTTAAGCCCTGCCCCCGCATTTTTTTTTTTTAATAGACCCGGGTGGAGAATAATTAATCCTCCACCCGGGTACCTGCTTTAGCTCCCCTGACAGCCGGCCATGTGTGAGCTGTGTCGGCTGTCAGGGCGCCCCCTGCTCCATGGCGCCCTGTACAGCCGCACAGCTCGCACACCCCTAAGGCCGGCCCTGTTCCATGTCACAGGTGTCTCATTCCAGGATCCTATTTAGCCTTGACTTGCAGAGAGTCCCAGTAAGGAAGCATTTCCCAAGTAAGTGGATTCATCTCATAAGAGCAAGCATTAGGCTGTTAGAGTAGGACCTGCCAAGAATGGGGTACTTTGATGCAGTTGGCAGGCTTATGCAATGTATGATCATATAATGTAACCATACCCCCATTATTTTTTACCTAGGTGAGGTGTTTTTAAATAGTACTATTTAGGATTTGAAATCACTGTTTAGTTAATAAGCGAGTGCACTGGTTTTATGTATTTTGTATTTTGGTCCCAGTAGCACCCTGTAATAAATGCATGTTTAGGTGAGTGCAGCCCTCCTGACTTTGTTTATAATTGTGGGGGTCTAGGCCAACCCCAGGGTTCTTCACCCCTCCCTGTCACAGGTGTCTCATTCCAGGATCCTATTAAGCCTTGACTTGCAGAGAGTCCCAGTAAGGAAGCATTTCCCAAGTAAGTGGATTAATCTCATAAGAGCAAGCATTAGGCTGCTAGAGTAGGACCTGCCAAGAATGGGGTACTTTGATGCAGTTGGCAGGCTTATGCAAGGTATGATCATATAATGTAACCAAACCCCCATTATTTTTTACCTAGGTGAGGTGTTTTTAAATAGTATTATTTAGGATTTGAAATCACTGTTTAGTTAATAAGCGAGTGCACTGGTTTTATGTATTTTGTATTTTGGTCCCAGTAGCAGCCTGTAATATATGCATGTTTAGGTGAGTGCAGCCCTCCTGACTTTGTGTGTGTGTGTATATATATATATATATATATATATATATATATATATATATATATATATATATATATATATATATATATATATAAAAAAAAAGCTTGGCAAACCACACACTACTATACATAAATCGTAACCTTGCCTGGGTGCAAGCCCGAGTTGAACATATAATAAAGCAAAAAAGAGGGGTGCACTCCAAGATCTTCAAATCCAAAATTTTGTTTTAATTAGATTCCAAATCAGAGTATTGTCATCCATGAAAAAAACAACGTATCTACCCATTCGGGTCTTTATAAGATAAACAGTGAATATGCTAACACACAAATATAACTAATGTGAAAAATTCACTTACCAATCAAAGTAAGAAGACAGCCTGCCGACTGAATCACCGGAAGTGTCCAACTCCAAGTGCTCGTGAGTGAACGCTTGCTAGGAAACCAGCCGCACAAACGTGCGTGCCGGTGAGGTTGCTAGGCAATGAGAAACAAATGAAACAAACATTATCGAGATATCAGAACCATACATGGAGGGCTGTAGAGATATAGCACATCAATATAACAGGCAGACAATATTGAGCAGAGAGGGTATAGATGTGTCAAAACCACACTAAAAAACAGTGAACGTGTGATTGGTGAGTGAGATGTGTGGGTGTATGAACATATGTGACTAAGTGTGATGGGATAGGGAGTGTGCTGCCAGAGAAAATGTGCCTCAAAAAAAGTACGATTGTGTGCATACACCGCAAAAGAACCTAATAATACTAGATTATTCTTACAAACAAATTATAAATGCCAGAGCTAGAAACTATCTAGATCCACTCTTACCTATAAATATAGATATACAGGGGAAATACACACGGAAAAGTAAGGAAACAGACTCAATCTGATAGCCTATATTTAAAGAAGCATAAATATAAGCATAAGTCAAAAGTCGCTTTAACGCAATCAACCACCTGAGTATGTATAAAAAAAAAATTCAACTAGACAGAGGTCTGGATCACCAATGGGCTATAGAATTTACTCAAAAATTTGCAGCAGAACAATAAAAAAAATTATAAAGAATATGTAAAATAATAAAGAATATGTAAAAGAAAATAACTAAATAAAATAATATTATGAAACGAATGATCATACTACAAATAAAAATGAATATAAATTAAACAAATATATAAAAAAAATAAAATAAATAAATAAAAAATAGATAAAAAATTATAATTTTTTAAATAATGAATAAAAAAATAAATAGAAATAAAAAAATAGTAAAAATAAAAATGAATAAACAAACAAAATAATAATAATAAATAAAAAATACAAGATACAAAATCAGAAATAAAATAATAATAATAAACAATGAAAAATAATAATAAACAAAATAATAAAAAATAAATAAAAACACTAATAAAACTACATAATATAAAATCGCCCTTTGTGATAATGGATCGCAAAATTATCAACAATATATCTAGAAAAATTCAACGAGTTCAGTCCAGTACACCAGACAATCGCTGGACATAGGAAAAAACTTTTTTTGAACAACACTTCTGTAGAAATTGTAGAAACGTGTCACAGGAACATAGAGTATGTAATGTTTTTATTCAGTCCTCAGGGAGTTACTGTATCCAACCGATGAATCCAATAGGTCTCTCTTTGTAGTAGAACTCTGGATCTATCTCCTCCTCTTGGGAATGGGGGGACATGATCAATAGCCATAAATCGAAGGGTCGGGAGATTATGTTGAAATGCTAAAAAATGTTTGGTGACTGGTTCAACTCTCTGGTCCCGGAACGCCGTGGTAATCCCTGAGCGATGCCCTTTGATATGGTTTCTGAGTGTCAGATCTGCCTTCCCCACGTATGATAATCCACATGGGCAGGTAACCATATAAATTATATGTTCAGTTGTGCGCGTTATATTATGTTGAATTGGGAAGTTTTTCCCGTTATGTGGATGTACAAACGTGGACCCACTAACCAAATGACTGCATGTAATGCAGTTACTGCATTTAAAACATATGGTCTTTGTTGGACTGCTGGTCTTGTGGTAGCAATGTTGTGGGTCATTACATACTAAAAGGTCTTTTAAATTCTGATTCCTTTTATAACTCACCATAGGATGAGTTTGAAACATGGCAGGTAAATTTTTGTCTGAGCTTAAGACATCCCAATGTTTGAGGATATATTGTCTAATCCTCATAGTGCCAGAATGCAATTTTAGTGGTAAAATATATTGTTTTGTTTCTATTCACTTTCCAATGTTCCATAAGCCTGGGGAGCCGTTAACCACCATTCAATTGCCTTAGATTTGGCTGTCGATAAAACCTGATTATTAAAACCCCTGGTGAGGAACATTTCTTGTAATTGTTTTTCTCTTTTGTTCGTATCACTGTTATATGCTATGGTATATGTTTTTTGTTTTAATATAAATATAGTCAATACAATGTTAAACAAATATCTGCACACCAGTCAAGTCACAAGTCTTGTTTCTCCCACAGAAATCACACATTTGCAGTAATGTTATTACAGCAAAACATTCTGGGTGGGCACAGCGGATTTTGTGAAAGCTGAATAAATACACAATTTGCACGACTTTTATAAAACCTGTGAGTGCTCTCTATATTTCATTTTTTGTATATATACATTAAGAGTTTTTGTTTAAAGAATCTGAAATAAAGAAAGCTAAAACTTCCATTCCTTTTTTCCCCTGACTGTAGGAATGGTATGATCCATTGATACTTCCTTTTCTGTTTGGAAGGAGGTGGAGATCTGCTATTTTCAGCAAACTTATATACATGATCTTCCCTGAGCCCTTGAGTTTGGAGTGCTGCTACAGCCACTCCACATCTGTTAGTTCTATTAATTAGAATTTAAATTTGTGTATTTGATATACAACAATGTTGCACTATGATTTTCTATGTTAATTTTAAAACCATTGTATATTAAGGTCCACTGTGCTTTTAACATTATTTGAAAGAAAATAGATAAATAATCCATTGATTAGAAAATAATGTATAATCCGACTTTATCAATGTGGTGATCAAACAGCCAGCTATATGCCTATATTAGTATGGCCAGTATATATATATATATATATATATATATATATATATATATATGCCATGATATATTGCCTAATGAACAATTAAATGGCAGCAATTAATTCTGTCCTTGGAGATATTAGGCCAGCAAACATAACGACTACTTGAAATTACCTATGGTTACTATATAATGTCATGTTGTAATGTTAGTCTTTGGCAACCATCTCTGACAACCATATTAATAAGCCTAACATATGATAGAGAATGCTATATAATCGCTGGCATACTGTGAAAAATATATAGACAAAATAAAACTATTGTGTAGTACCTCAATAAAGGTACAAATCACCAGCCTAATCTGTTGTCTATATCAAAATAATTTTGTGCTAGAGTACTTTAACTACCCCATTTCATCACAAATAGCAAACACATGATAAATTCACTTGTAAAACACCTTGAGCCCCATCTGTATTATAATAGGAGAGTTTAACTCTAATGCATTTTGGTGCAAATAAATACATAAAACAAAAAAACTACTTATTATTTGTAGGTCCCTGAACCTGTGGAATCCAGTGTCACATGTAGTAAGGCAGATTTATTGTCTAAATGAATGGTGTAAGCAAAAAAACCTTAATTGAGGCCTTTGTGTGCTAGAGTCTTCAATTTGTAAATCAAAAAGCTATTTATGTATCTAATGAATACTGTAATTCCCAATCTCCTTTACGAGAACTGGATAGTATATGTTCAATGTTCAATAATTGTATGACATTAGAAGAATGTTGATAATAAATTTAAATTTAGATTTAAATGTTTTGAAGTAAGCATTTTCTGGGAGCCTCTGACAGAATCAACAGTTAAATTATTCTAATTTTAAGAGGCCGAAAGGTCTTCTCCACATAATTAATTCCCCAGAAGCAGAAAGGTAGATACACTTCTCCTGTGGTCTTGAAATTAAAAAATTACTTTGTTTAAAACCATCTGGAATTAGTACTTGCCAAAAATGTCTTGGAAGGTTGCTGGATAAAACCACAGGCCTCGTAGTGTCGACAGTAATACTTGCCTATGGGAGAACTGAATGGGCATTGTGTTATTCTAGAAATAGGTATACAATTAACAAAAAGAAATAACGTTGAAAAAATATGTCATACAATATATTCGAATTTTATATTATTATGTTGGGTGTTTTTTTCCCCAGCCCACTTTCTTTTTTATTTGTTTATTTTGTTTTTGGAAAGATACCTAGGAAATGGCTGTGGAAATTACTCCTTTTAAACTCAGTTTATCTTTATTTTTATATTTTTCACTTTTCCTTGCTCCTAAACATTAATTTTCTTGAACAGGTTAAAAATGGTTTGGAACTAACATGTAACATTACATGTCTTTCAGGTTATGGTCTTGGTATGCTCTAACAGATATTTTTGGAGACACAATATCAGAAAGATGTTCATCATAGCTACTTAATTAGTTACATAGTTGTGCTTAAAATCAACACAAAACTTCTATTAATTTGACTTGAATGTACCATTTTGGGGTTTTTTGGGGGGGAAGATTCATTTTCTCACCATGCATCATGCACTTTTTTTAGTATACTTATGGTGGTGGTCTCTATATAGGAGGCATGACATTGTCTTTATATGCATACTTTAGATGTCACTTATATCTACATAATAGCACACTGATATTTGTTATCAGTGATTTTATCAGTGTGAGAGAATTGGAATGGCACATTGTAGGTATCTATCCACAAAATGATTACATGCTACATTTAATGTTCGCTTTTTTGGGTTGCAAATAAATTGCTTCTTTTTGTAGACTAGATTTAAACCAATATAATAATCAATGATAAGCACTTGTCTTTCTTCTTTTTGATGTTATATGCTCTTGTAATAAATAAAGATTGTATAGGTTTTAATTAAATTATTTTAAGCATGCTTTACATGCTCTACCCCTTTAGTTGTGTGGACCACTTATCCTTTCATTCTGTGTGAATTAGAAACATCCAACTCAGGTAGGATTTTTTATAATAAAGTAAGGGGAAGTCATCTGGTCCGGGGGGTGACCAGTTTTAGATTTCTTTAATGCCAGATGCAAGTCTGTGATTGAATTCTTGAGAGTGTTTAATTCTTGTAGATCCACAGATCTAATATAGTCCTGTGTTTTGTGCTGCCATTGTTCTGTGTCAGCAGGATGATCCACATGTCAAAAGATATATAGATCCTGGCAAAAAGTCAGAAATGTCAGTTTTAAGATCTGCAATTTAATAATTGAATCTTTCACTTTAGGAATATAAAGATGTGTTCTACAATGCTGCAAGAGTCATGCCAGAAGCTGACTACATTTACTGCCTTGTTTATAAATTAGAGGTTTGAATTAAAAATAATGTTTAATAGTAGTACTCAAGATATCTGCCAATTGATATCATCCATACTGTATACTCATGCTGTTGTTTATTTTTTTTGAAGGAACTCCTCATTCACATTCATATATATTCACAGAAAAAGTTAAATGTAGTGTATATTGGGAGATGTTTATCAAGGAGTTCTGGAATGTTTCTTTTATTTTTGGATGTTTTATTAAATAATTCTTAAAATAATCTTTACAAGTGTTGGCTTTTCTCTACCCGACTTCCATTGTTTTTTGCTGAAATACCCATTTCAGAAGAGGCCATAAATTTTAGAGTGATAGAAAAAAAGAATAGTGAAACAAAGCACTTTTCAGGAAAAAGAGTGACAGAAAGATTTAAAACATGTTGTGTTGCCAAACTAATGGCAGACATTCAAAAATGATGGTTTTAGGGCAAGAAATGCAACATAGGATAAAAAGATTGAACAAGAAAAAGGTGCAAACTTGTTTGCAACACACTGATAAATCCCCCTTACCTTCTTTCAACCCAGTCTACTATACATTTTATCAATAAAAAGCAAAATGTTAACATTCTTTTAAAAAAAAAAAAAAAAAAAATAGACTGATGTAACATATACAGTTATTCCTTTATAACTTATTGGTAACTTTTTAACTAGGATATTATTTTGGTACCTGGGTTATTAAAATCTATAAAACTTAAAGAGTTCAGAGACCACAAAAAAAAATGTCATGGAATTATTTTAGTTGCCAAGAAAAGCTGTCCAAATGAGGTTTATTTATGTGGAAAAGTCATCTAATAGATGACACAAGGTTAACGGTAGAGCAAAGGAAATTTCTGTTTCAGTGTATGATTTTTATATTTTTTTGCAGAACAGATAAAGATGTTGAATTTACTGTCAGGTAAAAGCATGCTTTCTGTTATTATATCTTTTTCTGTAAAATGTTGCAAAAAATAGAAACACATAACGTTCGTGGTGGTTTCATTTTAACATTCTAGTACTCCATGGACAACTTACTAAAATAATATTGCAAGGGGGTGAAAACTAGATCATGACCTACAATGATGTAGAATGCTCCACAAGCATTACAAATATATAAATATTCATAGATTTGCAAACTATCACTCTGGGAATTTGAATTTGACTGTTGTTTCGATTTGCTACACTTGTAAACACATGAAGACATATCCTATTTCAACAGTAAAAACCAGTACTTGCCATTATAATGAATCACTCTATATTATTTTATGATAATGGTTAAGGAGTTGTATAAAAGGGACTCTAAAGAGTTACTAATAAAAACATGTATTCCAGATGCTAGTGCCCTATGCAAATACCCATGACACCTTGTGATAAAAATAAAGAAAACAAAGGATTTACTTATCCTTTTCCAGTGCCAAGAGTCCCTCAGCGCTGTTTGCATCTTTGCCTCCTGTTATGCCATATAGGAGGCATTGCCTCCTTCATGATTGGCCCAACCCAATGCTCTTCTATGGAATCTGATGCACATGCACAGTGAACACTGCAAAATGCATCCAAGCTTCCCCATAGGAAATCATTGAATTAATACTTACCTATGGGGGCCTTGTGTCATGTGACAGCATTTTACATCCTCTAGAGGTGGACATAGCACTATAATATAAACATAGCATTTTTTTTTTTTTACTGCAATGTATTACATCGCAGGGTTAAAACTAAAGGACCTCTGGATCTAGGCCACTTAATTGAAGGGATTCCATAGTGTTAGCGGATAGATATTAGATCAGCGCTAGATGGTCAATTAGAAGATAAAATAGGTGTAAGGCTGCAACCTATAGGTATGAGGTTCCCTCACACACCCTCACAACAGAATAGAAGACAAAACGTAGGAAATAGGTCGCGCCACAATAAAACAATACAATAATATAAGCAATAATGATGTACTCACATAAAATTAACAAGGCAACACTGTAATAAATATTACTGATACTCAGAGGGTTACTACAAGGTCAAGTTGACCTGCAGAGACTTGATTGTAATATAAGTCTGAAACGATACTGGGTCTTCAGATAATGGAGTTGTCTTGACTCTGGTTCGGATATGTGGATATAAAGAGAAAAAGACTCCAATTGTGCAGACTTCAACTAATAGATAAATCGACGGAGATAAAGATACGCAGCAGGGATGTAATCCACTCACCTATTAAAGAGCTTAAACTAGCTCAGGTATAGTTGGCATTCCGTGGCGTTGATCCCCTACTGGTAGGATGTAGGCGTTGGTGGTCAAGAGAGGTCCTCGGTAATTGGGAAAAACATAAGAACAAATATAGTGCTCACTGTAGTTTTGACAGAGCAGATAAGTGTAAAAACATAAGGTTCTCACATTTAAGTGAGCAGGAATATACTGCTCACTGTAATAGCATAGGTGGTACAAACCCCATCTGGGATTCTTGAGCGGGAAACTGCTCCGAAGTAACTGGTGACCAGGTTAAAATGAAATAAAATAATACTAAAAAGTGTTATAAAAGGTATATGGCATATATGAATTAAAAAGCCAATATTCCTTTATTTATACACATAAAAAACAAGTAACAACAGCCAAAACGCGTTTCGCCACACAGGGCTTTATCAACTGGCAGTAAAAACAACAACCTGGTACATACTTGCTTTTATAGGCTTTGTAATCATATGCTAATTCAAATTTGGTGCCAAAATGATGTCATTTGCATAATACAGATGAGCAATACAAAACACAAATACATTAGGAGCAGAACAGTATAAAAACGAACTGCAAGGTTTTCTTATAATTAAAAATTAAAAACGAGTGTTTTTCTTTGAATATTTTTAAAAATATATTTTAGGAAGGGAGGCGAAGGTAGGCATGCCCTCTAATATGCATGGCACACTCGGGCGGGGTGTTTCCTAATGTATACAAAGTGTCCCAAGTGCGCTTAATCCACGGCATAATGCCGATCGGGGTAGTGTGGGGCTTCCCCCAATGCATTATGGGAAACGTAGTCGGCGAGCGGAACACACCCGGAAGTGGATGCGCTCCACCCGATAGCCGCTCCCCCCACAACACAGCACCAGAACAGTGCCAGATATAAGCATAATTTAATAAGCAGGCTATCTAATGTTACTGGGAATAATATTAATGGTGAACAAACTTACATTTAAAAAAAATAATATTGTATGTATTTATTTATTTTTTTAAATTTGGGAGTTATTTTAGGCTATAAAAATGGATTTACCCAAAAATGAGAGGAAATTGACTACTCAGAATAACAAAGTTTTCTGTCTTTCTGTAGTGTAAACACCATTCTTCAGTGTGAAAAAAAATTACATTTACACAGTCAAGAGTACCCATCAGGGAAATCTCTCCCTTTACTTAGAAACTATACTCAGATTTGAATCATTCATGCATACCCACCAATTTCAGCATCCCCAAGAAATGGGAATGCATGGCAGGCTGCCTGTCAATCAAGCAGGCCAGCCCACTAAGGACAAAACCATACATGGAGTACTGTTTTCTAGAGTGTAGCTCGAAAACATCTAATGATGCACTCACACTCCATTTTTGTGGACAATGTCCTGTTGTTGGGACAGTGGGACAAGAACTTAAAATTGGAACTGTCCCACTGAAATCAAAATAGTTGGAGGCGTGCAATTGTTGTCTGCATGTGAAACAAATTAGACTTGTTTGCTTAGCACATTCAGCATCCAAGCTAGCATTCTATAATAATTTTAGTTGAGAAATACCAAAGAAAAAAAAAATCAGTGTTTGCCTGACAGGATCAATATATTGATCCATGTATGAAATACACAGAGTCTAGTAGCTCTTACAATTTGCTATTACGATGTTGGTGGTATAACAGGATTTATGGCAGCATGAAAAACAGCAGGATATCTAGGGACAGCAGTACTCTTAGCAGCTTCTCTCCTCAGGTATTTCAGAGAACACAATAGTGTATTAATTTATTCTTTAAATGATAGACTTATATACACTTTAGCACTACAAAATACATTGATGAAGGAATTAAGTAAATATTTAAACATTTATAAAAATCCCTGTTGCTATAAAAGAGCTCACTAAGGCTATCAGTCAGCCCCCCTAAAACACTTATTTACAGACGGCCAGTCCTAATTTTCTCCCTACTGTGCATGCAGTGTTGACTAAATAGACAATAGAAAATGCTCTCTCATTTATAACAAGAAGAGAGTCAAGTTGGAGACTGTTAATGTTTGATCTGTATAAGGAATTCAGAGAGACCCAACATGCAGAGATTAATAAAATAGCAAGAATAAACATATACCTCACCTTAGAGTGGCTGTGCTTAACATACACAAGGACAGAGAATAGTCTGGGACAAGCCGTTGTCAGAAAAGCCAGAAATCATGAATAGCAAACTATCAATAGCCGAGTTAAAGGAGTATAGAAAGTAGAATTGTCAAATAATGCCAATATCTGAACCAAAAATAATACACAAGAAATATAATGCTCTATTGGGATCAAAATTTGAACCACAATAGGGCAAGGACATATTATAGTCATGCTGCAAATTCAAACAACAACAGGTGCACAGACAATCTGTGCTTTCCCAATATTTAAAAAGAGATTGTTCTCTAAATAATGACCCAGGCTATCCATTAACTGAAAACAGCAATAGAATGGCTATCGGTTAATTAAGCAGTTTTAGTCACTGTGACAAAATACCCCTAATTTGTGTGTACCAGTGCCCTTTTCGTATTCTGTTCGACTATTTGGCACTATTCCTTTCCTTATTTCGGTTACCGACCAAATCACCGAACACAGACCACCCTCCTGGCTCATTAACTTGAAACAAACCACAAGAATGCAGGTTCTCTTTGTGTGGCCGCTGTTAGTATAGTCGAATGCCATGTGGTGGAGAAAACGGTGGCCATCTTGTCGCATGAACGCAGGCAGCGGGACTTGGTCGTCGAGTGCCTGGAACTCTGAGGTAGCCACTCGACGACCCGAATACCGTTCAAAACACACGAATGCCTGATTCTGGCTGCGGCAAGCTAGGAGAACCTGGTTCGATGGTTTGTTCGACTGAAACTACCGAACCAGTACTGTAATATGAGCCAGGGGATTCATTCACCTTTTTTGCTGTTTTCACTACTTTCCATTCGGATGAAAATGCAAGAACTAGACTGACTCCTATAGCTAAAATTGTGGAACTATTTCTGGACAGACTTATTCAGAGCGGTCGGTTAAATACTTTCACACCATGGTGATTCGACTGTCTTCATGGGATCTGAGCGCTTTTCCAATATATTGAGCTCTGAGATCCAAGATATCTGGGGATATGTCGACTATGGGGGTTCTGTTATGGGAAAGATGATTTTATGTATTTTTAAGTGTTTTGTGAATTTTCTAACTTTGAAATATATTCTGTACCTGGAGATAATTAAGTTTACTAGGGCCACTTAACGCAATTATCTCCAGGATAGAGATTGGGATTGTACTGTTTATGTGGGAGTGTTTTACATTGTGACTGTATGTTATTTATTTATTTATTTATTTATTAAAAATTCTTAAGAAACGCAGTCTTATTACCCATAGGGTCTCGATGCGCATACCAGCAATAAAACAGACAAAACAATATCCAGCAAACAACAGCATTATAATCACATGCATTTGAACCAGGTTAAAAGTTTCATGTCATCCCATATGCCTGAGCAAATAAAACTGTTTTTAAGCTCCGGCGAAACTTCAGTAGATCATTCTCAAGTCTTAATGTCAGAGGCAGGGAGTTCCAAAATTGCGCTCCCTGAACATCACTCGTTCTCCCTCCGCACTTTTTTTTTTTTAAATTTGGAATCTTCAATAAGGCTAAATCAGCCGATCTCAAGGATCGACTGGGAGTATAGCGTGTGAATTTATCCTTCAGATAGTCTGGTCCCATACCATGGACTGCCTTATATACCAAACAACCATTTTTAAACAGAACCCGTTCACGAACGGGCAACCAGTGCAAGGCTCTTAATGATGGAGTGATATGGTCATTACGGGCCACACCCGTAAGTAGCCTTGCAGCTGCGTTCTGTATCAACTGTATTGGTTGCTGTAATTATGTCCCTGTTCCCCACAAGGTCCCTGTGGGAGTATACCTTGCTGGGGAACTTGCACAAAAGGCCAAGCTGTGGCCACCATTAAATAGATTGTTTTACCCCTTCATGAAGTATTGGCTCATATTTGGGGTATTGGGAGCTATAATTCCCTACACCTTTTGCTACACTTGGATTTCGGGAGATTCTGCACGGATATGCTCAGCTAAAGTATAGGGGATCCGTTACAGTCACCCTATGTAATGAATGCATCTTTGGAGATAAGATACTTATCTCATAAATCCTATTGAACAGGAGTCTATGTATACTTCTGATTCAAGTGTCCCAACATTATGTAAGAGTGGTCTGCCTACAGCTGCAGTCGGATCCACTAAGCAATGCACAGAGCAATACTTCAAAAGTGAACTTTTTTAAATTTTTTATATCAATTTTTCTTTATTTTTGTTTTAACAAGGTTATGGGATACAGAAGAGAAGAGGGAGCATTCGAACGGTACATATTAGGGTTATGTATCACAATTTGCACTTCAGACATTGCCCTAGTAATATTAGCAATGCTGCTGTGAGTGTCTAGAAGAGGTCTATCTTCGACTCGAATATGTGTTGTTCATAAGGAGTCTGTCGTACGGAGAATGCCCTGTATTGTAACGTTGGGTAGGATGGGGGTTAACTAGGGAGGTAACTCATAAGGAAGGCGTGATGGGGGGTCCTGCCTGTGTTGGAATGTCTCTTTCTGATGGTTGCTGCTAGGTTTCTATCATATATTAATGTGTAGTCTGCATCATGATCCTAACTCCTATGCTAGGTTTGTGTACTGGGAGAGTGATTCTTTGGAGATTGGTTGCAGTACTCTGTCCAGGGTTCCCAAATTTAGAGGTATTTATGCCTTCTTCCTATTGTTGACCAGTGGATTTCCTCTAGTTCTCTTCTTTCTTTATCTAATACAATGATATACTGATATAGTAGTACGATATAAGCCAAAAGGAAAAAGAGAGCAACCTACATGTTTGGGTTGTTGTGGAGATCGTTTTCTCACTGATTACTTATGAACTGGGATCAAAAAAGAAAATGAAGGAGGGAAAAAAATGTGACATGAAATGTATCATGTGGGTAAAAGTATAGTTTAAAAAATGAAGACTACTAGCTGATAGTTTGAACATTTCCAAAATCATTATAATGTCTTAAAAAGTGCAATAAACACACATATATTTTTTTACAATAAAATAACGTGACAGATCCACTTTCAATAAAGTCAGATGTTACTTGTTTGTATAAAATATCACATTCGCATATATTTAAGCACCAAATGTGAAATGTTATAGTCATTAAGAGTTTAGCTGTGATGGATAAAAACAATAGACAAACATATTAATGCTGTAAGTATACTCAAACACTTAAATGTTTATAATGGATACAACACATAAAACATACCCATGAGTTTATGAAAATAATATCATTACAGATCACAAACAGCATAAAACTACTAGATTTTAATATTTTTATGGTGATATATTGCAGTATGCTGCCCTATTTTTTTTAAGTAGTTTTATTGGAAACTGTCAAACCTAGTGCTAATATTTCACCAGTTGTTCTTCATTTCAGCAGTGTTGAATTCAATTTACCATAAATGTGATATTCCCTCTGAAATTTTGAATTCACAATAGATAGATAATTGGATTATGTCCTGAAGATTAAAAATAATACTCAAATAATTCCTTATTCTGAGGGTTTTTTTCTCCCAGTTAGCTCCAGCTGTCATCTTTTGTTCATCTATCAAATCATACATTTTTATACATTGAATATGTAATAAAATTTAGTCTCAGGATTGTATAATTCTATACAATGCTGTTTTCTATTTATAGAAATATATATTTTACTTACTATTTAAATGCTGAATGGATTGCATATTTATAATTTAAATAATTCAAGAATAAATACATATCTTTTTTAACATATATATTTTGTGTTCTGATAAATTCAAATATATTAGATATTTTAAAGATTACTTGCACGTAATCTAAAATCAAACTGTGAGGAAAAACTATATCTACGAGACTAAACATACAGGCAACTTATTTTACAACTGCTGAAATGAAGACATTGAAAACATATATTTGGAAGGTTACTGGCATTATCTAAACCCCTTAAGTACACATTTTCAGCTTCATGTTTTGTTCTTAACCCCTTCGTGAAAAATGATGGACCTGGTCCGTCATGGCGGGGAAGCAGTTAATGCAGTTAATGCCGAATGACGGACAAGGTCTGTCATGCGGTAAAGTTAACCCCAGATCGCCACAATCACAGCGATCACGGGGTTAACGCTCCTCCAGTCTGCCTCTGTACTAGAGGCAGACCGGGAGCACCTGATCACGCTGCCCCTGCACATGTGCTGCAGGGACTCAAAATCTGCCTCCCTGCTCTTCCGCGGTCAGTTTGAAGTACAGGGAGACGGATCACTGCTCATCTTCAACCTGTAAAAAAAAAAATGAAGTTAAAGTGAAATCCCACCCCCATCCCTTTCCCCTGCTTTAATAAAATTAACCCCTTCCTGCCAATTGATCACTGACTATAGTGATCAATTGGCAGGGTATACATTTTACAGTGATCTGATTTTTATTTTAACCCCTGAGGGTCAACTTTTATTTTTTGTAACCCTCAGGGGTTAAATTTATTTTATTAATTTATTTAAATATATTAAAATTATATATTTAGCTAGCTGGGGTGGGTGGAAGTTAGTGGGGAATTGGGGAATTTGGTGTTAGGCTAGCTAGGGGTTAACGTTAAAAAAGTTTAAAAAAAAAGTCTTAAAAAGTTTAAAAAATGTTTTAATAACCAACCAGCTAAACTACTCCAAAATGGAACATGGACACAGCGTACAACTTCAAAGCTAGAAAAAAACTGAATAGCTGGGTCTCAAATGTGCCCCTTAAACATCCACATATACCTGGCAGAGGTACATACGGGGGTATTGCTGTACTCAGCAGACATAGCTGAGCAACATATGAAGTATTATACAGTCGTAGCACATATACGATTTGCAAAATATACTGTGCAAACTCACTTTGTGTGTCAAAAAGGCAGAAAAAACTCTTATTACCACTACACTTGGTACAAGCTAGCAGAAAAATGACCCCACGCCAAGGTTTAAAATATGCCTTTTGAAATACCCTGGGATGTCTTCTTAAATAAATGGTATGCCTTTATAGGGGAATTTGGAATATATAGCCTGCTAAAATAATTTAAATTGGGACATCGCACAGCGTAAAAATTTTAAGTTTGAAAAAAACTGGAATGACTGTGTCTCAAATGTGCCCCTCCGATTTCCACATATACCTGGCAAAGGTACATACAGGGGTATTGCTGTACTCAGCCGACATAGCTGAGCAACATATGAAGTATTATACAGTCGTAGCACACATACGATGTGCAAACTCACTTTCTGTGTCAAAAAGACAGAAAAAAAATGCTTATGACCACTACACTTGGTACAAGCTAGCGGAAAAATTATCCTTCGTTAAGTTCAAAATATGCCTTTTGAAATACCCTGGGATGTCTTCTTTAAGAAATAGTATGCCTTTATGGTGTAGTTGTAATATGTAGCCTGCTCAAGTGCTCCAAAGTGGGACACGGACGCATCAAAACCTTCCATGAAAATTCACACTTAAAAGCCTGAACTTGTCATGTCTCTTTTACAGCACTATAACTTCACAAAATAGTGTCTAGGTCATACATTTGGCACATTGTTTTACTCAGAAGATGTAACTGAGCGTAATTTGGGGATTTTTATGACAGTGGTACATATTAAGTTTAAGAAATACTTAAATGCAAAATGCAACATAAATGTAAAAATGCCCCCCCCCCCTCCTCACCACAAACATTGACACGAATTGGTGAAAAAATTGTGACAAGTTAAGGCACAATATGCACCATATACGATACCCTTGGGTGTCTGCTTTATCAAAGGAAAACCCTTTGTGGGGTTATTTGAACAGTCACACTGATATAATACCCTAAAATTACACATAGGCCCGTCAAATCCATCTACAAAAATTCTAACTATAGAAACTGAAATAAATAGCATTGTCTCTTATATGGCATTGTAGCTTTACAGAAAAGTGCCAAAGGCATACAATGGGGGTATCGTTATACTCATCAGATGTAGCTGAACACAATATGGGATTCTGTGCAGGAATAGCACACACCAGCTTTACGAAATACACATGACAAAATATGGGTATATGCCAAAATTAAGAAAACACACAATTTTACTCCAATATTTAGCAGAGATTGGCGATGAAATGGGTACATAAAAAGTGTCAAACTAACCTTAGTTAAATAGCCTGTGATGTCTACTTTATTTAAATATATACTTTTGTGTTGCAATTTTTTTTTTTCTGTGTTGGCTACTAAACCTACAAGACCAACATACCAACTTCTAAAATTGTTGCAAATCGAAATTTTATTTTAGTCCTTGTATTTTGTGACATGTAACTTTCAAAATAAGCTTAAATCCTATACATAAAATGTACTCTATAAATCAAGACTCAGAGATGAATTTATTTTGAATTTCTTTTTCTAAGCTGGACATATTATGCACACATTATTATTGCCAAAACTGTGTTTTTTTCCCAATTTTTCCCCTTTTATTTTTATAATTAATGAGAATGTAGCTATGCATATGTGACATCATATTGAAGCCATGTTTGCTCTCTAAAAAACGATGTATATTATGTGTTGGTGCAATAAATGACAGAGATGCAAATTGCATTTGAACACAAACAGCAAAAAAATAAAAAATGGCTTTTGTCCTTAAGCGTAAAACAAGCTTCTGAAGATGTGTCCTTAATGGGTTAAGGACTCAAGTAATTTTAGAATTTTTGTTGCGTGTGTTCAACCACAATGTCTATCATTCTCATGTATTGCACCAAAACATATTATATGCTGTTTTTTAAAAGACAAAAAGAACATAAATGTGACATATACATACAGTTGTAATCAAAATGATTTAACCCCCATTGAAAATCAAGTTTATTGCCAAGACAGACTTTGAACTGATTGCAATGAATATAACATATAAAAGCATTTGAAATAGCTCAATACAACGAATGTGTTTGTTTCCCCAAATTCAACTGAAAATGCAACTTATAATGACTTCTATTATTCAACCCCTTCATGGCAAGCATCTTTAGTATATTGTAGAGCACTCTTTTGTTGTTTTGACCTCTGCAAATGGAATGCATAGCCAGACACCAGCTTATGGCAGCATTCCTGAGGATTATTGAGCAATGGCCTCCAGTTCAGTAATATTCTTGGGTTTGCATGCTGCAACCACCTTCAAATTCTACCAGAGATTTTCTATGGGGTTCAAGTCAGTTGACTGTAATAGCATCATAGAATTTTCCATGGTTACTTATGTAATCCAGTTTTTGTGGAATTTGAAATATGCATTGTATCATTGTCTTTTTGGAAGGTCCAATGACACCCAAGCTTCAGCATACTCACGGACAGCATGCAATTTTCTCCAAGGATTTCCTGTAATTCAATGAATCCATCTTGTCTTCTACACGATCCAGGTTTTCAGTGCCAGAGGATGCAAAGACTTAGATAGCATAAATCACAGACTATTTACTAAGGGTATTTTGACACTGTTTACTGTTTTTCATTTAATTACCAATTTCTGATAAATATTGTAGTAAAATTGTGTTTTTAGGATTTCTAAAAAAATCCAGACATATAACAAAGTATTTTAAATGTAAACGTAAACCTGATGTGTGCTACTACAGTACAAAACCCCATGTTGTATTCATCTACATCTTACAATGATACCCCAAATGTATGTCTCTGTCACTATCCTGTGAAGCTACAGTGCCGCACAAGAGACCTAGTCATTTCATTTTTTACAGTTAGAAATTTGATAGATGTATCTGATGTATCTGATGACATATCCCTTGGAGATTGTTTGCTCACTATACCTTTAGATATACCTTTAGATATAATAAAGCTCAATGCCTTAGAAGTTCATAAAACAAAAATATTTATTCCCATCTCATTAAAATTAGTTGTGCATACAGCAAAACACCACACACACAAAAAAAGGCAAAATAACAGCAAACATATCATGGGCACTGATTGACGCATGTCATGCATCCACCCAAAAAATGTTGAATAGCACAACTAAGAAGACCCCTCTGTGAAGCAGAACTTAAAACTGCATATATGCTATCTGCACTAGACCCCATAAACCAGAGGGAGGCACCTATAAATGCCTATATATGTCTACCTCTTATAGATGTAATAGTTATCAGAGCTGAATTGTGTATTTTAGTTGTATTACACCGCTCCATAGCTGTACAGTGTTTTTGTTTATGTCTCCTATTTTAGATATATAGTCATAAACAAGGTAAAGCTATGGGGACCAGGTTTGCCCTGAGCTATGCTGACCTCTTAATGGCCAATTGGGATCCATGGCCATCTGGGGACAGCATGTTTGGAGGACAAACCTGGTCTCCTATTTTAGATATATAGATGATCTGTTTTTTATTTGGAAAGGCCCCGAAGATTCTCTTAAACTTTTTTAAAATCATTTAAATAACAACAGCCATAGTATCATTTTAAGTTCAGAACACAGTCGAGAATGTATAAATGTTTTAGATCTACATATTTTTATTCACAATGGCACAATTAACACTACAACTTTTTCACAAAAGTATGCACTAATACAGTAATTGACCAATCAGTTGTCATCACAAACCATGGCTGGAATGAATTCCTAATAGCCAATTCTTACGTTTACGTAGAAACTGCTCCCGTATCATAGATTTTGAAGATCAAGCCTTAGAATTAAAAAACAATTTCACCAACAAAAATTACTCTTTGGATAACATCAATACTCTAGAGACCATCACAAAAAAAGACAGGACAGACCTTTTAGAATACAAAAATAGAGACAAAAAAGATTCTCATTTTATGCCGGTTATATTTAATTTTAATAATAAAAGTAACCTGGTCAAAAAAAAATATTAATAAACACTGGCACATATTAAAACAGGACAAAGTTTTAAAAGATTTTATTCCAGATAGACCAAATGTTGTTTTTAGAGGTGCCCCAAATTTTAGAACGATCCTTACTAAGAATTATACGAAAAACCAGGTAATAATAACTCATCCTTTTTATCCAAATCAAAGTATCTTTTTTAAATGTAATCAATGTATTGTATGTAAAACAACAGATCCCAGCATAAGATCAAAAACCACTTACTTTATATTGAATAATACAAAAAAATCCTATCCTACCAAAGATCTTATATGCTGCAACACTAAAAATGTCATGTACCTATTGGAGTGCCTATGCGGTCTCCAATATGTAGGAATGACCTCTAGGTGCTCAAAAACAAGATTGGCTGAACACTGCTGGAATATTACTAAGGGTTATCCCAACCATTCCGTATCTAAGCACTTTTTTACAATGTAAGAAAAACCCTAAACTTTTAAAATGTATATTTATACAAACATTTAAAATTCATTGGAGAGGTGAGGATTTTAAGAAAATTCAAGGCAAAAAAAGAGATGTATTGGGTTTTCCTTTTAAAAACTCTTATGCCAGATGGTCTTAATGTTGATTTTGATATTTTTAATTTGTTATAACTACCTTTTTTTTTTTTTTAATATTTATATATTTTTTTATTATCATGTATGTATATCCACTCCCAACTTCAATAATGTGTTTTACCTATCTCTATTAAGTAACAGCCACCAACAAAAACCAACCAAGCTAAGGCCACCAACAGAACTGTCTTTATGGTGAGAAAGTGAGGAGAGATGGATTCTAGAGGTTCAAAAGGAGGACCGCTCAGAGCTTTTAATACCAGTGGTAGATCCCATGATGGAGCAAAAGGCTTGATAGGAGGCTTTATCTTTAATACTGCTGCCATGAATCTGGTCACATCCATGTTTAAGGCCCATTTTTGATCTGTAAGGGCTGAAATAGCCGAAACATGTACTTTCAGGGTATTGTAACTTAACCCCTTGTCGAGACCTAGTTGCAGAAATTCCAGGATATCTTTAGTAGTGATTGTCTTAATGTTTATTTGATTAGACGTTGCCCAGGAGGAAAAGACATCCCAGATTCTGTAGTAAGTGGTGGACGTAGAGCGTCATCCAAATTCTAAAAGCTCTGGAAACTGAGGTAAGAGCTACTGCTGAATGGAGGCCTGTGCCTGCTGCCACATAAGCCTTAGCGAGGTGTAGATCCGTCTTTTTATCCATGGGATCTCTGAATGATCCTGCATCATCAACTGGTAGGGTAGTGTGCTTGGCCAGTCTTACTACAGCCGCATCTACCTTAGAAGCAGAATCCCAGCAGCTGGAGTCCTTCCTCCCGAAAGGATAAAACGAGCAATTCTGCCTTGAGCAGCTAACTTTCTGCGTGTGTTAGACCATTCGTCTTCAATCAGTTCTTTAATTTTCTTGTGAACTGGGAAAGTAGCTCTTTTCTTTTTTAGATCTGCAAAATATCTGCTGGAAGTAGATAGTTGTTCTGAGGATACTTCCTTTAGGCTCAAGTACTTACGCACTCTAGCTATTAAGTGATTTACTTGAGCAGGTTCCATAAAATCTGGGGCTAAGGATTCTTCTTCTGAAGAGGACAGCCCTTCTCTATAGGAATCCATATCCATATTCCTCCTGAGAATAATCAAAGGGTTCAGCAAATCTGGGCCTTTTGTTAAATTTTTCCTGCTTCTTTGATGCCCTGAGAAACAGCTTGTTTGATGAACTGCATTATGTCCGGAGTAGGTGCAGTGGTAGAAGCTTCAGCAGCTGTTGACAGGCATTCTGCACATAAACGCTTCCCTTCTAGTGGTTTATTGTTGCAGGTATCACATCTTTTCTTCATAGGCAACTTGCCTTTGGAAGTTCCTGATGCTTGAATTCCCGTAGAGCTATCATGACAGGGAATATAATTAGTCCAGGCACTCTTTTGTTGGTAATTATATATATATATATAGAGAAAAAAGTTGGCTTACCTATAACTTTAGATTGTGACCTTTGATTATGTATAGATGCCTCAAAGTCCGATGAGAATAAGTTTTTATTTTTATTTTACCGGCTGTACTATAGAAAGGAATTGAAATATTTATACTAAACAGTATAAAAATTTAATTTTGAAAAAGAAGGGAATATTCCTTTAAGAGAGAAAAAAACCTACCTGGGGCTCAGCAAATGAAGACTGAAGCTGACAGAGAAAATAGTACTGAGAAAACTTCCAGTTGACAGATTAACCTGTAAAAGGTAACTTTGTTTGATTTTGGCACCTTAAAAAGGGCGTGTGACGTCATCGATGACGTCCCCGGATTTCTCAGGCTGACCGCAATGCGCATGCGCGGAAGCCAGACATGACGTGGAACCTGACAGCCACAAAGCCATATACATACCTTTGATATCTACATTGGATACTGTGGATGGCAGGTAAAAGATAGGAAGAATCTATTGAAGATGAGGTTCTTCTGCCACTTCCTGCTACTGCTTGGTCACTGCAGGGAATTGTTCTTATTGGCAATTTTTTCTTGCTACCCCTAGGGTCACTGCAAGTGGCTCCTGGTCACTAAATGTGCATATCCAGGGGTCTTTCCTTTGCGCAGGGCCATGCACTGGAGACTTCCCAAGGAAGAGAGGCTGAACTCCCTTGGGGCCGAAGGTAAAAACCCTCAGGTAAGCCAAAAAGTAAAAATGTTCTAGTCTATAAATGACTATAGTCCTATAGGGATAGGACATGAACAAAAAGACCGAGGGAGTGGTGGTGGGAGGGGGTATTTATACCCCTATTTTAATTCTGTTCCTGTCTAATTATGGATAGGAAGGAGCTAACCCATTGTTGTGCTGCCATGGATATGGCCAGGAATTATATATACCGTGTTTCTCCGAAAATAAGACCGGGTCTTATATTAATTTTAGTCACACAAAACACACTAGGGCTTATTTTCAGGGTAGGGCTTATTTAGTTACGGTACCGGTATGTACATTGAACCCCCCCTTTAATTAATCCACCCCCCTTTAATTAATCCACCCCCTCTAATTAATCCACCCCCTTTAATAAATCCACCCCCTCTAATTAATCCACCCCCTTTAATTAATCCACCCCCCTCTTTAATAAATCCACCCCCTCTAATTAATCCACCCCCCTTTAATTAATCCACCCCCCTCTTTAATAAATCCACCCCCTCTAATTAATCCACCCCCTTTAATTAATCCACCCCCTTTAATTAATCCACACACCCCTCTAATTAATCCACCACCCCTTTAATTAATCCACCTCCTTTAATTAATCCACCCCCCTTTAATTAATTCACCCTCCCTCTAATGAATCCACCCCCTCTAATTAATCCACCACCCCTTTAATTAATCCACCACCCCTTTAATTAATCCACCCTCCCTTTAATTAATCCACCCCCTTTAATTAATCCACCCCTCTAATTAATCCACCCCATCTAATTAATCCACACACCCCCTCTAATCCACACCCCCCTCCAATTAATCCACACCCCCCTCTAATTAATCCACCCCCCCTCTAATTAATCCACACACCCCCTCTAATTAATCCACACCCCCCTCTAGTTAATCCACACCCCCCCTCTAATTAATCCACCCCCTTTAATTAATCCACCACCCCTTTAATTAATTCACCCCCCTTTAATTAATTCACCCCCTTTAATTAATTCACCCCCCTTTAATTAATTCACCCCCCCCTTTAATTAATTAAGTCCCAGACATAAAATACCGGTATCTACTCACAGTTCAAAGAGTCCGACCACTGGGTGATTCACCGCCCGGAATGGATCCTTACGCTGAAGATCCGTGAAGGCAGACTGACGGCGCTGCGCACGTCGTCATCACGCTGCGCACGTCGTCATCACTCTGCGAGATGCCGTGGCCCGCAACGCTCCTCCCCCTCCTCATAGAAGAAGGAAGTCCCGCCAAAGGTAAAATGCCTAGGTCTTATTTTCGGGGTCGGGCTTATATTGCAGCCCACCCCGAAAATTCGGCTAGGGCTTATTTTCGGGGTAGGTCCTATTTTCGGGGAAACACGGTATATATATACATATATATATATATATATATATATATATATATATATATATATATATATATATATATATATATATACATACAGAAAACTAATAAAACCACAATGTAGTGTAAAATACAATAAAAAGATAAAAAAGACCTACTCACATGCTTAGGAGCAAAGTACGGTTTGCTCAATCAAATACGCTTAAGTGGTATTATCCCCACAGAGAATATAGCCCAAAGATCCAGCAGCAGCAAAAGCAGGTCCAATAAAAAAGTACTTTAAGAAATAAGATAAAAAACAGATAAAACAGTATATAGAACACTTAACGCGTTTCACCTAAAGATAGGCTTTTTCAAAAGAGACGCGTTTCACCTAAACATAGGCTTTATCAAAAGTGAATACACTTTTGAGAAAGCCTATGTTTGGGTGAAACACGTTAAATTGATACTGTTTCATCCATTTTTTTTATCTGTTTTTTATTGGTATTTGGCATGACTGAGGAAAACCTCAGGTATTGACTCATACCAGATATTTAACCATGCTCACACTGCATTGTAGCAATAGGGATTTAGAAACCCATTTAAATAGCCGAATGCAGAATTTACTTCAGTGTTGACAGTGTAAGGGGGCAGGGTGTGGGGGTGACAGAGGTGGGTGGCAGGGTGTGGGATGACAGTGGTATTGAATATGGTGTGGGGGTGACGGAGGTGGGTAACAGGGTGTGGGGTGACAGTGGTATGGGGCATAGTGTGGGGGGCACATTGGTGGGGTGCAGGATGTGAGAGTTACAGAGGTGGGTGACAGGCTCTGGGGACACTGGTTTCTATTACTTTATTCCCTGGTGATCCAGTGGACTTGTTCTTCGGTCTGCACGTCCGCTTGGTGTGAACTGACCGAGGACCTGATGAATCATTCTGCCCTGAGGCAATATAGGCAGCCGCATAAATCGCCTGATTAGAGAGCCGCTTCTGCTGCATAGATATGTATTCAGCAGAGTCGGCCCGGGTCCCCAGCAGTAGATACAGGGGTGGCAAAATGCCACCTTGGGCCATGGTCCCACCCCATCCTATGGACTGGCTTGCCCTGGCCATACAGTCTCAAAGGCAACATAAGCCTAGCAAACCAAACTGGCAAATATTGATGTGTAAAAATTGATATGGGGAAATCCCTTCATTTAACCCTGTAACTTTCCAAAACAATAAAAAACATGGGGGTGGAGGGGTACTGTTACAGTTGTGAGACATTGCTGAACACAAATATGTGTAATGTATTGCAGTAAAAGCTAACGGTATTATGACATTCATTGTTAAAATGCCATGCAAAACTCGAAAAATTAAACACAATTCTCAAGTTCTCAAACTTGTTTAGATTTTATATATTAAATTATGTTTACTATATAAATATTCAATGTGAAATAAAAGCCCTGTTTCTCCTGAACAAAATATAATAAGTATGGGTGCACTTGATCCAAAAGAGGTAAATTATTGTTGAACAGACATATAGCTCAAATTCTAGGTTTTGTTTGTTTTGTTTTGATCAGAATTGCCTCCATAATTAAGGGGTTAAGGCCTTGATAGTAGTATAGAAAATTGGATTCAAGTGCACTTCAATTACATTTGCAGATTTGTAGATATTTTATAATGGACTATACTTTGCAGACTTTCATCCTTGTCTTGTAAACAGCAACAAAAACATTAACTGTTCACTTTTTTTTCTTGTTGCTCAGATGAGAAATTTATACATGAAGTTACAAAAGTCATCAAAGTTGTCATATAGATTGTGCAGATTAATGTGTGTTATGTGTGGTAACCAGAAAAAAAATTGAAATCCTTCCCCTGCAAAGTTGCTTTTTATTTTAAATACCATAACATTTATTTAAAATATGTTCCAACCTTATATAAAATAGATGAGGTCCCTGCTCAAATAGGTTTCCAATTTAAAAGGGAGTAGAGTTTACAGGGACACTTTAGTTACCAGAACAACTACAACTTAAAGGGACACTCCAGGCACCCAGACCACTTCTGCCCATTGGAGTGGTCTTGGTGCCAACTCCCACTACCCTTAACCATGCAAGTGTAATTATTGCATTTTTTTATAAACTGCAATAATTACCTTGCTGGGTTAACTCCACCTCTAGTGGCTGTCTACTAGACAGCCACTAGAGGGCACTTCCTGGTTTCTAGCACAGGAAACCTGTGCTAGAGCGTCGCTGGACCTCCTCACACTGCGTGGGGTCCTCCAACGTCGCTCATTTCCCCATAGGAAAGCACTGAAATGCATTTTCAATGCTTTCCTATGAGGAGCGTTAATGCTAGGTCTCCCCGGACGGTGGGCGGGATCAGTCTCGCCCACAGGCCAACTCAATCAGAGGGTGGAGTGGCGCAGAGGAAGAAGCAGTGACGTGGGACATCGTAGCTGTCTCAGGTAAGTTACTGAAGGGGTTTTCACCCCTTCAGCAACCGGGGATTGGGGGGTGGAAGGGAGAGGGGACCTGCAGTGCCAAGAAAACAGATTGTATCCCTTTAATGTAGTTTTGCTGGTATGTATAATAAGTAGAGTTGAGCGGAAACCTGGATGTTCGGGTTCGGTCGAACTTTGAAAAATAGTCCGGGTTCGGGATCGAACTTGACCCCGAACTTGACCCCGAACCCGAACCTCATTGAAGTCAATGGGGACCCGAACTTTTGGGCACAAAAATGGCTCTAAAAAAGTCCTGGAAAGGGCTAGAGGGCTGCAAAAGGAAGTAAAATGGGGGTAAGAGTAGGACAAGTGCCCTGCAAACAAATGTGGATAGGGAAATCACCTAAAATAACATAAAATACATAAAATAAGCAGCCACTTACTAGATAACTCCCTAATTCCCACGGTATTAGGGAGCAATCTACCAAAAGGCTGAAAGACCTAAATTGGTATTTCAGCCACATTTACTAATACTAAGTATAGATTACTTAGTATTAGTAAATTCAGCCCCGACTCGCTATACCGCAAGTAGGGTCCACGAGTACCCTAATATTATGTTTAGTAAACAGTGAGCAGTAGGTCCCACCCCCTTATTGTTATTTAGGGCCTCCACCTGCCGCTCAGGGGTGTGGGCTGGTCCCCCCCAATTTTAATTTATGGTCCCTACCCACCGCTCAGGAGTAGGGGCCTGGGGGAGGACAGTAGGTCCCCCCCCTTATTGTTATTTAGGCCCCCCCTTATTTTTATTTAGGGCCCCCACCCACCACGCAGGGGTGGGGGCCAGGGGGGAGGACAATAGGTCCCCCCCTTATTGATATTTAGGGCCCCCACCCGCCGCGTAGGGCTGGGGCCGGGGGGGAGGACAGTAGGTCCGCCCCCCAAATTCTTATTTATGGCCCACACCCACCGCTCAGGGGTGGGGGCTGGGGGGAGGACATCAGGTCCCCCCCAATTTTTATTTATGGCCCCCACCCACCGCTCAGGGGTGGGGGCTGGGGGGAGGACAGTAGGTCCCCCACCCTTATTTTTTATTTAGGGCCCCCACCCGCTACACAGGGGTGGGGGCCAGGGGGAGGACAATAGGTCCCCCCTTATTGGTATTTAGGGCCCCCAATAATGTAGAGAGGCTGGGTCACATGCTGCACTGGCCAATCACAGCCATGCCATTAGTAGGCATGGCTGTGATGGCTTCTAAGGGCACACGAGTCAAACACTTTTTGATTGGCTGCCCTGCAGCCTTTCAAAACGCGTCATTAAATCGCCGAACACTGAACTCCAACCCGAACATACAGTGATATGTCCGTGTTCGGGTCCGGGGTCCAAAAAACTTAATGTTCGGTACGAACTTGAACTTTACAATCCGGGTTCGCTCAACTCTAATAATAAGTCACTGGAGGTTCTTTTAATGTAAGCACTGTCTTTTAATAGAAATGGCAGCCTTTACATTACTGCCTAGAAGCACCTCTAGTTGCAGTTACTCACTAAAGGGCCACTAGAGGTGCTTTCTATGTGCAGCACTAACATTCAGCGTCTCCACTCCCTGCATAGAGATGCTGAATGTTCCTCATTTAGATGCACTGATGCAATATATCTCTATGAGGAGATGCTGATTGGCGGAGCAATGTGTTTTGCTGCACATGTGCAATAGCCTCCCAATGTTTTCCTATGGAAAATATTTGGATTGGCTGAGATCATCAAGATTGATGATCTCAGCCAGAGAGGTGGAGCAGAGGCAGGGCAAGCAGCAAGGACACCAGCGCAGAGCTGGAAATAAGGTGAGTAATCTCACCTTTTACTTTGCTGACATGGGGGCCGGTAGCCTAAATAGTGATCTTAAAACTATAGTATTAGGAATACGTTTGTATTCCTGACACTATAATGTTTCTTTAATTGCTAAAAATTTGGTAGAATAAACTTGAAAATAAACCCTGTCCTAGCCCTTGCCTTGTATTTATGTATGTGTCTAATTGTCAACACAAAATGTGATATTTTAGAAGCTATAAACCCCTACATTTACAAGGCTATTAACTTAAATGAAAATTGCTGGAAATTCAAAGTGAATTGAAAACAAATGTCCTAATTTAGGCCAGAATAGATGAAGGAGATGAAGAAATATCTCAATTAATCCTGTTTTCAGTTTGGCTAATTTGGCCTTAGATGCGAAAATTACTTTGAAATTACTCTGGATTCTCTATATCTTCCAGTTTGGTGTCTAGTCATATGTATGTTTTTGTTGCCTCTACATTGTTGTGAAACCTGTATTTCCATGCTATATTAGTGGTAAGTGTATTTTTTCATCTAAAGTAGGCATTGTTCAAAGCTTTGTTTTTATGAAAATAAAGCATTGTTAGAAATATAGGTTCACCTTTATTTTCACCAAGGTATATGGTTTTCAGGAATATGTTTAAACCGTCAATTTGAAATAGTACAGTTAAAGCAGTATTTATAAATTCAAAAACAATAAGAAGAACAGTACTGACACTACAAATTTGGAAATGCCCACATAATATGGGAAATATATGAAATAATAATCAAGTCTTTGAAAATCTTCATTCAAAATAATATGTCATACCATTTAAACAACAACAGATTTATGTATAGTTTCTAAAGCTAAATGAGCAATGCTTAGGAAATTTTGGGCAAGATTTGGGGTAATTGCATGGAATGTAATGTGTCCTGAAAAAGATAAACAGATATGGTCAACAGAGAAACACAATTTTACACTTTCATCTCTGATAAAGACTGCTACTCCTAACACATTTTTGTTTCCTAAACCATCATTTTCTCAAAGTGATCAAATCCTTGCATTTCCTACAGTGTCTGTCTGTATATTTTTCTGTCACAGTCCTGATTTACCTTTAGCTTGTTTTCTGGTGTGCAAGCATTTTGCTGATTTCACAAAGCCCACCAAACAAGGTTCTTTTCATTCATTCTGCTAATGTTACTCTGAAACACATATTCAGACTAAAATGCATTGTATTTCATGTTCTTTATTACATGGTTGGTTGGATGAATTGATTGGACTGTCGAAAAGTAAGTTGCTAGGAGACATTTCGGGCTTACTATATAAATCTAAAAACAATAACACCTGGAATATTGTAAGTCATTAAGAGTTACCTTAAGGTTCTAAGATTCTTCTAAAATATATAAAAAGTAAAAATAACTAAAGCAAGGATTTTATTATTAGGTTTTTAAATTATTTAATTAAATATCTGCATTTCTAGTTACATTCAAGAAATTCAAGAAAGTATATATATGTAATATATCCTTCATGCATGAAATATGCATCTGTGTACTATATGTTACATAGTTACATACTTACATAGCTGAAAAGAGACTTGCATCCATCAAGTTCAGCCTTCCTCACATTTGTTTTTTGCTGTTGATCCAAAAGAAGGCAAAAAAAACCCAAACAGTTTGAAGCACTTCCAATTTTGCAACAAACTAGGTAAACAATTCCTTCTTGACCCCAGAATGGCAGTCAGATTTATCCTTGGATCCAGCAGCTATTACCCTACATTGAAAAATATATCCTTGAATATTCTGTTTTTGCAAGTATGTATCTAATTGCTGTTTGAACATCTGTATGGAGTCTGATAAAAAAACACTTCTTCCGGCAGAGAATTCCACATCCTTATTGTTCTTACAGTAAAAAAAAAATATTCTTTGCCTTAGATGAAATCTTCTTTCTTCCAGTCTAAACGCATGACCTTGTATCCTATGTAAAGTCTGGTTTGTGAATAGATTTCTACACAATGGTTTGTATTGGCCGCAAATATCTCAGGTGATGTTTTTCTAAACTAAAGAGGTTTACATTTGTTAACCTTTCTTCATAGCTGATATGTTACATTTCTTTTATTAATTTTGTAACCCGCCTCTGCACTTTTTCTACTGCCATAATATCCTTCTTTAGAACAGGTGCCCAAGATTGCACAGCATATTCAATATGTGGTCTTACCAGTGATTTATAAAGAGGCAAAATTATATTCTCATCCCGAGAATGAATGGCCTTTTTAATGCATGACAATACCTTACTGTCCTTAGCCACTGCTGATTGACATTGCACATTGTTGCATAGTTTGTTATAACAATTCCCAAGTACTTTTCGTGTGTTATTCCTAATTTGCTGCCATTAAGGGTATACGTTTCTTGTGCATTCCTTACGCCGAAGTGCATAACTTTGCATTTTTCAACATTCAATTCTGCCATTTGAGTGCCCTGTCCCCCAGTATATCTAAATTCATCTGCAGCAAAGTAATATCTTGCTCACACTGTATTACTTTACAAAGTTTTGTGTCATCTGCAAACACTGAAAGATTTATTTGAGTTTGAACACTAATCTATTGTGCGGAACTGTATCAAATGCCTTGGCAAAATCCAAATAGATCACATCCACTGCAACACCCTGATCTTTACTTCTACTTACTTCTTCGTAGAATGCAATCTTACTTTGACATGACCTGTGCTTCATAAAACCATGTTGATTTTTGCTGATAACCATGTTCTTCTCAAGGAATTCTTGAATATTATCCCTTAATAATCTTTCAAAAACCATTCTAGCCACGGAAGTTAAGCTCACAGGTCTATAATTTCCAGGCAAGGATTTTGAACCATTTTTGAATATAGGAACCACATCTGCCTTCCTCCAATTCTCCGGAACACCTCCTGAAAGAAAAGAATCTTGAAAGATTAAAAACAGAGGTTCACTTATTTCTACACTTAGTCCCTTAAGTACTTGTGGATAAATACCATCAGGCCCTGGAGCTTTGTTTATATTAATTTTCTTTAGTTGCTGCAGCACCTTGTCTTGAGTTAACCACTTACAATTTCTCTGCAAGTTCTTAGCAGCAATCATTTGCACATCTATTGCCATGGGTTCTTACTTAATATATATGGAGGAGAAATAGTTAAAATTTCTGCCTTTTCCTGTTCTTAATTAAGGTACAGTTTTTAGTGTACCTACACTTTCATTTTTAGTTTTTTTTTTAATTTATGTACTTAAAGAATGATTTGGGGTTGGTTTTGCTCCCTATCATATTTTCATTTTGCAGTTTAGCAAATCTAATCAATCTTTTTGCATGATTTATTGGCTTCCTTATATCTTTTATAGGATGCATCTGATTTGTCCAATTTAAATGCTTTAAATGCCCTTTTATTATTTTTAACACACATTGGTTTCAATCTGTTTCCTTTAGATTTATTGCCCAATGGTACATACTGAGAAATGTAACTTTCTAATATGTGTTGGAAGATGTTCCATTTATCCTCAGTGTTCTTTTCACTAAAGAGTTTATGCCAGTCAATATATTGTAAAGCTGCCCTTAACTTATAGAAATTGGCCTTTTTAAAAGTATATATTGCAGTATACCCCATGTGATTTTGTTTTTTTTTTTAGTTTATTTCAAAGGACACTATATTGTGATCATTGTTTCCCAAGTGCTCACCTGCTTGAATGTTGGTCAAAAGAGCAACGTTGTTTGTTAGAACCAGGTCCAGACAAGCGTCCTTTCTAGTTGGTGCTTGTACAAGTTGTGACATGAAGGTGTCATTTAACAAGTTCAAAAACCGAATTCCCTTTGCTGAGCTACTTGTCCCTCTTTACCAATTCATGTCCGGGTAATTAAAATCTCCAATAATTAAAGTGTTACCCAGATTTGCAGCATTCTCAATTTGCTCAAACAGCTGTTGTTCCTTGTCAATATTAGGTGGTTTATAACATATCCCAACCAATAGTTGATTTCCCTTCTTTTGCCCCAAGCAGATATTTACTCATAAAGCTTCCACATTTTCCTCATCCCATTCAACTTGCTTAAGATTTGGCTTTAACTCATGGCTGACATACAAACATACCCGAACCACCCTTCTTGTTTTTCCTATCCTTCCTAAATAACATGTACCCATTTAAGTTATGTAAGAAGTATAGGAAAAACAAGAAGGGTGGTGGGGTATGTTTGTTATATGTCTATATTTATATTTTTATATAATAAATATCTAAAAAGACAAAACTTTATTGCTTCCAAGACAATCCTTATTTTATATTGTATTCTCAATTATTTATATATGTTAAAAAGAGGATCTCTTACTAACTATATAACATCATGGCTAAGATATCTGTATGGTTATCCCTGCTAGGTTCTATGCTTTAAGACATTATAGTTGTAAATAAGGAAACCCCCCGCGGTTACAGTACTTAACTATAATTGTGAGGCAAATGGCATTTACTAAAAATCATATATATATATATATATATATATATATATATATATATATATAGTTTGCAGACGTGGAGATTTGTTTAGTTATGAACTGCAATTCTAACTGATCCAGTGATTGTCCGGATTTCCAATTTCCAAACAGCCATATAAACTATTCACAAAACAAATTAACTCTTAATGGACGATCATGTATGCTTTGTAATTTGGAGTCCCGCCCAAGCCACAAAACAAGAGGCAATTAATAGAAATAAAAATGATTGATGTCTAGGGGGCAATCATTAAATTTTGATTTTATTTGCAGATCAAGTGAGAATTGCCCAAAAAAGAGTTAAAAGGAGCAGCAGTAAAAAATAAATAAATATTCTATATATAGATAATCTCTTTTTCGCTGTATTGGTTACTTTTTCTCACTTGAATTGAATCAACTTATAGCAAAATGCACCTATCAGTGTACTTTGAAATATATATACTAATTAAATGTTATATATATATATATATATATATATATATATATAGATATAGATAGATAGATAAATAGATAGATAGATAGATATAGTAGAAAGGGCCGCACTCCAAGGTCTTTGTGATAGTTTTCAAATAAAATGTAACTTTTATTTAATCCATATAAAAGTTTACTTTTATATGGATTAAATAAAACTTACATTTTATTTGAAAACTATCACAAAGACCTTGGAGTGCGGCCTTTTCTACTATATCTACATGATTTTGCCAGACCTGCACCGGGCATTAAGAATTTAACCAGGCGTGCAAGCCCTTGTTATCTATGTTTGGCAGTACACTAATTTGCCCATTTAAGCACTCTTTTGTTTCTTATTTGATTAAATTTTCCAAATGTTTTTCAGCAGGCAAAATTCTAAAAAGCTGAACCACCACATACACGAAATTTGGCTACTAGAATTTATTTATTTATTATAATGATCTGATTTGGCTCAACACATTTTTCAACTTTGCACGAATCTGATGGTTTTCCAGTAGTCCACTTTTTATCAGAGTATCCTGGTTTCATAGCATAAGATACAGAACTTGTTCATCCAGGCAATATCCGAGCAGGCATGACTGTCTTGATATATGTTTATTTAATATTTTGTCATGATAGATATATAGTGTTCAGAGTCTTGGTCAGGGGCACTTGCGGGTAACATGGACTAACCAGGTTTTGCTCTAAGGCAGTGTCATTACCACTGCTCTTAACATTCATTTACACAAAGTAAGAACTTAGACCTGCTTGACTGCCACAATTTGAACTTAGTGAGGCTTTCTATGTCAGTAACAGGTTGAAGTGCTCTCTATTCCCAGCATGATATAGTCAATAGGTGGAAGTCAGCCTTTTTAGGTGAATGTAATTAACCTGCACTATAGTGTTTTAAAAGGTCTGCCTCTGAAGGCATCGGAAAGTCAGCTTGGAGAGAGTTAAGCCTAAGACCCTAAGACTTTAAAGGAAAAGGTACTTTGTAAAAGCCTGTATGTTTAAAGTGCTGTGTTGATATTGTTTAATACTCGGAACTGGATTAGCTGGCCAGTTGGATAGATAGGAAAACTATTGTTTACTAGTCTACAAAATGGAGTAGGATTTTTTTTGTAAGTTTTTTTTTTATATTACTATGAAGCACAACACTGTGTACCTTGTGGAAGGTACAAATAAACTGCATTACTATTTTATCCTGACACTTGCATTTGAAGTTTATTGTCAAGAGCATGGTCACCCTGCCACAATAGTCAATAGGAAAATAATGTCACAAGTGGAATTAGATAGACCCCACAAAATAACATTCATGAGCCATGGGGAGGAAGAAACTCTCATACCACACCTATCCATAAAAAATTGCCAAATGTATATGTTCCCCAAGATGGCATAACTGCAAATATAAGAGAAGTTATAATTGAAAAGCTAGCATTCCTTGATTATCGGGAAAGAAAAAGAACTAAAAATCTGGAAAACTACCACCAGACAGCATGCTACCATTGGTTAATGAGGCACTATCTGCACTCCAAACTAGCATTATCACAGAAACCCACCATGGAAAACCATGAGGAAGATGCAAAGGGGAACAGCACCATTCAACAATCTCCAGAGGAGTCAGAAAAGTCCTGACGTCCCAGCTCAATAACAAGAACAAGATCTACACTGTCAATACTTGCACCCTATCTGTCATCAGGAACCCAGGTAGGGCAATAACATACCCAAGAGAAGAATTGTACACCATGGATATCAGAAACTAGTCACAATTCCAAGAAATATCCAACACTAATAGAATGTACACCAGCTAGAAGGAAGGAAGTTGGTTGAGCACTGATGGAGTTGAATTGCTAAGAGAATGACAACAATAGATGGCAATAAGAATGAGTTTTTATGGTAAGACCAACCAGATAGATATACCATTAGCAGGTAGTTGTAATGGCTCACATAACAAAATCCTATCAGTAGTTTGAAAATGAAGGACTGAAAGACAGCACTGAGTACTAGTCCTAGCAGCATAGGTGCTCAGCACCAGATAAATAGATGTGGGGGTCTACCACCCCAGACAGGATCCAAGGTGCACACTGTGCAAGTTGATACAGCACACAGTAGCTGGGTGTAAGATGTTAGCAAGGGCAGCATGCACTGAGAAGCACAGCAAGAAGCTTGGATTATGTATTGATACATCTGCACGGCATAAAGACCTATCTGAGTTCAGATGGGAGGTATCACAAAGGTTAGTTGAGAATGAGAGGGCTAAGTTTCTGTGAGATTTCCAGACCCAGAAGAAGGTATGTAAAGCAATGGACAAATACCAAAGGCTAAAATAGGAGTTAAGAAAGGAGGTGGAAAGGGAAGGCAGTAGTAATGCCATTGTGATAGAAACACTCAGGACTTTAACTCTCAAGTTAGGAGAGTTGCTTTAGCAGTCTCCAAATGGGACATTTGAGATTTCTGTCCAAAAGAGTGCAGTTGTAGGTTCAGCTAAGATACTGTGTTAACAGACTCCTAGGACTCTTGTAGAGGCTGAAGGGGTGGCCAAAAGTCAACATTAATTATAATCCAATTAAGCAAAGGCATACTAGCCCCTCAATCTACTGCAGTGTTATGAGAACTGGATCACTCATGACTCTCACCAAGACATGACTGTGAGTGAAGCTGACAAACTATAGTTATTAATTCTTTACCCCTTAATATTGTATAAAAAGGAGGAGAGACTATGAGATAACTATTTGGTAGTAGCTCTAAAGACACATTTTGATTGCATCATTCTGCTCTTAATTGATTCTTCTAGAGACTTATCAGCTTCAGATCGATTTGGCATGAATATGGGTAGCAAAGTAATCTAATAGAAATATAAAGTGAAAACAAATGGTACCTGGCACCAAACCATTATTTTATATTTTCTCACTACAGCTCATTGAATTGTTGAAGAATCAGGAGAGTTTCAACTCCAAATAGTGTCATACTCCACAGACTATTAGCATTGGTATTGTGTTCTATATTGCCTTTAATTTACTCTATGTCATGTTTACTTGTATCTAGGACAAAAGAGATAAAAAAAAATAAGTTTTTATTTTAAATATTTGCATGTGAATTATTGCATACTGTTTTATGTGATTTTTTTCTGTCCATATTTTTATAGAAATGGAGGTTAAAAGAAAAATATTGCAAATTTTAATGTGATATAATTTTGCCTGAGAGATCATAAATATATATAATCCTAATATATCTGCAATTTGATGTCGACTTTCAATGAAAATATTTTTCCTAATGTACAATATATTTATTTTTAAAGAGGCAAAATGCTACTGATTTTAACAATAAGGTATCTGATAGTGAGGAATTTTCTCTGTCACAAATATTTCCTTGCCATGGTCTTTCGTATCAATTTGCAACTCACCAGCTGGTGAGGAGCTCCAATGAACGAGACAAGACAATGCAAGGTTCAAAGTGACTTCTGACATTCAATGGGCGGTGTAACCGGTTATATTCAGTAGGAAACAGGGGTGGTCTTTACAAGCATTATCCAATCCTAATAAAATCATCTATCTTATCTTAACATCTTAACCTATAGCAAGCTTGCAGGTGTATCTTCATGTTCAGGCCTTGCTCAAAGCTACATTTCACTATAACTACGCACTTAGGATTAATATGCATACGAACTTAGAATTAAAGATATTTACTACGCAGTTCTAAATTACACATTACTATGCAGTTATGATCAAAGGGAGAAACACAGGAAATAAGGCCAACAGCAAAACATACAGTATATAACACTAACACTTGTAACATGATGTTCTATCGCTCTTGTCTAGGGCAGTGTTCCCCAACCCCCGGGCCGCGGACCGGTAACGGTCCGTGGATCAAACGGTACCGGGCCGCCCAGGGGTGTGCGAGTCTGCCGGCTAATGCAGGGCTGGCATTGCCCAAGTGCCAGCCCTGCAATGTGCCTGCGGACCGGAGGGGAGATCAGAGATCTCCCTCCCCGGTCTGCAGGCACTGTGCTGACAGCCGGCAGGGGAGGGAGTGAGAGAGGACCCGGGAGCTCTTACCTGCAGCTCCTCCGGGTCCTCCTCTCGCGAGATTTGGAGCGTTGCCGCGGTAACCACGGCAACACTCCAAATCTCGCGAGAGTGAACTCTAGCCCTGTAACTGGGCTAGAGTTCATCTCACCACCGCTGGGACCACCAGGGATTCCCCACCGGACCACCAGGGACTAAGAAATGTCCCCCCTCCTCCCAGTAAAGGTAAGAAGGGAGGGGGGACATTAATATATTAATTTTAATTAAATAAAAAAATATAAAAAAGCCTCCCTACCCTCCTTACCCCCCATACACACACTGCCCCCATGCACACACTACACACATTGCCCCACAAACACTGCCCCATGCACACACTACACACATTGCCCCACAAACACTGCCCCCATGCACACACTACACACACTGCCCCATACACACACTACACACACTGCCCCACAAACACTGCCCCCATGCACACACTACACACACTGCCCCACAAACACTGCCCCATGCACACACTACACACATTGCCCCACAAACACTGCCCCCATACACACTACACACACTGCCCCACAAACACTGCCCCCTCATACACACCTGCCCCACAAACACTGCCCCCATACACACACTACACACCTGCCCCACAAACACTGCCCCCATGCACACACTACACACACTGCCCCACAATCACTGCCCCATGCACACACTACACACATTGCCCCACAATCACTGCCCCCATACACACACTACACACACTGCCCCACAAACACTGCCCCTATACACACACTACACACACTGCCCCACAAACACTTCCCCCATGCACACACTACTGGCGCCATAACAGAGGGCAGAGGAGACTTGTGATCGGGCACCAGAGAGAAGGGGCACTGCATGGAAGCAGAGGCAGCTTGGGACAAGGTAGGTAGGAGACTGAAATACAGCCTTGAGTTCCCAGCCACAGAAACTCCCCCAGTCTGTGACTGGGAAAGAAGCTGCTGAGTATAGGTGGTGTTACATCAGCCTTAGTCTGCTGGTGTAACACTACCTACCTATCCTGTCTGTCACATACCCTCATATGTACCCCATTTTTATTAACTCTCACATGAACATGCTATATACATTCAGTCTGAGTATGTGTGGGACCCTGAACCAACAATTTTGAGTCTATGTCTTTATGTGACTGTGTTTGTGATTTTCTCACTATGTATGTGTCTGTGTGTTTTTTTTTTAATATGTGACTCTTTTTTTTTTGTCTTATTAAATCAAAACAAGCGGGCCACGGAAAAATTATCAAACGTTTACCGGTCCGCGGCGATAAAAAGGTTGGGGAGCACTGGTCTAGGGGTATAATCACTAAGCATTGGTTATAGATAAAGTATATTATTTCAAATAGCTGACATGTTCCAAGTTAGCCAATTTTAAACAGGCTGAACATCCTGTCATCTGTAGCTTGAGCCTTGGGTCAGTATATGCAAAATTTATTATCCCAACATTATAATTTACATAAAACATCAATAATTCTATAATGTATAGTAAATTATCATGAGATGAATATTAAGTAAATGTTATTCAGGTTTTAATAATCAAATGTAAAACACATGTGTGTTTGTAGGAACATCTGAGTCCAATGGTATCGAGGAAATTCTTGTAAAGAGAGTATTCTACCCTTTTGTTTCCAGCAAGTTAACATTTAACAAGATATATCAGACATGAAAACTGTGAATAAGAGTAAAGCATGTTGTGCCATCTTATGAACTTAAAGGGATCACTAAGGACTGGATTCTTAGGGGACAAAGTGGTATAAACTTAAATAGTGAGAGTGCTGTGTGAACCTTTCAACTGATGTCACCATGAATCAGCGTAGGTGACACTATCTCATTGCAGACTGTCCATCACTTGTCTTGAGATTGTCCCTCAGGCAAACATCATCATTACATTGCATAACTTCCATGCTGCATTTGACAGAAATGTTGAAGTGTGATATTACTGTACATCAATACAGGACAAGCTAATGTTAATTTTCAACTGCCGTACTATAATACAGCTAATGTAGTGCATATATATTTATCTGTGAACTAAGTGATCATTCATCTAGCTCATTTATATGTATATTTAACAAATACAGTGTTTTATATTGCACCTAAAAAGTTTATTAAAATATTTAAAAACAAAATATACATATTTCTGGAATATATAAAGAACCACTGTTCTTAAATATTTTTTTGCATATGAAATCATTATTTGTACATTATTGTTTTAATAAAATAAATTAACTCACTGAAATTTAACATGACAGCTAAATGTAAAATGAAAACATTCATAAATACAAAAAGAAATATAATCAATTCTGAATATTTTCCAACTACCTAATTTTCTATTCTATCATATACCATGTAGTTTCATGTTCTTCTTGAAATACCATTGAAATAACACTTTGTGGAGAGTGGAATCCACAATTGTGGGATCTGATGCATGTATAATGCATTTCTATTTCTAATGTGCATTTATTTTAAGTGTAAGGATCAAACGGTATAGGGAGTTTGTAAGTATCAGCTTTAATAAAACCTGGGAGCCTGCAAACCCTGCTACTTGAGCACTGAGATATATTAGCAGGAGTTCCTGGTTACATGGGAATTAGTTATGATTTACTGCTAGCTTCTGATATCTTTTGTAGTTCCTGAATCCCCACCTCACCTTGTATAGAAGAGAGGAGCATATATGTCTGTATATAACTGAATATGTTCCTGTCTAAGATCTTTTTAGATGCATTGTTACTGCCTGGAGATAGAGGGAAAAGTGGAACCAAACACACAAGTGGATTACTATAAACGTTGTCTTCCTAGATATGACTAGGGGTTGTTCAAAATGTTGATCTAAACAGACAAACAAGATCCATCTCCAATCATAATACTACTGAAAGCATTGTGTCTTTTACAATAATTCATTATTCACTCAACCTCGATCTCTCAAATGTAAGTATAATTGGTCTCTATCCTTATCTTAAACACTGCCTATTACATGTTGTAAATACTCCTTTCTACGTGTTTAACCCTATATTTTCTACAATAAATATTGGATAATTTTTCCCTAACAGTAGTCTATGCTCTGCTATTTCTAGTTATTCCTAAGTGGCTTCTATAGAATGACTGACTCAACTAGTTCTAGTTATAAATAGCAATGTTTTAACAGAGAACCTGTCTTTATCAAGCCAGGTATGCAAGTGTAAGGCATACATATATATAACATATTAATTAGTAATGTGGAGAACTAAGTAACGTGTGATTCAATGGGCATTTTTAGCTTAGAGGTAATCAGTAAACATTATTGAAGACATTTTTTAACCAGTGTATACAAAAAACAGTTAGTATATTATCTATGTCTTAAAATGTGTGGACTTCATACTTTAGTGTATTGTAAAAATAAGTACCCAAGAAGCCTTGTAAAAAATGTTTTGTTTTGTTTTTAAAATACATATGTACTTATATTTGATAAACACATCTACATTTTTATTCTTTATTTGTCATTCTTTTGAATTTTTTTATTTCCAAGAATTAGAAACATATATCCCTTTCTACAATGTTTCTAGGCTTTTTTTCCTGGAATACCAGGGGAGCCACATAGGTTAGGCAGCCTGCTATTCCAAAATAAACCTTAAAAAAAATGTAATATAAAAAGATTTAATTAGAAAATACAATTTAAGATAACAAAAGTCAGAGATGCTAACCCCTTAAGGACACATGACATGTGTGACATGTCATGATTCCCTTTTATTCCAGACGTTTGGTCCTTAAGAGGTTAATGGTTCTAAAACATTAAGCTCCTTAATCCAGAATGCTTTTTTTTTAGTTTCAACATTTTCTATCTGTTACCTCCATGTCTAAGTTCTGGAACAGAGTCTGTGACCTGGAATCTCAATTGTAAGATTCCATGTCCTGCTTCCTTGAAATGAGTTGGCACATTTAAATCCAACATATCTGTTCTGATAGTAGACTTATGTTTAAATAATCTGTCTTTCATTTTTGTGTGTTGTCTCTCACGTATTAAGTTTGTCACACCTGTACTTTAATGCATGTCTAATTGACACACACACATTGTTTTTAAAGTAAATGCCCTTTCTGTCATTCAGTGCATAAACATGTCCCCTTTGAGGACATTATTTCAGGCCTTGCGTCCAAAACAGGGAAAAGTATCCATTTTAGGGGGGTCCAAAAATAGCTGCTTAGGAATCGTAATTTTAAGTTCGTATCTAACTAATAAATTCTTAAGGGATTTTCATTTGTATAGACCATTCTTTGCAATACTTAAAATTCACGGATGTATGTGTAAATTTATTTTAAAATAAACCGATAGTTTTTTAATTATTAAAAAGACTCCTTTATTATAGATGCCAAATTGGGTACTAAAATTGTGTTTATCTGACCAAATTTGTTGTTTTGGTTTAATTACATTTCTCCTACCCAAATTCTCAATCACATTCATCTGATTTCCCAAAATAGGTTTTGGATATCCTCGTTCTATGAATCTCTTAGTCATGTCTTCTAATCTTTCCTCCAAACAGCTTTTGTCAGTGACCATTTAAAATTGACTCTTAAAGTATTATTCAAATTTTTAGTTTTTAGATTGTTTCTGTGTTTTAATATACATGTCCATCATAAGTCTACCTGATTCCTTATACATTAAAGTATCAAGTGAGGTTTCACCAGTGTTCTGTACAATGGCATGAGCACTTCCCTCTTTCTACTGCTAATACTTCTCCCTATACAACCAAGCATTCTGCTAGCATTTCCTGCTACTCTATTACATTGTCTGCCTACCTTTAAGTAATCTAAGATGATTACTCCTAAATCCCTTTCCTCAGATGTTGAGTAGATATGCTATACCCTGCCTTTGGGTTTTTACACCCAAGAAGCATTATCTTGCACATATCCACATTTAATGTCAGCTGCCACAACATCAACCCTGTTGCATAATCTTTGTACAGATTTTTTACCGTTATTACTTGTTTAGCCTCTTACAACAGTTAAATACACTTTTTCACATCTGTACAATGTCCATGAGACTTTGTCTAAACCGAGCTACATTTTCAGGTCATTCCTTTAGAATAGGAGCAGCCTCAGCCATATCTAGCAGAGATCAACTAGTAAATATTATCAAAAGATTAGGGCACTGGAAATCCTCTGCCTGTAGTAAAGTATTCCTCAACCAGAGAAAGAATTGCAGAAAGCATTAAAAGTTTGGCAACGTAAATTGTATTTATGTAAATAAGTGTACCTCGTTATTTACAGTTCTACTTGTACGCTTGTTTCAGCACACCACAGCCAACTGCTCCATATCACAGCTTTTGTCCCTGATTACAAATGATATAGCTGCGGCTTGTAGTTGTGGAATGGATTACCAGCCCTCCCATGCTTTTTATCTGCACCTCTGTCTGTCGTTTGTCCATCCCACCACTCCCCTTTTCATTACTTCATTAAGTGGGCCCTCTTTATTTATAGACCTACCCATATGTAGGTGTCAGTACATTACAACCAACTTTGCCCCATATCATGGCATTTGTCCTCGACCACAAATATATATATATATATATATATATATATATATCTCACTAATTAGTCATGTGATATATATATATTATATGGTTTTCACTTGTATATCTGGCTTGATAAAGACAGATTCTCAGTTGAAACGTTGTTGCTTTTTTGGTGTCAATGAAAAGATCTTAACACGTAACAAGGAGTGTTGAACTTTTTTGTTTATTCAAAGTAGAGTCGTGGTTCTTTTATACCTTTTGAGAACATATGTTCACTTAATTAGGTGGGTGCTTTTCCCTTTGTTGTTGCTAAACTAAAGTTATAACGTTATAATAACTGTCTGTCCTACATTTAAATGATAAAGTGGTCAGTATCTTTGAAAGTAAAAAAAAAAGCTTGAAGAATAATGAATGCTTGTCAATTTCTTTTTTGTATTTTTTTTAATAATGTTTATTGAAACAAATTTTTCATAAATAACAAATATATTACAGATTAAAGTCCGTAACATAAAATATAATTAATTAATAGAGAATTACCTTGTATAACAGACTTTAACATTAATAATGTAAAACAGAAAAACAAGACAGTAACACATTTAAACAACCCTACACCCATTCAGAGCAGGGGGAATTTCCTTTAAAAGTATTAAGCCATATAGCTATAAAGCTTTGCAATTTTGCTTGGCAATTTAAATGACATTCTATCCAATTACCAATATCTCTTTCAAGTAAAATAGCAAAAGAACCAGCAGCAGGTCAGGCAGCAAAATTGAGTCCTTCAAGGAGGGATTTGAGAGTTCCATCTACTATAAGCATGGGCTTTCCTAGCCACCTACCTTAGTACTACTCTATTACAATGACCTAAAGTACAACAAAGTTTGCTTTAATTCTGATCTAACATAAGGATAACTACATATCTAAATAGCAGGAAACATTACTTTGAGAGTCCACAGAAACGCATAAATGCATATACATATGATATCATCCCCTGATTACATTTTTTTTGTGCCATCCAGAAGTTAGTTCCTGTTGTTATAATGCTCTGCACATCAGTGATAATGGAATTGGTTATGATTTTCTATCCATATGCTGTAACTGTAATAGAGTAGATGAAGACAGCTGGCCATGTACATTAACATGGCTATTTACTAAAGTGAGAATTCAAGGTGAATTCAAAGTGAACTTCAAGTTTGATATCAAAGTAGCTGAACAGAAAAAAATAAATCTCTTAGTCAGCCATTTTTTTCAGTTTGGCTACTCTGGCCACAAATCTGAAACTCGCTTTGAATTGACATTGAATTTTCACTGTAAATGTTTCAAAATGTAACTACTAGAAAAAAATACCATCTCATAGCCAGTGATAGATATATCAGTGAAAAAGTGGTGCTTTATTTTGTGTTAACTAATTGGTCCTTAGGTGCAATATATTAATATTCAAATTATTTGAGTACCTGATGTAACATAAAACAGCTTAGAGGTATTCTAAATGTCAATGTTTTCAGTGGCTTGAGAGGAGCAGGGATTCATTGTAAAGTAGTCTTCTTTCCAGAGTTGTGAGTATTATATCAGCATTTTCTATATACTAGAAAAACCTGCAAGGTTCATAAAATTCAAACTGTATAATTTCTAATTATTCAAAGTTCCAAATAATGTACACATGAGAAAACTTACAGCCACCTTAGATATTGTAACTGGTTACTGTCATGTGGGTTTGTGCATGTTGAGAAAGTTCGGCTCCGCTGAACCATTTTTTAGAAAATACGTTTTTCTGGACACCAGAATTTTTGTTAAATGTCAGTTCTGCTTAGTAGAATTTTGGAACCAAGATTCCAATTCAGAAACTAAATCGGAAGAACAAAAAAAGGTGGAAAAATGGGCCAATCAGTGTGCTTTAAAATATACATATAATATTATGTATATATTTAGCAGTACACTGATAGGAGCATTTTCCTAACATTTAATTTACAGATCAAGTAAACAAAAGAGAGAAAAAGGAGGAGCAGTAAAACAACAGGAGCAATAAATCTATAAACCGGAGTCAAGTCCTGGGGAAAAAAGTGTGGGAACTCACCCAAGATCCACCCCCCCAAAAAAAAAAAAAATTAAAACAAATTATACACGCATATGCATATTTATTTCTCATATATTTCTCAGAAAATACAGTGCAACATTTACTGTAAAGTGCCAGTTTACAAACACATATCCAAAATTCACATGCAATAAACAAATAAATATAGAACAGTTGTAAAAACAAAATAAGTTAACTATGCAATAAACAAATAAATAGAGAACAGTTGTAACAACACAAAAAGTTAACTTGTTTGTCATACTAACAGAATAATCACCACAATGTGTGATAATCTTCCCCTCACAGGGAATTTCTAAAATAAATAGTGTATATAAAAAAACAAAACTAAACACACTGCCCATTAGAAAATAATGTTGCCCTTGCCATGCAAGATTATCAACTTTTCGAGATTTAGTATTATCTGCGCTGCAATGTGTGGTCAGCCATTTTTTGACATATGGTAAAGGATCCCAACAATGCTTTGAAAGCTGGAACTCTACCATTTCCCCATGCTTGCAAGGTTGTATTTAGCACTGAGTAGTGTTTGTGTGTTTGAATGTAAGCATGTTTTTGTATGAAGTATGTTTGTGTGAATGTAGGGGTGTTGTTACGAAATCGCTACAGACAGTTACAACGTTGCTCTTTCCTGTGTTTCACCCAGAACCTTGCTTCGGTACTATAATTTTGTACCCAACTCCCGAACTGATTGCCTGCTACTCATTCGTTATACGAACAACGGACCACCCGGCCCAGTGGCGTGTGCCGCCACTTAATCCCGGTCACCTTTCTAATAACCGAACGGCCAACCACCCTACGAGCGGAACGTGTCCCTAATTAATCACCCAGAGAGTTGCGGTCTGCGGTTAACCGCAACCTAATTGACGGCTTCAGGGCATTTACGTTCGTGTCCCATCTCCCGATACTCAAACTACCGAAAGGTTCACGAACAAGGACCACCTACGGACTGGCGTATGGCCTCAATTAGAACATTGGTTTTTGCGGTTAACTGCAGGCTAAGTACCCCTTCCTGGCGGTCTCCGTTCTTCTCCCAAACAGCTGGGACAACTAGCAACAGAGCAGGGATTCGTGCACACCCCTAGCCGTTACTCGTTTCACGAGTTTGAGGTTGAGGTCCCGCTGCCTACTAACACACTTAAAAACATGGCCGCCATTTCAAGCCCGGGACAAAAGACACGAACAGACTTTCTAATGAGGAAACTAAGCGTACAGTTCGTCGGTTCTGAGCCCTCTTCGGTTAACTGTTTCACTCAGACCGGTGGCTACATAATAAATGGTAGAATGCACAAATTATATACGAAACTGTTAAAGTTATTTATTTTTATCCTGTTTTGTATGTTGCAAGAAAAAGTGGTATTTTGGGCGCTTGGAGATAATTGTATTGTCATAACCATTGGATTCATTATCTCCAAGCTGGGCGGTAACAATTTCAAAAGATACATTGTGTTCTTATTGGTTAACCACTTGTATTGTCCCTGTATCCCATCAGGTCCAGAGGGGGCTGTCCCTGGACCTGAGATTTTGCATAAATACTGATACCTGTGTGCCATTAAAGCCAGTTCTTGCTTGACCTTCAAATCTCAGCCTCGACTCGTTTTGTGGGCAAAAGGGTATCCTAGCTGTACCATAGCTAGTGGTATTGTTCTACACTTACAGGATTCTTATGGTCTACTAGCTGAAGCGACTCTTCTCTCTCTCTACATCGGGATCCATATTATCCAAGCGGTCCAGCTTCCAGCTAGCCTGGGAGTAACCGTAACAGGTGTGTTTGTATGTGGTGTTGGCGTTTGAATGCAAGTATGCATTTTTTGTGTAGTGTTCATTTTTTAATGCAGGGGTGTGTTTATATTTAATTTTGGTGTTTAACATTGAGGTTTGTTTGTATGCAGTGTTAACATTTCAATGCAGGAGTCTGTTTGTATGTAGTGTTGAAGTCTAAATGCAGGGGGGTATTAGTGTGCCGGGTTGTTGCTTGAATGCTGAAATGTATACACATACACTGTGATACACACACACTGATACAAATGCAGATATACAGACACGCAAAGATACATACACACAGATACACAACTGGACACTCATGCAGTTACACAGACACAAAGATACACACACTGACACACATGCAGATACACACACTGATTACAGATACACACAATGACAACATACAGATATAAATCTAAACAACCTAGAAATATGAACCAGGATGGGTGGATCAATTGCAGATCTATAATAATAACAAACAAAACATAGCGTAATACAGTCAGAAAATAAAAATAGATATGTGGTGTTGGTAGAAAACTCACAAACATGTGATGAATCAGGGGTTAAAACAAATCAGGAGGATAGTGAATATCAGATGAGGAAAATCCTTATATATGTAAAGGAAAAAGACTGCACATAGCGAGGTAAAATTAAAAACAAAATACATTTTATTAGATTGCACTGCAGGAAGAAAATCATGCGCAAATCTCCACAGAAGGTGGAACTTAGCAGCAGCGTGGCAGATCTTGGGATACCAACAGCAGCAGCAGAGTGGTAAAACAAAGTAAAATCTTGAAAAACAAAAATCCATAAAAGTCCATATATTGTAATGTATCCAATGCGTTTCGTCCAATAGGGGACTTCCTCAGGGATCTACGGTAATTCACCATAATAGGGGCTTCTTATCATGCTGATAATCCTTGTGGATCCATTTCACCTGATGATTGGGGTGCGTTTCACTGCGGAACGCAAAGACATACATCCTATGTGACCAGAGAAAGGGCAAATGACGTGGTCGCCTTCCTACTAACCCTTCCCCCACCCCAATAATCTACTCCAACACCCTTTTTTTCCATTGTGGTCATTGCTTCACATGCAAATACCAGAGAAGAAAAATTGTGAATACTGGGCTCCGCACCCACATTATAACAAATAAATCACAAAAGTGGAGGAGCATTGAATGTGTTTTTTATGTTGTATGTTTTCTTAGTGTAAGTGCCCACAAAATTCACAATTTTTCTTCTCTGATATTTGCATGTGAAGCAATGACCACATCGAAAAAAAAGGGGCTTGGAGTAGATTATTGGGGGGGGGGGGGGGGTGGAGTGTTAGTAGGAAGGAGACTACGTAATTTGCCCTTTCCCTGGTCACATAGGATGTATGTCTTTGCGTTCCGCAGTGAAACGCACGCCAATCATCAGGTGAAAAATATTTTGCTTTGACCCCTCCTGCTTACCTTCTGTGCAGGCAAGTGAGGTAATAATTAATTTCATGGTGGTCCAGGGGGTCCCTGGTGGTCTAGTGTGCTGCTTGCTCACTCCATAGTGGTCCAGTGTGCTGCTAGTGAACTCCCTGGTAATCCAGTGTGCTGCTGGGGCTGCCACACTCCCTCGCAGTTCCGGCATACTGTGATGATGTCACGGTGCAGGCTGGGAACCCTGCGCCGGGGTCTCTGACACTAACAGTGTGCCGGAACTAATTGGGAGTGCGGCAGCCCCAGCAGCACACTGGACCACCAGGGAGTTCACTAGCAGCTCACTGGACCACCAGGGAGTTCATTAGCAGCACACTGGACCACCAGGGAGTTTGTTACAGCTGGCCTGGAGGTCTTTTGATCTCCCTGCTGGCTCAAGGAAGGGGGCTTGATCAGAGCCTGCAAGACTACTAACAGGAATGGTGTTCCTGCTGTGGAAAAAGTGCAGGAACACCATTCCCACGCGTTCCTGCAGGACTCGAGCCCTATCTATAAATATAGATATTTATACTACCCCTACTTTTTCCCCTCTATTGATCACTTGATCTATGAACATTCTACATTCAGTGACTGCACCCTCACCATCAATCATCTTTTTTTCCCCACATAAATCATCTCTTTATTTTGGTGCCATGGGCAAACATTTTTGGTATTGCACGGTTCAGTTTGGCCGTGATATTGGTACATTTTTGATCAGAGTTCGGGAATTCTTCTGATTACTGGATCAGCTCACATTTGGATGCACTGCAATTCAGCTTAGTAAGCTAATCATTTACAAACTGTAAGGTCTCTTCTATCTAATAACCTCACCTTTTATTGCACAGATACTGCAATTCCCATTATGTCATCTGATGCATTACACAAAGCTATAGTATTCAAAGAAGTAGGCTATAAGAATGAGAAAATAGGTCATAACCTAGTTTAATGTTTCTATAATTAACACTACAGGCATGTATTCCAATCAACAGAACTGCAATCACTAAAATTGTACTAGAAAAGTAATTAACATGTTCAGTTAACGTTAATTTAAGAAAACAGTGCATATTATGTATGCTTTTAACCTCTTCAGGACCAGATGGAGACAAGTCTCTTTTAAATTAATTTCAGTTATATTACACCTTGACATCATTTTTTATTTTATTTTTATTTTAACTTTTATATTATTTATAGTTTAAAGTGTTAATTCTACTTTGTAGTACATTAATATTTCCCATATGTGATGCAAATTGCTGTATGTATTTAACTGTCTATACCAGTGTATCCAGAGTAATGTGAAAATCAGATGGCCATTGGTGGTAGGGGTACACTTTAGTGTGTATAATCATTCTTATTTTAAGATCAAATGTGATATGTTCCATCAATCATGAGTCTCTTGGGTCAACAGAAGCTGCAGTTTATGAAAGTGTCATACGTTTATATATTTCTGTGTAAATCATAAACCCACAGGGATTTTGAAGTAGCATACACTATTCTCTAATTATTAACTTTAGAAAATTGTCTATTGTTTTTTTTTCTTTTCAGAGGATTTCCAGAGGAAATTTTCCATTTACCAATTCTTACTTAATATTCTTTAAAATTAGTAATACTTAAAATAAACAGAAGTTATGCAGAATCTACAGATTTCTTTAAATCATGCATAGCTAAACAGTACTAAAAAAAATGAACTTTTAAAGGTGTAATGGTGTAATGTAAAAAAGTAAATGAAAAGATCTCTGATAATGATAATACACAATTTTAAGTAAACTAAATAAGCTATACCATATACCGTATTTATCGGCGTATACCACGCACTTTTTCTCCCTGAAAATAGGGGGAAAATGATGGGTGCGTGTTATACGCCGATATCCCATATTTACTTACCTGTCTTGAAGCGTGGGCCGGTGTTCTGCGTGCACCGCGGTACTGGAACTTCAATTTCAGGTTCCGGTTTCCGGCGGGACTGAAAGGAAGTGTGCACATTGTGTGCACACTTCCTTTCAGTCCCGCCGGAAACCGGAACCTGAAATTGAAGTTCCAGTACCGCGGTGCACGCTGTGAAGCCGGCCCACGCTTCAAGACAGGTAAGTAATTATGGGACAAGAGGGAAAGTGCACTAGGGGACACTATGGGAGGGGGGGGGGGGAGAATACTATGGAAAGGGGGGAGAACACTATGGGATGAGGGGGGGACACTATGGGAGGGGGTGGAGAATACTATGGGAGGGGGGGAAGAATACTATGGAAGGCGGAGACACTATGGGAGGGGGTGGAGAATACTATGGGAGGGGGCGAAGAATACTATGGAAAGGGGGGGAACACTATGGGATGAGGGGGGGGAACACTATGGGAGGGGGGGAGAATACTATGGGAGGGGGGAGAATAAATACTATGGGAGGGGGGGAGAATACTATGGGAGGGGGTGGAGAATACTATGGGAGGGGGTGGAGAATAGTATGGAAAGGGGGGGGACACTATGGGATGAGGGGGGGGAATACTATGGGGGGGGGAATTTCCTGGAATTTCCTTCTGAAAATGAGGTGTGTGTTAAACGCCAATAAATACGGTAGTTGTCCTTTTTTACTCCATTAACTATATGAGTAAACTCTTTCATGAAATCCCAAACTTCAGCAATTTTAATAAACCTCAATACACAAGCAGTTATAATGGACCTATACAGAGAGACTAGGAAACCCAGGTGAGAACGTACAAATTGCTGGTCTTTAGAAAGCAAAAAATATATATCTGTAGAGGTGAAGAGAAAGAATTCCTACATTCAGGAAGGCAGAGTCAATTATAATAGCCAAGTCACTACACAAGGGTTTTAATGCTAATGTGTTTGCAAAATTACATTTAGTCCATATAGACTCACTTACCCTCAATTATACTCTAATAAGTATTACCACCATGTAGAGGGATTAATTGCCCTGCCTGAAGCCACTAGTCAATATAATGTCTGCAAGTTTGCTGAAAATGTAAGCTCACCCCTGCTCCAAACAGTACAGGGAGTTTCGATGGGTCATATTATTCCTACAGAAAGGGATAGGGAGGAGTAAATGGAGTATTACAATAACATTAGATTGCTAAATATTGCTATAGCAGGTTTAATTACCTTTATTTTAGAAACAGAAGATTTAGGTGGTTTATGATCACGAGGGCTTGATATTGGACATGCTTTGCTAGTACTCTGCTTTGTGTTAGGAAACACTGTTCCCTAACGCAACAAACTAGATTTCTAATCACAAACTCTTGCTTACACACAGACATATAGGCACATATAGGCACACACTGATGCTGACAATGACACACACAAAGACACACATACATAGGTACATAAAGATACACAAACACACACACAAATGTAGAAATACAGACACTCAGAATGACACACAGATACACAGAATGACACACATTCAGATACACAGACTGACACTCATATGGATACAAACACTGACACACATACAGATACACATACACATAGATACACAAGGGCACACACTTACACACATGTAGATACATAGAAACACAAATACACATACATGCACACATACAGTCACACATGCAGATACACAGACTTGCAGATAAATATGCAGACTCATATGCAGATACGCAGATACACAGATACACAGATACAAATATAGACACACAGATACACAGACACCTACACAGACCACACAGTTACAGATACAAAAAAATAAATACACATACACATACAGACAAATAGATATACAGACACATACATACACATACATACACAAAGATAGATACAAAGATAAATACAAGCAGACACACATGCAAAATTTATTTTTTTTAGCCCCTCTCCTGTTCCCTGCCTTTTGGGTACTGGAGGTTTGCTTCCCTGGGGTCCAGTGGGCTGGTTGAGGCTGTTGGCAGTCAAATGGCTCTCACAGTCTGTGCCCCCCCCCTCCTCTCTGTGTTTATCCCATGCAGCTCAGTGTTGGATGGGCAGAAGTGAGCCTACCAGTCTGATGATATTATGGGGGCCTGGTTGTGCTGTTAAAGGGATCCAGTGATGACAAGGCCCCTGAACACACATTGCCATTGGGTGGCCTTAAATGCCTAACTGCTGCTGGTCATTTCCATTAAACAACTGGAAATGGGCAAGTCTCCAGATTCGGATGGGCCATTTATTATAAAAAACATTTCTGAAACTGTAATAACTTGTCTTGTGAGTTTTTGTAATTCATGTTTCTCTTCAGGTTCTATGCCATACAATCTGCTATCTGCTTAGATTACAACCATGCCCAAACCAGGAAATCTGCCTTTTTTTGTTCTTATTATCAGTTGATTACTTTAGTGAATACAGATATGAAACTGTATGCTTCCATTTAAGCCTCTTGTATTAAGAACTTTCTTCCCTCCCTACTCTACCAGGACCAGGCAGGATTTGTACTTGGGAGAGAACCCTCAGACAATATTCAAAAAATGTGTAATATTTTTTACGATTCCACTTATCTTGGACTTACTTATCTGTTGGTTGCTTTAGATGCTGAAAAAGCATATGGTAGATTACAAATGGAATTAATATTTGCTACCCTGTCTAAATTTAACTTCCCTATAACACCAGGGTTCTCAACCCAGTCCTCAGGACCCCCTACCAGTCCAGGATTTGGGGATTACTTGGGTGTATCTGAGGTGTTTAGAAAAAGGGAAAAAAAAACACCTTAGACTTAAGGTGTTTTTATTTTCTTTTTCTAAACACCTTAGACACACCCAGGTAATCCCTAAACCCTGGACTGGTAGGGGGTCCTTGGGGACAAGGTTGAGAACCCCTGCTATAACACTTTACATACCAATCCTACTGCACATATAGTCAAATCTGGTTATATATCGGACTCCTTCAAGTAAAAAAAAAAAAAAAAAAAAAAAAAAACATGCCTAGACAGGATTGTTCCCTGTTGTCTCTGTTATATGCACTGGCTCTTGAGCCTCTATTACTAAAGCTTCACCTCAAAAAAAATTAAATTTCCTTTCTTCATGCTCCCCCTGTCCCTCCCCATCAAAATGTATAGATTTGCTCATGATATTTTGACTGACAAATCCCTCAGCTTCCCTCCTGATACTAGAATCATGTTTAGTATAGTTAAATTAACCCCTTAAGGACCAAACTTCTGGAATAAAATGGAATCATGACGTGTCAGACATGTCATGTGTCCTTAAGGGGTTAAACATATCTTAATCATACATTTTAAATTTGGGGTTTTCACTACAGCAAACTCTGTCTCTTAAAGAGAAATTCCATTATGATTAAAGAGATACCTACATAGACTACCTAACAGTTACAATTCCAACAGTTAACATTCTCAGAATATAGATGCCCAACTGTCCCAAACCCTTGTGGTACAAGCCAAATACTCTGGCCCAACTTTGCTGGCTATTAAAAATGCTTTCATTTATCCATGTACCTTTCAACAGTTGGATTGGCTCTCATACTCCCTACAACACAATATAGCCTTTCAACGTGGTAAACTATTTTAAAATCATATTTGACTGACTTCATGTTTATCTTTGCAATTCCACTTGCAGTATTGCCAGTTTACATTCTGAATTTCTCTCCATCTCATTGGACTAATAAGGGCTTATATTTATTTGGGAACCTACTGTCTGCACAATGTAGTCTTTTGAAATACCATATGATATTTGCTGATGACCTAATATGTTAAATCATTATTAGTAGAAGTATTTTTTTATTATCGCACAAAAAAACTAACCTATTCTCCTTTTTCACATTTACAAACTTTTATGATGCTCTGTAAACATCCCCTGGAGAGCAAACACTATATCCCTGTATTCTATGAGTTATTTGTGATGATTAATGTTCATGTTGCTTACCACATAATGCTAAGTGGAACAATTATTTAAAATGTAATCTACATATTTAACAATGGCATAGCATAATTACCTGTTTTTGAAACAGAATATTAAATCTGCTAAGTATTTTGAAGCCTTTAAGAAAAGTTTCTACTGGCATTTAACCTTAAACATATGGTCTAGAATATGTCAAGGGGTCTCTTGCTGTGGTGGCCACTCTGCTGTTCTACGGGCACAATTGAACATGTATTTTGGTTAATGCCCTCTTTGGCTTTTTCCCTGATTTGCTAAAAATATGGGATTTGAAAATCTCCGTTTTTAACTATAGCGCGCTCATTTATTGACTGTGAGATCATGGAAACAGCTGCTCCAAGCTTTATGTCCATTTTTTTCACTAACTGATTTAATCTGCACAATTTTACATTTTAGCACTTTATGCTTTATGCCTCCCCCCTCCCCTGGGACTTCTCTCCAAGTGTATGTAAAACTATTTGGCTGACACCACTCCTTATCTCTATTATTATTTTGTTATTCTTATCGATAAAAACAAGACATGTATTATTTAACTATATTTACTATTCACTGTATGTGGACATTGTGCTCAAATGGAGGCATTCTATTTATATTCTGTTGTCAATTCCAGTCAGCTGTATTACTAGTAATGCCTTAATGGTTGTTACAAATAACTATGAGCAAGGTATTTGATCATTTTTATTTATCTAGTTTTAGCACACCAACTGTATGTGAGAAAATTTAATTTTTGCTTTTATAAGAACATTTCAGATCCTGTGTGAAATATTGCAAGATAAAGGGCACTGTATACTGTCTAGGACTTTTCAAAAAAGTGAAAAATAAAAATGGTGCAAATTTACATAATTTAAATGTTTACATTTGTTTGCTAAGCATTATATATATATATATATATATATATATATATATATATATATACATATATATATATATATATATATATTTATATATATATATATACATACAATATTCTAGCTAAGTGTCTCTTGCTTCAAATACACACTATGTTAATATTTATTTAGCAGAAAAGTGCTCAGTAGTAAAGAATTTTAAAAACACATTTTGTTTTGTTTTGTTTTGTTTTGTTTTTTTTCATTCTTTCAGTACGATATATGTGAAAAAAACAAAACCATGAGGCTAAAGTAAGACACATACTCTTAGATTTACGGGGAAATTCAGTTTTAAAATGGAAATAAGCCAATTTAATGATAAGGCCAATAACTTCAATAATAGCTAAAAAATCTGTACTTATAAGGTACTCTTAATTGTAGTGTATTACCAAACTATATACATTATGTACGCATACACATATAAACTCTGGTCCGTCTACTTTAACAAATATTTATTCAGAGACAAAACAACAACATCCAAATTATGACACACACTCTAACTAAAACAACAACCACAATCTAACTAACGACAATAACAACTAAACCTTATAAAGTCATCAGATCCCACTCACAGTTCATCATGATAAAAATTAGCCCATGTCTGCTCACGTGTCTGCTCAATAGAACAGCCAAGAAAGAACAGGGAGGAATGGAGATAGGGGGAAGTTGTTATCTTTTTCCCTGACTTGTAAAGGTATTAAATTACCTAATAACCATATCAAAGGCTAAATTGTATCCCCCTGTAAGAAAGGCATACATGAGCTTGGTCACATGACCCCATGTCACCATATTAGTTTGATGACAAAATGTCACCACATTAATAATTTAGAAAATGTGGTAGATATGTTACTAATCTAATAATTTGTTTCCCAAGTATTAAAGGCAGCCCTATACTTTGTTCTTAACTAATTAAATATGGGGATTGTGTCATTCCATGTGGAGTCATTGTGTTTAACATTACTACTAATTACCCTAACATGACTGGAGCCTTAACATATAACATGGGTAAAAATATGTAAATTTCAAAACTTACTGATCTCTTAAACTGTTGATCACCACAAATGTCTGCTCGCAAATATGCTGACCAGTTGCAGATAAGCCATTCGCTGGTATAGCACAGAGAGCTATGCTCCATAAGTTGTCACCACAGCAAACCTACTTTGCCAGTAAATAAAACACTCACCCTAAGCATGTGTACCTTCCCCTTAGCAAGAGATAGCAACAGTGTATACACTGTGACATTGTACTATGCCAGATACAAATCTATGCAACTTTTGAGGTAAATTTTTGCCATGAAACCTACACTTTACTTTCATAAAGAATAATTGTATTTGTTATATTATGTGTCTGGCTTTTTGATTTATTTTATTATTTGGCATGGTTTAATATACTTTGATATGTGCTTTAGGATTTCAGTGAAACACCATATAGTTAGCTTAGCTGTTGTAAAATTCTTCCAACCCAGCCAGAAGTTGGAGTTAAGATTTTTGGGTTGGAGGCACAAGATAGAGTGGCAACAGGAAACTAGCGTTAAACAGAGGTTAATGGCTCACTGAGAGATTAATAGGAGGTATTAACTACTACTTAATGACTAGATTTCAGATTTGGCACACATTGAGGGCAAGCTTTCCATTCAGGCCGATCAGGTTATGATTTCCTCTTTGGTACTGTAGGTAGTACTAGGTGCGGGCTGACTCAAGAGACCTGAGTGTGGTCCTGGGTCTAATTTTGGCACACTTTAATGTAAGCCCCATGTTCCCTGTAATACTGAAAGTGAAATAACACTCTCAGTTATATAATGTGTAACAGTGCCACCATATTTAGAATTAATTATACCACACAGTGCTGTGTTATTGCTGTGGTTTCAGAGTTTTAATGCAATAGGTTGAAGGATTAATACAGCATCGATTGGGGTTAATAAAGCAGGTACGGAGTTTGTAAATATAGATTTATGTAATACTCTGAATCTTGTCACCATGTGATTCACATAACACATTTCAGTTTAGGGTAGGATTTAGGCTGTTTTTAATCGTTGCCTCAATAAATATATGGGAGCCATAAAATGTTTGTCTTGGGCCAAGTCTGGTGTTTTTGACAGCAATCAAGCAAGCAACTTAAGAATTGCATGTTTAATAGAGATGCTACACATGTCTACTTTGTCATTTAAAGGCTGCAAACCTGACCAATTCCATGCTAGATGCATTGATCTTTGTGTTAAAGGAGCACTCTACCACTACTGCACTATAGTGCACTATAATGGTTATGGTACCAGGAATGCTATTGTGCCCTTCCCTTACCTAGGGTCTGACAGGCTATGCTCTTCATAGTTACATAGTTACATAGCTGACTTGCGTCCATCAAGTCCAGCCTTCCTCACATTTGTTTTTTGCTGTTGATCCAAAAGAAGGCAAAAAACCCAGTTTGAAGCACTTCCAATTTTGCAACAAGCTAGGAAAAAAAATCCTTCTTGGCCCCAGAATGGCAGTCAGATTTATCCTTGGATCAAGCAGTTATTACCCTACATTGAAAGATTATATCCTTGAATATTCTGTTTTTGCAAGTATGCATCTAGTAGCTGTTTGAACATCTGTATGGACTCTGATAGAACCACTTCTTCAGGCAGAGAATTCCACATCCTTATTGTTCTTACAGTAAATAAAACCTTTCCTTTGCCTTAGACAAAATCTTCTTTCTTCCAGTCTAAACGCATGACCTTGTGTCCTATATAAAGTCCGGTTTGTGAATAGATTTCCACACAATGGTTTGTATTGGCCCCGAATATATTTGTATAATGTTATCATATCCCCTCTCAGGTGACGTTTTTCTAAACTAAATAGGTTTAAATTTGTTAACCTTTCTTCATAGCTGATATGTTCCATTCCTTTTATTAATTTTGTAGCCCGCCTCTGCACTTTTTCTAGTGCCATAATATCCTTCTTTAGAACAGGTGCCCAAAATTGCACAGCATATTCAATATGTGGTCTTACCAGTGATTTATAAAGAGGCAAAATTATATTCTCGTCCCGAGAATGAATGCCCTTTTTCATGGCCTTACTGGCCTTGGCCACTGCTGATTGACATTGCATATTGTTGCATAGTTTGTTGTCTATAACAATTCCCAAGTCCTTTTCATGTGTTGTTATCCCTAATTCGCTTCCATTATGGGTATACGTTGCTTGTGTATTCTTTATGCCAAAGTTCATAACTAAGTGCATTTTTCAACATTAAATTTAATCTGCCATTTGAGTGCCCAGTCCCCCAGTCTATCTAAATCCCTCTGCAGCAAAGTAATATCTTGCTCACATTGTATTATTTTTACAGAGTTTTGTGTCATCTGCAAACACTGAAACATGACTTTCAATGCTGTCTTCAAGATCATTTATAAACATGTTAAATAGAAGGGGTCCCAGAACAGACCCCTGAGGGACATCACTTGCCACCTCTGTCCAGCTTGAACATTTACCATTAATGACAACTCTTTGTACTCTATTTTTAAGACAATGTTCTACCCAAGAACAAGCATTTTCATCTAGACCGATTTCCTTGAGTTTGAACACTAATCTATTGTGTGGAACTGTATCAAATGCCTTGGCAAAATCCAAATAGATCACATCCACTGCAACACCCCGATCTATACTTCTACTTACTTCTTCGTAGAACACAATCAAGTTAGTTTGACATGACCTGTACTTCATAAAACCGTGCTGATCTTTGCTGATAACCATGTTCTTCTCAAGGAATTCTTGAATATTATCCCTTAATAACCTTTCAAATATTTTCCCAGCCACAGAAGTTAAGCTCACAGGTCTATAATTTCCAGGCAAGGGTTTTGAACCTTTTTTGAATATAGGAACCACATCTACCCTCCTCCAATCCTCCGGCTCACTTCCTGAAAGATGTGCAAGATTAGCTTATTGTATGAGAGTGTTAGCAGATCAGTTTAAGCTAATGAGCTAAGAGTGGAACTGTGGGGTTTATCTAAGATAGGGATCCTTTGGCTCTCTGTCGGACGTAGTAGAGGTGGCAAGAGGTACCTGCCAGACCCCAGATGAGAAGTCAAACCATTCTAAAATAGTAACACAGAAACATAGAATGTGATGACAGATAAGAACCATTTGGCCCATCTAGTCTGCCCAATTTTCTAAATACTTTCATTAGTCCCTGGCCTTGTCTTAAGTCTAGGATAGCCTTATGCCTATCCCAGGCATGCTTAAACTCCTTCACTGTGTTAATTTCAACCACTTTAGCTGGAAGGCTATTCCATGCATCCAGTACCCTCTCCGTAAAGTGATACTTTGGATAATTATGATGGTGAGTACTAGGGCACTCTAATCCACTAGTTATAGTGCTTGGATGTTCCTTTCGGTCTCAGGGAGCCATGATCGCTGCCTGATCGGGGTGGGCAGGTACACATTGGTCACCCATAACCAGAATACTATATGTTCCAATGACAGACACATACTAAGCACAGAGTTCAGACTAGTAGACAGGAACTCTTATTCTAATTCCAGGCTGGTAATGAAGCTTTGTGAGATGGTGTTACACCGCAGGAAGCAAAGTGCCTGATCTCTATATGTGCAGCATCTGTTATTGAAATTTGGCATATACATATTCCACCATAACAACTTTAAATCACTGAAATTATTGCTTGGAGTAACCCTTTAACCCTTGAAGGCATTCTTTTTCTTACTAACTTTAACTATTAGAAAGATATGCTTTGAGCCTGCAAACATTTTCGTAAGACTCCATCTTTCAGTTAAACATTTATTTGAAACAAATTTCTATTTAAATGTATTCAAAATAATAAAATCATATCACATTCTTTTTAAAGGAAAACCAAAGTTTTCCTTAATTTCTTTAGAGATATTGGGGTAAAAAGGTTAATTGTACAATATTCATAATCCATTTTCATCTTATAAAATGCACATCTGACAGATGAGATGCAATCCACACAACTCAAAATAAAACTTTATCTAAGTAATTATTTAGAATATTGTATGGATATGTAATTATATTTTCACCTTTAAAAAGTTTTATTACAAATGTGCTTTAAGAGAACAAGTAGAGAAATAAAAGCTATAATTGTTCTTAATTATAGCTAAGTATAATTGCACTTAGTTGCATAATGTAGCGTATCAGAGATGGTTAGCACTTAGCAGAAAACTGGCATGCATACATGTGTATTCATCTGTATAAGCAGAAGTATGGTTCTATGAATATTTTATTAACCATAATTTAGCTGTTTTGCATTGATTCTACTAGCATGAATGTCGTTTCTGCATGTATAGTTAGATTTATCATCACGTCAATAAGGAATTACATATACCACTTTCAAAGAACAAATGTGTTAAGCATGCATTACAAAAAAAGCAAAAACCTGAATATTGAGATATATATATATATATATATATATATATATATATATATATATTTGTGTTAAGGGCTCATGATAGTACAGAAGATACAAACACTGATAAGTGTAGGATGGTATTAAAAGAGCAAGTCGGTTGTGGTGTGCCGGAACCGACGATGAGGTAGGCCTGTAAATAAAGAGGGCCCACCAAGAAGAAATGTAAAGAGAAAAGGAGTTAATAATGAGGAGTGGGTGGGAGGGTGATGCAGCGCTGACCTCGAACGATATGGAGCCAGGTAAGGGGTGTCCCTTAAGTAGGGAAGAGGTGTGTCATACGCCCCTCCCACAATTACAGGCCAATGGAATAGAAATCCAGCGCACTCACATATCAACTAAACAGCTACTTTGATGCTGACAGATTTGACTAGTTTTATTAAAAACACCTAATCTAGGCAAAAAATAATGGGGGTTTAGTTACACTATATGATCATACATTGCATAAGCATGCCACAAACGTCAATGTACCCCATCTTTGGCAGGTCCCACTCTCACTGCCAACTGTCTACTAAATGAGCTACTCACTTGGGGAAATCCTTCCATCTCGAGTTCTCTGCAGTACAAGGCTTAAATAGGGTCCTGAGATAAGACACCTGTGACAGGGGGCGGTACAAAACCAAGGAGCTGGCTAGACTCCTAAATGTATATGGGAAAACAAGGGGCTGGCTGCACTCACCTAAACATGCTTAAATGGGGTGCTGCTGGGGGCCAATAAGTACAGTAAAAATAGAAATCCAGAGCATTCACGTACCAACTAAACAGCTACTTTGTTTCTGACAGATTTGACTAGTTTTATTAAAAACACCTAATCTAGGCAAAAAAATAATGGGGGTTTAGTTACACTATATGATCATACATTGCATAAGCCTGCCACAAACGTCAATGTATATATATTATGTATATATATATATATATATATATATATATATATATATATATATTATGTATATATATATATATATATATATATATATATTATGGAAATAATGGTGAAACTCAGTTCAGTAAGTAGTGATGTCCCGACCTGTTCGTCAGGAACCGTTCGCCAGTGAACATAGCTTGTTCGTGGCGAACGCAGCAGGCGAACATATGCGATGGTCGGTCCGCCCCCTATTCATCATTATTGAGTAAACTTTGACCCTGTACCTCACAGTCACCAGACAAATTCCAGCCAATCAGCAGCAGACCCTCCCTTCCAGACCCTCCCACCTCCATAGCGAATAGGGGACGGACCGACCATCGCATATGTTCGCCCGCCGCGTTCACTGCGAACAAGCTATGTTTGCCGGCGAACGGTTCCTGGCGAACAGTTCGGGACATCACTATCAGTAAGCCATAAAATTCTGAAATATTTGCATATCCCTGACTGGAGTATGCATAATTTATAAACATATTTATCAATCTAATAATTTATAACATGCATGCAGTATACGTATATATCTATACTCCATACTACATTATTGAAATCCTGCTCTATGACAGAAACATTTGAATGATTAAGCTTATTGTCAGTGATAATATGAGCAAAGGATGATGATAGCTTTGATTATGATGAAGGATGCACAATAAAACACATGTAGCAGAACTGTCCTTAATGAGGGACAAAAGGGGTAGTTATCCTGTGCCCTGTGTTCCCGACAATGCTGCCCTGGGGGCATTTATACAACCACAATTTTTCCATTTTTTATATTTAACAATGTGAAAAATGATGGCCTAGAGTTCCGATGCCCCTTTGTTTGAGCAGCATCCTCTATTAGGCCCATATTGGCCCCTGGGTTAAATGGGCCACAAAGACCAGATGGACAGGTCTTAATCTGTTTTTAATTTTAACAAACTAGGTCTGGGTACTGCAAGAAATGCTAACTTGTTCTCTCCTTAGCAGTAACTTTAAATGTCAAAGCGAGTAACTTTCAATGACAAAGTGAGGAAGGAGTTTTCATTATCAAATAATATATATATTTTATAAATACAATTACGGGGAAAACATTCTGTCACCCACATACTGGGAAAGTGTTCAACATTAAACATCGGATTACCTGTACCACAACACATGTGGTTTATTGGATATCATGCCCGTGCAGGCTAGTTTATATTGGAAAAACTTCAAATGATTTGAGGGAATAGATGTGGGGACACCAGTCTACGATTCATATTGCCTTGACCACTAGGTCTTCTAATACCCCAGTTGCACAACATTTTCTGGGGCTGGACACTCATTACCTATGTTGCGAGTCATGGGAATCCATAATTTTCCCCTATTACCAAGGGGTGGGGACAGGAATGTACAATTATTGAGGAGAGAGTCATTTGGGGTTTATACCTTGGGAACCCTGGCCCCCAATGAACTAAACAAGAAAAATCCTCTATACTGCTTTTTACCTAGAAGATAATATCTCAGTAGGAGCAACTGCTCGCTAGCTTGAATAGCGAGACATCACGACTGACATCACAAATCTCGCTTTCACCTTTTCACCCTCCAATGATATCACAGTATGTATACATAACTGTTACTTTGCACTAAGCACTTTGTTTTGATAAAAGTCTGTTGGGACTGAAACGTCGATGTTCAAACTGTGCTGAATAAAAGCATCAACTTTATACTTTCAGCAGACCTCAGAGTGCACTCGTCTTCATTTCTGTACAATGACTGGAGTTGGCACCGGGACATAGTAAAGACCAGTGATCTTGAGTGCTGGGATCGTGGATATATATATATATATATATATATATATATATATATATATATAATAGTGTGATGTTGGTAGAAGGAGAATAGATTTACAGAGATTGCCTTAGGCAAATTGTATTTTAAGAGTAGCTATCACCTTGATAATCTCCAGCCAATCAATTGTGCTTTGTAGCCTACACCCTTTGATGTGTGACACCATGAAGTCACATATAACTGACCTTCATAGAAGGTAGAAGGACGTTTTTAAGTCCCCTTTTCTCCAAACTGACTCCAGCTTCCATAATGTTTGCAACTGTCATTATGGCAGGTTTCTGTTATAAATGCTGGCTGAGGATAAAGATGGATGCGATAGTTATAAGGTGAATAAATATGGTGGAGAGAAATTGGAGGGGCGTGGCCGACTGCGGAGCCTAAAGGACGCATGCTGAATTAGCTCCAAAGGACCCGGACACCAATCCACTACAATCGGAGACTAATACATGAAATGGGCAATCAGAAGAAGCAAGGTACCACTCAGGGGCACTCAGGGAGAACACCCTCCGCGAAATCGGGAACATTAACCCGATACTTTAAGGAAAATCCTGACCGCGAGGAGGAGGCCGCGCCGTCTCCTCGCGTAATGGCGGATACAGATCCGCAACCGAGCAGCCCCTCAGCCTCAGAAGTATCACATATCTCCTCTGATACAGTACAAGAGGCAGATATCCGTACATTGCTGAAAAACTTGCCCTCAAAACTGGATTTACAAAGTATGAAAAACGATATACAAACCACAATGGGAAAATTAGAAGCCACGTTCCATACAAAAATGGAGGCGATAGGCACAGAGGTCCGCCAGCTGAACCTCAGAGTGGTGGATCTAGAAGAAGAAAGAGACATAATCCAAGCTCAATTGACCAATATTACAACTACGATAGACTCCCACTCCCTGCATTTCGCATCCACACAGAGGCACTTAGACGACCTTGATAATCGGGGGAGAAGGAACAACCTGCGAATCAGGGGCCTACCAGAATCTCAAGGTGAGAACATAGAGGCAATTTTAACAGAACTTTTTAACCTAATACTGGGAGAACAAAGTGACAATAGAATTTTATTAGATAGGGCCCACCGATCACTGCGTCCTAGGGGCCTTACACCTGAAACTCCCAGAGACACCATCTGCAGGATTCATTACTTCTCAATAAAAGAAAATATTTTAAAATCTCTAAGAGACACCTCTCAACCTCTCCTTTTTCATGGGCACCCAGTCCAGATATTCCCGGACCTTTCCCGGTACACCCTACAGGCACGAAGAGCCTTAAAACCAGTTACTGAACACCTCAGGAATAGAAACATTAAGTATCGCTGGGGGTTCCCTTTTGCCCTGATCGTGAATCACAAGGGAAACCTTCTATCAATCTCATCTATACTGGATGTTCCCCCATTCCTTCAAGCACTAGACTTACCTGTCACAAATGTCATGGACTGGAACGGGATATATCCGCAACAGGATACAGCAATTCTCCCTCAAAGACAACGATGGGTCACACCTGCCAAAAAAAGGAGAAATGATCAACGATTTGTCTCACCGCAACAGAGATCAAGGATTCCAACGGAAACTGTCAACATCCGAACAATGCAATCCCCTGAATAAGGGAGATTAAGCCATCTGCACATTTCACACTATACTCCCAAGTCTCTTTCTTACTACTTACAGAAACAAGTCAGGAAATCACAAATTGACTCTCACTGCTCCGTATCCAGACATGGATGACAACAATCTACAGCAACCTCTCATCTCACACCTGCAGATGTCCAGATGAAAACTTCAGTCACTTCTATTCAATATCCATCAGACAACTCCTCAATCAACAATGCGGTCCGATTTAAACACAAGCGCTTTTCTACAATATCGAAGATACCGGTGTGGTACATAAATTGGACTACCTAACCTAATCCAAAAAAAAGGTTTCGAGCAATCAAGCCACTCAGATTTCACAAATGAGGACAGGTTGTATATAAAATACTATATGTCGGATATTCTGTTAATGTTAAGTTTAAACTTGAAAAGTGATATAATGCAATCCTAGCAAGTTGTTAATATGTCGGATTTTGTATATCAGCTGATGTATATGAGATTGATTATGGTTGAGAGTCATGTGAGTTGGGAACATTACACATGTAGGTCTCTTTACCTCCAACTCGCACCCATCTCCATACCTCTTCTTCCTTATCATTCCTCCACTGTTATCATCAATAAACTAACTCTTTCCTCCGTATAACTAAATTCTCTGTAAGATAGATCTAATAGCTAGTCTCCATAAGCATATTCTACTGTTAAATATTAGAAGATTGGATGGTCCGGGATCCTTACCCTTGGTATTGGCACATCGATCCCCCATTCTAAAACAGGCATCTATCGGTTGCGTCACGATAGATTGCCCCCTCTCTCATCATTTGAGAGATTTCCCGCTGCTGGGAAAAGCAGACACCCCTCAATTCTAACCCGTTAACTCACCACCCCCCTACCCCCCTTCATACCCTTCCAATTCCCCCCCTCTCTCCTCCTCGCCCCCCCTCTATCTAACTTCCAAAACTCCCCCCTCCCCCTCTGTGCCAGGTTTTGACATAGCTCAAATTTGAGCGATAAGTCAGTATTGCTGTAACACTCCTGAAAGTTGATTACTTACTTAAGCTAATTCCATAGGTTCAGGTGTCAATACAACTCACAGAGTGTAATCCTGACTTATAACAAAAGTAATATTACTGCATTCATTTGTTACCTAGGTTTTGTTCGTATATGTTCTGTTCATTTTACTCACTAGTATATTTAAATTCTTAGTGCGCTGTGTTATTTGTATAAGTATATTAACATTAGATAACCTGCTGATATTGAGACTAACTGTGTCTAACTGGGTTACATTTACTAGTGTATAATTACTATTTTAATTATTTGTAAAATAAGATAGCCATACTCAGATACAGTGTTCAAGCGTGATATTCTCTGGTTATCACGACCCCACACAAGGAAGGTATATATAAAACCGATACACCTATATCCCCCAAAAGGTCCAAAAAGTCCAATCAGCCTCACCACCCAACTACTAAGAACAGCTCACAAACGATGGCATCACTAGTCATACTAACTCAAAATGCCAAAGGCCTTAACACTCCAGAAAAAAGGTCCATAGCACTATCTGACTTTCAAAGACAGAAAGCAGACATTGTTTTCATACAAGAAACACACTTGCGCAAGGGCACAAACACAAAAATTCGCAACAAAGATTATCCCCAGGGATTCTACGGTCATTACTCAGAGTCTAAATCACGAGGAGTCGCGATACTGATAGGTAAACACACCCCGTTCACCTTTCAGGAGCAACTAACTGATGATTCGGGTAGGTTCTTGTTTGTAAAAGGGGTTATAGGTTCGGCCCCTTTTACATTAGCCAACCTTTATGCACCCAACAAAAAACAGAACCAATTTTTAAAAAAAATCCTTCACAAACTATCAGACTTTCAGGAGGGTATCCTACTCATAGGAGGGGACATAAACGTTTCACTAGACGGGAAATTAGACTCCACGGCCAAACTACAACCCCACACGACACAAATTAGGAAACAAATTAACGATACGCTAACAGAAGCACAATTATTTGACTGCTGGAGGATATTACATCCTACACGAAAAGACTACTCCTTCTACTCTCCCCCCACATGCACTTACACTCGTATTGACTCTTTATTCCTTCAGCACAGATATCTGACTCTAGCTACAGCTGCCTCATACGGTCCAATCACTTGGTCGGATCATGCACCGCTGACACTGTCACTTAAATTCCCACATCTTCATCATCCCTCCACTCAATGGAAACTAAACGACCTCTTACTAAATGACAAAGACAACATATCACTTATCACAAAAGCTGCCAGTGCTTACTTTGAGGAGAACACACGACCTGACATAACTCCACCAATCACATGGGAAGCCCATAAAGCTGTAATGAGAGGGGAACTCATCAGAATTGCATCCGCAACCAAACGTTCTAGAGAACAAAGAATTGCCCAATTGACAAGAGAGCTAAAATCATTAGAATCTTCACACCAAGATAACAACTATTCCCTCGACACATATAAATTGATCAGTTCAAAAAGATCAGAACTTACGACTACACTGCAGCTACACGCTAAACGCAAATTGTCCCTAACAAAACAGCATTATTACGAAAAAGGAGGGAAAGCAGGTAAATTACTCGCACAATCATTGAAACCAGCCAAACAATCTACCTTTATCCCCGAAATTAAAATGGACTCAGGGACACTGACTAAAAACATGCAAGATATAATGGGCGAGTTTCAAAAATTTTACTCAAATCTTTACAACATATCCAAGGTCCAACCGTCCAGAGAGGAAATTCTTGCATACTTAACCCCTAGAATCAAGAAAACAATCCCATCTAACGAGGTTTCCTTTCTGGACGAACCCATCACACCCGAAGAATTTACCAATGTGGTCAAATCGTTACCCATAGGCAAGAGCCCGGGCCCCGATGGGTACACAGGGAAATATTACAAAACGTTTACCTCAATATTAGCACGCCCCTTTGCAGAGGCATTTAACACACGAAACCTCTCTCAGCAAATACCTAAAGCGTCACTGGAAGCCACAATCACTCTCATTCCGAAACCGGGCAAAGACCCAACAGTTTGTGGCAATTACAGACCAATTTCCCTAATAAACATTGACCTAAAAATATTAACTAAAATTATGGCAACCAGACTCAAAGTATTCCTTCCGACCCTGATCCACCAGGATCAAGCAGGTTTTGTCCCTGGCAGGGAAGCAAAAAATAACACAATGAAAATAATTAATTTAATCCATTGGGCCCATACCCACAATATACACAGCTCAATACTTGCAATAGACGCAGAAAAGGCCTTTGATAGGGTCAATTGGTCTTTACTTACCCACACAATGCTTGCTTTAGGTTTTGGGCCACGTTGGATGGAGTGGATAGCAGCAATATACTCCAAGCCCACGGCGCGTATACGTATAAACGGCCAACTCTCACAACCGGTCCCAATAACAAATGGGACAAGACAGGGTTGCCCTTTGTCACCCCTTCTTTTCATACTCATCCTGGAACCATTTCTTCAAGGAATAAGAGACAATCCAAAGATCAAAGGCCTCAAAGTAGATAATCAGGAGTACAAAGTCATGGCATTTGCAGATGACCTCCTCTTCACAATCTCTAACCCACTTTCCACAATCCCAACCATCATATCCGAAATGGAGCTTTATGGGAAGCTATCCAATTTCCAAGCAAATATCACAAAATGCGACCTAATGCCATTACACTCTACTAAATTCCTAAACAACCAACTAAAGACAAGGTTTAAATTTACCTGGCAACATACCTCAATCAAATATCTGGGGGTCCACATTCCACACAAACTAAAGCTCATATATGACTTAAACTTCCACAAACTACTTACAGAAATCAATCTTGACCTACAGAAATGGCACAAACCCTGCTTCGGATGGTTCAGTAGAATTAACATCATTAAGATGAACGTCCTCCCTCGCCTACTTTACACTCTCCAAACTCTCCCAATTCAACTGCAGTCTAGATTCTTCTCTAAACTTAGATCAACCTTCACAAACTTTATCTGGTCACATTCCCAACCGAGAATAGCCTACGAGACTCTGATCAAAAATAGAAATAATGGAGGTCTTAACCTCCCAGACTTAGATACATACCACAAAGCAATCCATCTTAGTAGAATTTTTGAATGGACTAAAGCTGGAACGACCCAACACTGGGTTCAGATAGAAAACAATTTCTCAGCTACACCTCTGAGGGTTCTCCCATGGTTACCCAAACAACCTCCACACACTCCTCTCTTCTCCGATCCTCACCCGACCATCAAAACCACTATTCAGATCTGGCATAAACTAATAAACAATACTAGGATTTCCCCCTACCCCTCTCCTCTTTATCCGCTAACAAACAATCCGAAATTTCAAAGAGGTCAATCAGGGACGACTTACGCTAATTACCACAAGAGCAACATACTTTTGCTCCGTGACATGATCACAAATAATAAATTGAGAACAATTCAACAAATTTTTCCTAATAGAATACCAACAGGAAACCAAATACTTCAATACACACAACTTAAAAATTTTATAGACTCTCAAGACCTGTTACCGGATGGTAACCGCCCCTTGACAGACTTCGAAAACATTTGTTCAAATCATAAGCCCCAAAAGAAAATTTTATCTACCTTATATCAGGTGATTAAAAATTTGAGACCTCTTGATTTCCCAAAATTCACACAAAAATGGTCGCAGGAATTACAAACAAATTTCTCACATAAACAATGGCAAGCCATATTCACAGCTACACATAGAGCATCAATCTCTCTAACAGTCCAAGAGAGTAATTACAAGCGAATATCACGTTGGCACTACACTCCAGCTAAAATCCATCATATACATAATACAGAAAGCGACAAGTGTTGGAGATGCAACAATAACACTGCAGATCATACCCACATTTGGTGGCAGTGCCCTCATGTCACTAAATATTGGAAAAGAATCCACACGATCACCCAAATGATCCTGGGCAAAAAATTCCCACTAGAGCCCTTACACTTTATCTTTCTAGAACCACCCAATATCCTGAAGTTAAACAAAATGCAATGCACTCTCTTTCAACACCTAGCTATGGCGGCGTCTCAACTAATCCCCATATACTGGAAATCGCCGCAAGTCCCCTCCACAAGAGAGTGGATCACGAGAGTGGAAAGCACTAAACAAATGGAAGCGATAACATTCGCCAAGTCAAAGGACTACACTAAGTTCACCAATATTTGGAAACCCTGGACACAATTCATGGAAACCACAACCACTCACTAAACCCTTCATTCCACCTCCCCCCCCCCCCCCCCCCACTCCCATTCCTTCCTTTCCTACCATTCCACACCTACCAACATCTTTCAACTCGCACAAATTCATCTTACTGAGGTTAGTAGAACCTTTTATTACAAGGTCGCAACAGAACCCTAAACCGTTTGCCTATCTTTAAAGCGGACCCGCGAACTTATATCTCATGTTAAACCTCTTTTTATGACTTTTTGTATAATTAATCCACTTTTATTGAATCAATTTACAATTGTAATGTTTTATTGTTACATTTGCTACATATGTTTTCCACTTTATATTCTGTTACATTTTGACCTATGTACCAATTGCATGTCGATGTTGTAAAACTATATGCACATAAAAAGAATAAAAATTTGAAATATAAAAAAAAAAAAATATATGGTGGAGAGGCTTGTAAGATTCTACACAGACCCCAATTTTGTGTGGTCCATTAGAAGGAGTTTCTTTGGGGCCTTTACATATTAAAGACGACCCTTTTACCATAGGCCACAGAGTGGGAATATAAAGCACATCATAATAATAACTATTAGTTCTAACTGAAGAAGCCAAGAATTGACACAACTGAAATTCAAGTTTCATGTTTCATTTGTTTTAATAGTTTTAATTATAATAAATTCAGTGTATTTTCCATTATGGTTCTGCAAACCTATACCAAAGAATTTAGTGGGTGTTTTCCTGGAAAAGGGCAGAATGAACCATAAATGCACACATGTGATCTTCCAAAGCCAGATTTATGGCTCTGGTAAATGTGAGGGCATCTAATTTTTTTTTAATATATATATACTTATTCATAAACGATAATTCATAATGAAGGAATTTCCCCTTATTTTTCTTGTAAATATGTACCTTTGTTGAGAGGTCTGAATTGAGATCCTGTGATTACATCATGAGAAGAAAGAGAACAGGAGAGTGACTATTTAAATGGGCCCTGCTGTGCACCAATCTAAAGCCAACTCAAATGCTTAAAAATGTGAATTGGAATTGTAGGCTACAAAACATCTTTACTGTCTTACATAGTTACATTATTTCTGTTTTTTTATTCTGTTTATTTGTATTGAGATGTGGTGCTATACAAAAAAAAATCAAGATTTAGAATGAACATTTATAAACGTAAAGTTTTTAGGTTTTGTACACAGTATTGTTAGTATTTTTTGAAATATGTTTCAAATTAATTAGCAAGTTGGTTAGGAGTACATCAGATTGCCTGTCAGTCACTAAAAATAAATAGACATACATATATAATTCTAATATAACCAACTTCTATATGTTTATCTGTGCCACCATTTTGATCTAACATATAACATTGTTTAAAAAAATTAAGCTTTCACTGGCCCTGGGATACTACTCACTATATATTCACTATATGCGTCCAAACTACAGATGGACCCTTTAAGGAAAAGTGTTCCCTCTCAAGACACTTGAAATAGTAAAGACACAAGAAAGAAACCAAAAAGGGTACTAAAGTGGGCTGAATAAATACAGGCTACAAATAACCAAACACCAAATGGGTGAATAATAAAAATATTATACAACCTGAAAAAACAACGTATTCTGTAAAGTAAATAAAAATACATATGGTGTAGTATGTAAGGGTTAAATGTCAGGGTGAGGATGGTAGAAAACTCACTAGATCAATGTATGTTCAGGCATTTCTCCCATACATAGGGTCAGGAAAGTAGATGGCTTATCTTCAAGCACGATTTTCTTAATGTCTCAGAATAGCAGAAGGAAGAAAAAAAATAGTGCAGATGGTATTAAAATGTAACACATTTATTGCACAATATTGCACTTACAGGATATCAGATAAAATAAGACATATCTCCACAACCAGAGTGGTGTCTGGATTTCAAAGAATGTTTCGTCAGTTGGAACTTCCTCAGGGATCAATGTAGCGGCTCCAGGAGAGTCTTCTTATATATCGATGGCCATCGAGCTTAATGCTCGGCAGGTGGACAAGCATTTTCTTCTTCGCAGGTCTTTACTTCCGGGTTTGACGAAATTCCGCATGTGTCTATGACGTCTTCCGTCATGGCGTGTGTTCCACCTTGGAACGCATGAACAGTCTTCCGGGTAGTAATTTGTGACGAGCAAGTAGTCAGAAACCAAATATAGACATCAAGCCCGATATTTTATGTGTATATATACAACAAAGAGATAGGTTATAAGTGGTTGTTTCCGACAGCAATAATGGTCTTTTTTAAAGATATATCTTCAGAGACAATATGGCACTTAAAGAGAGAATGACAACTTGGAAGTTTACCTCAAACTGAACTTTTTTTTTTTTCCTTCTTTCCTATTATTATCTTACTCTGTATCTATATATGAAAGGGTATTGAGCACGCTTTAAGGAAATTAGAGAACACTTGGATTTCTTGAAAATAATTACACACTAGAGTCTTTGAGTAAGTTTAGTAAAAGAATACACAAAAGTAATAATATTTTGATACACATAATAAATGGGAAAAAATGGGGGGAACAAGAAGGGAGGGTCAAAATGAGTAGAATGATCACATATCTGGGTTACATTTTTCAAAAGGAGTAAAATTAACACATATGCGGGTTAACTTTTCCCCATCTAAACATATATTAGGGTAAAGGAAAAATTGTATTATATAAAGGGAAAGGGGAAAATAAATGGTGTTTTTTGATAGAAAATAGAGTAAAATAAGTACACAAATTTTAATTTTGATAGAATTATACTAAATAATTAATAATATATATTCCACCTAAATAAATAGGATAACTGAAGCCACATCATTAGGAAAGTTATGGGAATAATGTTAAGAGAAGAGTAAGAGGTAGGAAGATAAAAGAGGAAACCTTGTACATAAAAGTGTAACTGAAACGACCTAGATAAAATAATTTTTAAGGCAAAATGGGACAATAGTTACTAATCTGCAGGTGGGATTCAGGGCTGAAACTGTAACATTGAGTATTATTAGTGTTGCGCCTCTGAAAAGAAAGAGAAAAGAAAAGGGAAAGAGAGAAAAGAGGATACATTGATTTAGACAATAAATCATATTTATCTCATTTGCCTGGTCTGGGGTCCTGCGACAGCAGCAGGTTTAAGTATGAACACTTTGTTCAGAAGTTCTTTATACAACGGAATGAATGTACAGTTGGTATGCTTGAAGTGGAGCGTTTTCAAGAGGCCAGCCACTATTTGTCTGAAAGAAAATTATATGAGTGGATATGTGTGTGGGTTGCCATGGGAGAGGTGGTTAGAGGGGAGAATAGGGTGGGGATGGTTGTGGCAAGATGTCACTTAAAATATTATCTATTAACGCAAGGGGTTTTAATTCTGGACAGAAAAGAGGCTATTTATACAAATTACTAATTGATAGCAAAATTTACATTGGTTTCGTTCAGGAAACACATTGGATGAACTCTACACCCAAGCTTTCGAAATATAAAAAATTTCCAGTGATATATAGCTCTAACTTAAGTGGAAAAAACAAGAAAAGAGGGGTAGCAATTACTTTTTCAAGCAGATTGAAATATGAGCCTGTTCATGAGGATATTGATCCTGGGGGCAGATTTTTAATAGTTATAGCTCGGATAAATTACATATTGTACACATTGGTAAATGCATATGCTCCAAACCAACTGCCACACAGATTTTTGGACAGTTTAATACAAAAGGTTGACCGCGTGTCGCCTGGAAGTTTGATCATCGGCGGCGACTTTAATAGTATTATAGACACTAAAGTGAATAGAAATAGATACAAGTCCTCAACAAAAATTGATATTCAAAAAATAGGATCATCAATGATGCAGTATTTCTTAGCTAAAAATCGTCTGTATGACTGCTGGAGAACACAACATCCAGAAGAGTGTGATTATACGTTCTTTTCGAATGTTCATCAGTCGTACACTCTAATTGATATTTTTTTAGTCAGGGCTGACACATTGGAGCGAACCATTAAGGCTGCAATTGGACCTATAACATGGTCAGACCACGCACCAGTCTTTTTAGAAATAAAGAATAATGCTGAAATTAAAGTGGAAGAATTGCATACCCAGGCCAGAGATTTTTTTGAGAGAAATGACACAGGGGATGTTTCAACTGCTACGTTATGGTGTACTTTTAAAGCATATATGAGAGGATGGCTTATAAAATTGGGTGCTAATATAAAAAAACAGAAAGGAAGAGAGCTGAATGAGCTTAATATAGATCTGGCAAAATTGGAGCGACTTCATAAGATTACCTTAGATCATGGAGTCTTGAAGGATATTGAGGAGATTAGGAAAAAAATCTTGGTAAGACCTCAAGAGAAAACAAACAAAGCAATGTTAACATTAAAGCAAGGATGGTATTATAGAAATAATAAAACAGGTAAAAATCTTTCAAATAAATTAAAAAATAAGAATAAATCTCATTCTATAAAAAATATCATAGTTGGAAACAAAAAACATTTTTCAGCGACTATTTGAAGAATACTATAAAAGTTTGTAAAATCTAAAACTCAAGGAGCCTTCTAATTGTGAAATACAGCTGTTTTTTCTAAAATTAAATTTGCCAAAAATACCCATTGAAAAATCAACTCAGTTGAATAGTCCTTTCTCTATACAGGAGATTAGTAACACCATCAGTGCACTAAAAGAGGGCAAAGCCCCAGGCCCAGATGGTTTCTCATCGATTTTTTATAAGAAACTAAATGGAATAATTTCACCATATATGTTGCGGATATTCAATGAATTTGCCAATCATAAAGTAATTCCATCAGAAATGCTTCATGCTTCCATAATGCCAATCCTAAAACCAGATAAAGATCTGGCATATACTTTAACCCCTTAAGGACCAAACTTCTGGAATAAAAGGGAATCATGACATGTCACACATGTCATGTGTCCTTAAGGGGTTAAATTATAGACCAATCTCTCTCATTAATCTAGATATTAAATTGTACTCCAGAATTTTGGCCGACAGACTTAAAGGAATCATACCAGATATCGTGCACTTAGATCAGAGCAGGTTTGTGGAGGGCAGGGGTACGCCCGATAATATTCGGAAATTAATGAATCTTTTATATCATGCGAGTCAAAGCACTTCCCTCTTTGCCTTGGTCACCCTTGATGCCGAGAAGGCCTTTGACCGTGTTAGTGGGAAATATCTGGAAGAGGTTCTGAGTGCCTTTGGCATAGGCGGTGTTTTTAAGGAGTGTACAATGGCATTATATAAAGATCCCCAAGCTAGGGTCTCTAGATTTATGTTTCAATCAGAACGGTCCCCAATTAGAAATGGGACACGACAAGGTTGCCCCTTGGCTCCTTTGTTATATATCCTTTCTATAGAGCCTTTGGCAGCAGCCATTAGACAGAATGAGGATATTAGTGGCTTAAAGATGAACACTTCGGCGAATAAAATTAGACTCTATGCAGATGACGTCCTCCTGTCTCTCACGGACCCTATTAGATCTATTCCTGCAGCATTCTGTCTGATTAAGGAATATGGTAAAATTTCTGGTTATAAAGTAAATATAAAGAAAACACAAATTCTGATAAAGGGTCTAACCGGGCCTAGCGAAAAAATGCTTAAGGAGGATTTTAAATGTGACTGGGAGGCTAGGAGCATAACATATCTAGGGGTGAGATTATCTTTGGATTATAGTGAAATTGGTAAACTTAACTATCTAGAAATAGCTACTCAATTTAGGAAAATTCTTAAATCATGGAGTGGTATAGAACTGCCATGGATGGGAAGAATTGAAGCAGTCAACTCCTATTTACTTCCTAAATTGACTTTTTTATTTAGGAATCTCCCGTTGATGGTGGATTCCCAGACGATACGCGGTCTTCAAAATCAGATTTCAGATTATATCTGGCAGGATAGGCAGGATTGGAAATTTTACAGAGAGACTGCAGGGAGGGGGGGGTTTCCTTTCCGGATGTTCAAAAATTATATATGATTAACATGACAGTTCATCTAGTTATGTGTGATAATTTTACAACCTCAAGACCAACTTGGCTAGATATCGAAAAAGCTGATCTTGGTAATATCGAACCTATATACCTTATTTGGTGCGATAGCGAGCTCGTGAAAAGCATAAAATCTAATAATCCGATGAATAATACAATGATATATGTAGTAAAGCATTTAAAGAAAAAATATGGTACCAAATATATATCAAGAAGTGCCCCACTAGTATGTTTAAAATATTATATAAAATATATAAATATTCAAGAATGGGTAAAGTGCGGAATTATACATTTTGAGGAGTTATTAGAGGGAAATCAAATCTTACATTTTCCAACGCTACAGCTTAATTTTAATCTCCCTTCTAAAGAATTATTTAATTACTTAAGAATAAAATCCTTTATCTTGAGCAAAGAACTTTCGTAAAATACCCCAATTGATCAATTTATGGAATCTCATTATAGAAAAACAAATTGCTTCCTAATTTAACATATTTATGAAAAATAGCAAATAGATAAAGTGTCAGCATTGGTTAAGTGGGAGCAAGATTTTCAATTCTCTTTTTCACTCAAATAGTGGTTATCAGGCCTACACTTAGTGAAAAGGCATATACATTGAGTAAATATACGTGAAGTGTACTTTAAACTTGTTTATCGATGGTACCTAGTGCCCACCAGTCTTCATAAATTTCAACCTACACTTCTTCCAGATTGTTGGAGATGTGGTAGGGCACTAGGATCTTTTCTCACATATGGTGGGATTTTGATGAGCTGAATCCCATGAAATTAATTCTATATGAGCTTAGTAAGTTTTATTCTTGGGGTACAAACAGATATAGCTCCCCAACTGTTTTTGTTTCATTTAGAAATGCCAAGGGTTAATACAAATTGCAAAATCCTCTTGATTCATATTTTTACGACAATTAAAATAGTTATGGCCAGGAACTGGAGAAATATAGGCCCATTAAATTGCCACGATATTTGCTCACAAATGGATTTCCAATACAGGATGGAAGCAGGCATAGCACTAGACAGAGTATCCAAAGATGAATATGATGAAATTTGGGTCCCTTGGGTTAGTTATTTAAGATCAAATGAGTAAATCCCATACCCCATCAAATCCCCAATGTCACCTTCTTTCAGTCAGGCAAGTTAGAGTTTCTTTGTATGAGTATGAATGAAGTTAATTTGTTTACCTTTTTTAACATGAATATATTTATTGTAAAAAAACAAAAAGAAAAGAGAGAAGAAGAAAAAGAGAAAAGAAAATTTGGTCTTATATATTATATATGACATGTTTAATCTTGTAAACATAGCAATATATTATAGTAATTTAGTCTGAAAATATGTTACATGGTGAATTTTAAGTGAAAAATAAAGACATATAAAAAATTAGATCATAAACAAAAAATAGAGAAAAAAGAAAAAGTTAAATAAGACCCATGAGATCTATCTCCTCATTTAATCCTGATTTTAAAGTCTTTAAATTATAAATCCATTGGGCCTCTTTCATATTCAACGATAACTCTGTTTTCTCTATTTTTTGTTTATGATCTCATTTTTATCATTATTATTTTTCTTTGATTTTTTCATTTTTTATTATGTTTTTTTTGCCCAATGTATCCTAATTATATATTTTCTAGTTTTTCAGATTCTACTCTAGATATACTCAATTACTCCATGGAGTTTTTACGTATACATTTTTTTTTTTTTTTTAATTCTTTATTTTTGTAGTGCAGATATAAAGTACAGACTGACGAGAGGTACCCCAAAGGCAATCCTCCGGTCTTTCCCTCGCGTAACAAGCGGGGCATATGAATAACATGCACAGTTTTTTGTTTTTTTTTTACTCAGGCTTATACATTTGGGTTTAAACACAGTTTTAAAGTATAATGCTTTGAAGTCGGTATGAGAACTAGTCTATGAACTTTCTAAATAATGTAATTATGTGTCATTGATGATAGAAACATGCCGGGTGTTTAACTGGTAAAACACTACATTTGGTATCCTCGAGTACAGTGAGAAACGTATATGTATAACAAGTAAGCTAACTTAGCTGGGTGCATTAAATTCCGTCGCATTAAGACTGTTTATGGTAAATTCGATTTCTAATGTTGGACAGCTGCAGAGTATGAGGCATGGTAAGGTGCCTGGAAGTGAAAGCAATTAGTATGTGGTAAAGTTACTGTTTGGGTTACATGCTAATCTAAGCCAATTAACGTTACTGTGGTTAAAACTCAGAGTCTAATTTAGATGCACATTTTAGAGGGTCATTTAATAATCGTGATAGCCCTTTGTGATAGGTTTCTATCAAAGCCTCTGGATCCTGGCTAGCATAGGGAGTTAGTACAAGCTGAGTTCCAGTAATCTAGATAAAACAAACCTATCCACAACAGTGGTCATGACATGGCTTCGCTACAGAGAAACATGCTAGACCTAGCTAAATAAAACTCTATGTTTATATTTGATTGTGCTTATTTGAGAGACATGTATTTTGTCTATCCAGAACAAAAATCAGACAGTTAAACCTTAATAACTTCGACTTTGAGGGTGGCAGGGCTAGAGAGCGTCCATCATCTGGAGACTCTGTCTATCCTCATCCTATGCCCCACTGAGGGAGGGTCACAGGCAAGGAGAAAAAAAACAAAAAACAAATAATATAGAGAAAATGTTAAACAGTGGGGCTGCATGATACTGGGAGTCCATGGTGCTGCGCAGGGCCTTCTCCAGTGCTTGGGTGAGGTGTCTCGGCCTCAGTCCACTGAGTTGACGGTAGTCAGCCAACGCCTACTCTGTATATCCATTGGGGTTGTGCAGAGGCCTCTTGGGCATGGAAGGTGTTGCTGACGCGCTGGTCGTTATGTAGATCGCCGGTGATATCGTGTGCATGGGGGCCTTCGCTTATGCCTGTGTGGCATGGGTTTCCGGGCCTCGACCCAGCTCCGGCCCAGTTCTGAGGAAACAGTGCCTGGGTATCGACGTGGCTTGCCGTTGTGGCCCTGGAGTGTTGCTTGGGGTCTTGCTGGTGTGAGAATTTGTGCTGGGTCTTAGGACGACCTGCCCGGTTGTCTTGTACCTGTGTGGGCGGAGGAGGGTGTGCACGCCCAGGTCTTGTGGCCTCTTGGCTTGCCACGCCGGTATTCGATGTCCGCGCGGCCGCCTGAAAGGCCCGAGATGGGTGCCCGTAGTGGCGTCGGCGGGTGATTGGCCTAATCCACGAGGCCACTATTTGTGCTGTTCTCTGGTGGGTCACCCCCCTGTCCTGCAGTATTGTGCAGAAGGTCAGGCCCAGTAGGTCTAGGGCTTCCAGAGGATGGGATGGGGTATGACTGACCTCATTCTTTTCCCTTGGACCTTGCTGGACGGCCATTTTGGCTAGACTTCAGGTGCGTGGGATTGCGCGATGTGTAGTTGGTACAGCTCGTTCACAGTGTCAGTGTGCTTGGCAGGTAGGTATTGCTTGTATCAGACGCTTGATTATGCCGGGATATCCCTCTCCGGCCAGGGGGGGTGAACGGGGTCTTGGGGGTTGCAGCGTTTTCCCGCTGAGCCGCTTGCGGGGAGGTCGTCCGCCTCTCCCGCGCCTGCACTCGTTGGTAGGCCGCAGCCCTATCTCCGCTTCCGATCGCCTCTTCAAGTCCGGCAATCCGGTTAACAGAGCTTCGGGGGTCACACCGCTTCTCAGCTGTGTCTTTGTGGTAGGTTTGGTGTGGTAATTTTAGGTCTGCATCGTTTGTTTGCCGGTTCTCGCACAGAGCTCTGGCGTGGTGCGACCAGTCTGCTCGGCGGTCAGGCCCCGCTCCCCACGTATACATTTTTTATGTATACTGTTTTTTATTGTATTTATTTGCCATGAGTGGTTCACTTTTTTTTGGAATGAGGAAAAAAAGTGATTCTTTGTTAAACTAATTTGCATATGTCCACCCTGAATTCTTTGCGGTAGTAACATCACTGCAGATTTGGGATTTCTGTGGGAAAAGCAAATCTTATGGCTTGACTGGTGTGCATATTTTTGTTTAACACTGTATTAACTATCCACAGACTTCAGGTGGAAGAGGTTTATTATTATTGGTTTTTGTTTTTTGATCCAATCTACATTATATATATATATATAATGTAGATTGGATCAGCCATATTAGTCCAGTAGACAAGATGTCAAAATACCAGAGTATTGCAGAATGCAATGATACTTTTTATTATTAGACTATGTCTTTAAAATATTATGTTAGTACACACATTCTACATATATATTCAACTATTAATTTTACATAATTATTTGATTTTCTTAATAATAATTTGAGGGACCTGCCTGACAAGCCCTATATTGACCCTGCTGTAACTTTCCAAAATATCATAAAACCTGTACATGGGGGTATTGTTATACTTGGGAGACTTCGCTGAACACAAACATGAGTTTCAAAACAGTAAAATGTATCACAGCGATGATATTGTAAGTGAAAGTTAAGTTTTTTTTAATTTTTCACACACAAACAGCACTTTCACTGATGATATCATTGTTGTGATACATTTTACTGTTTTGAAACACTAATATTTGTGTTTAGCGAAATCTCCCGAGTATAACAGTATCCCCATGTACAGGTTTTATAGTGTTTTTGAAAGTAACAGGGTCAAATATAAGGTTTGATTTTCAGTTTTTTCACATTGAAATATGCCAGATTGGTTATGTTGCCTTTGAGAGCATACGGTAGCCCAGGAATGAGAATTACCACCATGATGGCATACCATTTGCAAACGAAGACAACCCAAGGTATTGCAAATGGGGTATGTTCAGTCTTTTTTAGTAGCAACTTAGTCACAAAAACTGGCCAAAGTTAGCGTTCATAATAGTTTTTTGCCTTTTTAACATACAAACAAATATAAAAACTAAAAAAAAAATATATAAAAAGAGAAGAGAAAATAAGGGATATTCTCCCAGATGCCTATACCCTAAGGAAAAGGTTGTTCCACTTTTATAAGGCAATAAATTGCCAATTTTGAACGTAGGACAATTTTTTTATATGAAAATAATAAACCTTTATTGAGCCCCCTTAGGGGAGGAGATAAGTGAAATTAAACTTAATCAAAGTGTATTTACAATAAAATAAAATAAAGTGAAAACGTCTGCTGTTCTGACTGTTAGATAATATATACACCACACTTAGGAGCTCCTGTTTGTAGCAGCTGGAATTAAAGTCTACACTGTTGCTGATACAGATAGTGCAACAGTGTCTCAGTAACCGGTATATATTTGAGTGGGGATCTAACAGGGTCAATATTTGACCAACCAAAGTGACATAACTTAAAAAGAAAAAGAGAAACAAGTGCCACTTATTGGGCACTGGGTGATTAAACCCTGCCTGGTCTGGGTATAGTTACCCCTCCGAAGTGTAGGGCACTTGTTCCTAACAAATGGGTGGGAGTTATAGCTGTACAAATACGATGCCGGCTGGGACAGAGTAAAATCTGGTATCCAGAGGTTCTGGCCCCTTCTAACAGGGGATGTCCATTTTAAAAAGATTTTGGGACAAAAAGTGGAACTGACGGCACGTAGAGGAAAAAACTTGAGAGACTTTCTAGTTCCTAGCCATTTTCAACCAATACGCACTGATACTAAGACCTGGCTCAATAGACCTATAACTGGCGCATTTCAATGCAGGCCCTATGTTGCATGCAAACATATAAAACGTGATTCCAAGAAAGTGCTTGACTGTGAAAATAAACAGGTCTTTGATATCACTTCATTCTTCAATTGCAATACTTCAGGGTTGGTATATCTGCTTACCTGTGAATGCGGATGTAAATATGTGGGAAAAACTTTTCGTCCCTTTAAGGAGAGGATCAAAGAACATGTCAAGTCACCTAAACTCACCACTGAGACACCAAATGCTCGCCATCTCAAGGAACATCATGAAGGAAAGCCACATGGCCTGCGATTTTGCGGACTAGAATTAGTAAAATGTGATAAGAGGAGAGGTGACTATGATAGGTTTCTAAGGCAGCGAGAGAGTTTCTGGATATACAGACTCAAAACATTGCAACTCAAAGATTTAAACGAAGGCTTCTCCTTTGCACCATTCATTTAACATATGTGTTTCTCTATCTATTAGGAAACCCTAATGACAAAAGGACACAAGAGGGGTATCCTCATCATCCTAAATCCCCCAGTGACCCCTAAAACTTTGTGGGGGGACTTATCCTGTGGAGGGGTGAGATGGATGAGAATAAAGACCCACTGGATCCCTTAATTTATTAGACACACATATAATTCATCTTGATCAATAGCATTTATATGTCAAAAAGGAGTAGGAATACTACTCAATTTTTCTTGTCACTGTGACTATTTAATGTGCTTCTTTTCTATTTGGCCAATGAGGGGTTAATGTTCCCCCTATTCCGAGCAGCAACCCAATTCACACCACTCTTAGCCCACTCCCCGTCCATTTACTGATGCGTCTGGGCGTGACGATGACGTCACGAAGAGGAGGGGCAGAGTTTAGAGGGTTTACATTGTGACGCTTTCTCACTTCCCGGTAAGCTCCTGATAAAGGCCTTGACGCCGAAACGCGCATTGAGCTACACGGAGACCACAGGGTCTGACTTCCAATAACATCTGTTCCTCTGTTCTGTCCTGGTGACATGGGTGGGGTTTTTTGTTATCTTCAGCTATCCGTCAGGTCTTAGGCATAATATCCATCCGCAATCTGAGCCATCATTCTACCACCTAGGAGCTGATAGGAGTTGTTAGCCAAATGAGTATTAGACTAGCAGACTAATAGCTGACTCAATAGTGATTTACTAATATGGTTTGGCAAGACTGCCTTAGATGATACTATACTAGATAACAATACTAGTGTTAAATGACTAAGACTTGACATAAGTACGTGTGACTAAGAGAGCATATAGTTGACTGCATTTTGGGTCCGGCTGGACTCTCTCTGACACTTAAGCTCCTCTTCTCACTATATCTTCCTTCAGCTGTAACTAAGGGGTGTTTTCTTTTGAGCATCAAAATAGGGGATGTTATATTGTTTTAATGGCTAGTATCTCGGTTTAGTGATACTACCGTCTATTTACCCCAGACGCTCTATTTTCTCCCTTCAATGTTATTTGTATGGCTATAACTCCCACCCATTTGTTAGGAACAAGTGCCCTACACTTCGGAGGGGTAACTATACCCAGACCAGGGAGGGTTTATTCACCCAGTGCCCAATAAGTGGCACTTGTTTCTCTTTTTCTTTTTAAGTTATGTCACTTTGGTTGGTCAAATATTGACCCTGTTAGATCCACACACATATATATACCGGTTACTGAGACACTGTTGCACTATCTGTATCAGCAACAGTGTAGACTTTAATTCCAGCTGCTACAAACAGGAGCTCCTAAGTGTGGTGTATATATTATCTAACAGTCAGAACAGCAGACGTTTTCACTTTATTTTATTTTATTGTAAATACACTTTGATTAAGTTTTATTTCACTTATCTCCTCCCCTAAGGGGGCTCAATAAAGGTTTATTATTTTCATATAAAAAAATTGTCCTACGTTCAAAATTGGCAATTTATTGCCTTATAAAAGTGGAACAACCTTTTCCTTAGGGTATAGGCACTGATATCTGGGAGAATATCCCTTATTTTCAGTCTCTTCTCTTTTTTCATTTATATCCACGGGTTATGCCCTGATACCCTACAACCCACTCAACTCCAGTGTAGGTGGGATCTCTTCTCTCCTTCACTATTGCTCTGTTTTTTCGAAAATATAAAAACTAACTTTGACCAGTGTTTGTGACTAAGTGGCTACTATAAAATACTGGGCATACCCCATATTGAATACCCTGGGTTGTCTATTTTAAAAAAAATATGTACATGTGAGGTGTGATTTAGAGATTTATGACAGATAACAGTGTTACAATGTCACTCTTGATTCATTTTAAAAATATATATTTTGAAACAGCAATGTCCTACTTGTACTTATAGCCCTATAACTTTCTAAAAAAAAAAAAGCTAAGAACATGTTAACATTGGGTATTTCTAAACTCAGGACAAAATGTAAAAACTATTTAGCACGGGTGTTTTTTTGGCAATTGTAGGTGTTGGGGTCAAAGTTAGAAAAAAGTGTGTTTTTTTATTTTTTCATCATATTTTATAATTTCTGTTATAGTAAATTATATGATATGATGAAAATAATGGTATCTTTAGAAAGACCATTTAAGGCAAGAAAAACGGTATATAATATGTGTGAGTACAGTAAATGAGTAAGAGGAAAATTACAGCTAAACACAAACACAGCAGAAAGGAGCCCTGGTCCTTAACGGTAAGAAAATTGAAAAACAGTCTGGTCAAGGGGTTAATGACTCGTAAACTGCCAAACACCAACGACTAAATGTTTAGATATTAGCATGGCATATCTCTGCTCTCCATATTGTCTAAATAAATAGAATATTGCAACTATGTAGAACTTTACAGTTATCAAAGGTTAAGCTGTTTTTTCAACCGTAATCTGTTTTTCAGGAGGTTAATTGCCTATAAGTCACAAACAGGTTAAATCAAGTGACAATTGTTGGGAATCAAAAGTGAATTCAAAGTAAATTTCAAATTCAAGGTCAAAGTAGCTAAACTGGGGAAAAAAATTCTTCTCATTTGAAATTCCCTTTGAATTATCTTTGCAATTCTGACAATTCTCACTTTAGTGAAGAATCCTGTAAGTTGGTTGAGTATTTAGTATAGTGTTATACTTAATATACTTAACAGTAGCTACATCTAGTGTGTATCCTTCAGTGTTGTATGGAACTCACTAAAGCAATTAGTTATCTGCATTAAAATTACTTTTCCTTTATGCAGTATTTCAAACCTATCTCTGAATTTTTTCTTTACAGTGCAGCATGGCATAAAAGGTCTCCATATTGAGCATTACGTTTGGTGTGTTGAAGCTGTTCTGGTAACTGTGGAGCCTCAAGATCACTTTCTTGTAGCATTGTACATGTTTTGAAAATATAACCTTTTAAATATTTTGTATTTTTATACAAAGAAGACAAAGTGAAGACAAGGGAATGCTCTATTTTCCTCCTAAAACACTTCCTTAAGTAAATATGAAGAGAAGATATGAGAACATCAAGAACATCAAGAACAGGCAAAAACATATCAGTTTGCCTTTCAGCTACTTCCCACTCAGCAGTGGTAGCTGGACAGTTACTATAGCCTTTAGTTTGCACTCTGCAGGCAGCTGGTTAGTCTAATGTGTGGGGGTTGAGAGCTTGGTATCACCTTGCACAAGTTAGAAACTGTTTCAACACTGCCATACTGTTTGACCGTTTATACAAGTTTACTCTTTCTTTGGTATCTAAGTTTCTCTTACTCTCGTTACAGTCTATCCTCTAAGATATCGCTACTATCCTTACCATTAGGACTATTCATACCCGCTATCCTTCTTTGCTAACAAGGTCTTTTTAGACCACTTTACTGCATGCAGCCAATATTAGTCATTTTTATAGACCGCAGGACTAGTCACCTGGGTACAGCATGTTCAGCATCTAATTATTATAAGGCACTTCGTCACCTATATTTGAGACAGAGCATGGGATAAACGCTCCTACTATACCTTGAGCCTGACTTAAAATACATATATGAGAGATCTGTCTACATATACTGGTTTCAACCAATAGTATATACTACAGGTACTGATCTCTATATATACACATTTATATGATGATTCTTAGCCCAGGTTTTTCAAGGTGTATTGCTGTGTTTTATTTGTCTTACACACGGTGGGTGTTGTTCACACCTTTTTTACGTGGATTTGTTTATGTTATGTGTATTTGGTTTTCAATAGTCTATTACCATTTATGATATTTTAACAATAGAGCTAATTGGGTCCCATCTAATTTTTATTTGGAGACCTAATATCACTTTTTCAACTTTTCAAGTGTTGATGTTAATTGGGTTCATGCCCCCTATTACCTCGGTAACCTTCTCTATGGCAAAAGTGTAGATTTTTACTACATTTGTGGCCGTATCTTCTCTCTAATAAATGATTGGTATTTGTCAGGTTTTGCATGGTATTTTAACGGTGAATGTCATAAAACTGTTAGATTTTTCTACAATAAAATATACATATTTGTGTTCAGCAGTGTCTGACGTGTACAACAGTACCCCCCATGTACAGGTTTTATGGGGCTTTGGAAAGTTACAGGGTTAAATTCGGGGCTTTCCCTTATAAGTTTTTACACATTGAAGTTTGCGAGATTGGTTTGCTGGGCCTATGTTGCTTTTGGGGCCGTATGGCAGCCCAGGAGTGAAAATTAACCCCGTCATGGCATACCATTTGCAAAAGTAGTCAACCCACGGTATTAAAAATTAGGTAAGTCCAGCTTTTTTTGTAGCCACTTAGCCACAAACACTGGCCAAATGTAGTGTTCATATTTGGTTTTTGAATTTTTCACTCTAAAAAAGTTTTTTCAATGATGATATCATCAGCCTTTTACAGTTTACTGCCACTGCAGGGTTGCCACAACTTATGTATAATACATATAAATGGAACATGTGTGAAAGTAAGGTGTTCTTACCGTAAGTGTACTTTTAGTATATATTTTTTATGATAAAGATATGTCTTCGTACTGCTGTTTTATCATGTCATTCTTTAAATACATCAGGATTAAATGTGTGTGTTTCTTACAGAATTAGTAATAATAAGAACAGTCTTACAATTTTCTACATGACGTGTTCATCAATTTTAACACACAATGATGTTGCGTACATTGCAAACAGCTTGTAAATCTATCCAAATTGTTCTAATAGGAATTTCTTATATGCAAGCTGTCTGCTTCTTTTACCATTAGGATTTGCTAATTTGTCATCTCTCTGCTGCTATGTAATAAAGCATTATTTCAGGTACTTCAGTAATTACAATTAATAATTGGCTATTGCAAGATTGTAGAGCAGTGCAATCCTCTGTAACTGAGGATGATAAATTGTCTTTTACATAACTGTAATATTTGAAGATTCTTTATAGCTCTCTTCGTTGCCTGTCATTTTTCTAATGTAACTTCAAATACGCTGCTAAGCTCTGGTGCATAGCACTGTACATTTCTTCTTCCTCCATATGAAACTAGATAAATGAAGTTTAATGTACCATTTCTGAAACTAGTGACACTCCTTCAGGGCTGGAAACAGTAAGTGTTGCATAAGTATCAATTCAATAAGTGAGTTTTAATGAGAGGAAGTCTTAGTAATGACATATTCAGGTACTTGGAAACCCATGCCATTTAGAAATAATAAAACCATGAATGGTCAGCATTGACTGCTATAAATTTTGTGAACTCTGGTTGGCGTTGCTCTTTACTGGAGAAAATTATACATGATAAAAAATATAATTTACCATGAATAAAAATACAGTATCATTACTTGGTAACTTTTTTCTAAAAATGGCTATAATATTAGATTGTATTTATTTGTATAGAATAGACTATAGAATATATAAACTGTATAACAGAGCTAGAGTCTGCAAACGTCTTCAATGTCTTTTTCTACACTACATTGCTGTTTAAAAAAAACAAAAACAAAAAACCTTTATTTACATTTCATGTGTTTAGTAGTCTAATCCATTTACAACTTTAACCCCTTAAATGAGTGTAACAGATCACCATCTTTAGCATATCAATTCTGTTTCTAGGCTGTGTCCTTTGTACATTTAGCCTGACTGTTTCTTTAGCCAGTTTATCAGCTTTGCATATTATGAAAGGATCAGCAAAATGGCTGGATTTTTAATTTTCACTTAAAATCTAACTGTTTCATGGTGAAATCTCCTATTTTAAAGTAAGGGAAAGTGTCTAGTTGAGGTAGAGAATATGTAAATGATGTGGAAAAGTGGGAGATAATGGACTATTAGAGGAAGAGGAGTTGAGGTTCATGTAAAAAGCATATTTACCAGATGTTACGTGTAAAGACAATTATTAAGGGAAATGTATAGAAAAGAGAATGCAGTGAAAGTCTTACTGAGAGTCATTACTGAGATGTAAATAATAATAGAGATTACTTTCTTTTTTGAAGAAACACCCTAAGCACCATAACCAATTCAGAGAACTGAAGTGGTTATGGAGCCAGAAGTGCCCTGGCACAACCCATTGTAAGGAGTTAATCCTTTTTGAATGGTTAGACTTATTACCTGTGACTGCCAGACATCAAATCACAGCTCCACTACCATTTCCTGAGAGACAGAATTTGCATATGTTATATCATTAGCTGAGAGTGTCAGCTGATCGATTTCAGGAAATAAGTTAGAGCTCATTGAAATGCTTTAAAATAGTTTATAATCATTCCCCTATTCACATCATACATTTTGTAGTGTACAGCTTTTGTTTACCACTGTGCAATATGCTGGACTGGTGATATCATTACCAGGGATCACCTGCAGAACAGAAAACTGTGGGCCTGCAACAACTCCAAAATAGTTGCATTGCTCTCTTGTAATAGAAAATTAATTAAAGAGGGGAAACAAGTAACAGCTTCCCCATAACGCATGGACATTTGCGCAACACGCAGACCTCATACCAATCCAACAGGCACTTACGAAGATGGGGATACAAGACCTCCGCAACCTGATGGCCGGTACACCACCGACCCCTATGCAGCAGTTCCGCTACTCACAACTACAGCATTTCTACTCCAACCTACCAAACAAAACAAAAATACACAGGGAATTAACTTGGTTTGAAGAGCTTTGCAGGAGCACAGCTGGTTCAGACTTTAGTGTTTCCACCGTATATCAATGGCTATTGGTTGGCAACCTAGATCACAAGGACTCCTTCAAAAGACAATGGGAAGAGATAACGTCACAATCTTTATCCGAAGCCAAATGGGAGAAAGTTCTCATCCTGCAACATAAAAGCTCAATTAGCTCCAAATACCAACTATAAATTACTCTCACAATGGTACCGTACTCCAGCCCTGCTCCACAGGATATTCCCAACCGTATCTAATGTATGTTGGATGTGCGAGGCAGGGGTGGGGACCACGCAACATATCTGGTGGGATTGCGCTAGGATATCACCATACTGGAATGAGATCAAAACCATAACAGTGGAGATTCTGGGGAAGACACCAGACTTCGATATCGTGAATGTGCTTCTACACTAAACGAAACTACCCATCACACGATACAAAAAATCGATTCTATGACAGCTGATCACAGATGCTAAATCACTGGTACCAGACCTCTGGAAAAAGACTAATCCCCCAATGACCGCTCACTGGCTGCTGAGGGTGGAGGAAATCCATGCTGCCGAGGCGAAGCAGGCAGAACTATTAAACCAAAGCGACAAATATGCATAATGATGGCACCCATGGTACATGTATTTAACAAGCACAAGATTGAGTATTGGAAGGGGGAGGTACCGACTGAGGCGGGGCTGGGGGACCCGCACGCGTTGGCCTACCACCTTTCCTCCTCTGGGGCCCTTTTCTCCCTCTGCATCCCTCCACTCTTCCTCCTAATTACATCATACTACTCTTTCTCCCCCTTGGCTATCCTTTCTTTTTCCCTGATCCAGACAGATCCCTTCCCTCCTTCCTAACTACATTAATAATCAGGGGCACAGTGAAAGGAAAAATAAATAAATAAATAAATAAAAGGAAAAAACAAACATAAGGGAAAAAAAAGACACAAACAACAAAAAACAATCCATTATGGGTGCAGGCTTGACCCCCTTGAGATGGAGCACATTGGTGTAACAACCCACATAATGACTTACATGCCTGACAACAGCCCCAACACCAACGGCCAAATTCACTCAATACAACTGACTCTGACCATACTAGGACAGTATCAGGTAAAACTACAACACATACAATAAATTAATACCTCTCCATCAAGAGAGGGCTCTGTCATCCCTTAGTGAACTAGTAGCTGGCATAGGATGTGGTGACTTAACGAATGACACGACTGAACGCTGAGCAAACGTACTTATATATGTCGCTATGCACCTGTTCTCCATGTTACTTGACATACTGCCTAGAGACCCTGTGTATTCCACTTCAGCATCCATACTCAGGGGACCGGTGAGCCCCCGTTTACATTTATTCATAACTGCTTGGCAGTGGAAGGCGCTATGTTATAGTTTGGCATATAGCTCTGGGGACAATTAAAAATTAAGGAGCCATACGAAAACTTACTGTTTCCCATTCTGTTAGCGATGACCTTAATAAAAACAGATTTACGAAACAAGTAACAGAATTAAAAAAAAAAAAAAAAAAAGGGAAATGTGAAAAATAACATACACCCCCCCATCTAATTCACGCTTGCTGGACAAGACACCTATTCATAATAAAGATTTATAGACAAGAAACAAATCTGAAGTCTTATCTGTCCATAGCGATGCAGACCGTTGTTTTTTGCTCTTAACAGCATTGCATACTGGATATCAGGAGCCATAGATTTGTATGTTTCTCATAGTTGTTAGTAAGTGTAATTTTTAGCAGCCCAATGCATTTTTAAGATGGTAGTGCAAAATAACAAAACACCTGGTAATTTTGTCCTTATGTATTTTCTTTTAGCCAATAACAGAAATCTGTGCTTTTATTACCTGGAACAAGAGTGATATATTGAATTCAACAGAAATTGTGATATATAATAAATGAAATAAAGAGGAAATATAAATTGCTGCTATTAATACATTCTACTTCTCTGACACATATATCTGTGTACTATATATTTTGATTCATTTCTTTTTATTGACTTAATAAATCACATGATGTAGACCATAATTTGTACGGTATGTGTGTTTTTTTTTTTTGTTTGTTTTTTTACCAACTATATTTCCCTATTTTATTTCATGATGAGGTCTGTAATTGACTGCAACATGTATATCAAATATTTGTAATTTTTGTATATTTTGTACAGTGGCAGTTATTAAAGGATTTTTTTAAATGGCTTTTATGGGTTGTATCAATCACACAGGTTCATAGTGTAATAACCTGGCATACTCTTTTTCTAAAAGAGAAACTATAAACATTATAGATGTGTGTGGCCACGTTGAAGATCTTCTAATCCACCTGCTAGTCCAGTAGGGATTGGGCTTCTCCTCGCTGCTTTCCTATTAACAAACATAAGCCATAGAAGTGAAGGATAAATAATGATCTTGAGTTGGGACTCTACTTAACTTTATGCTACTGGATGCAAGGAAATAACTACACGTGCTGAGGCCTGTAGCAATCCAGTGGACATACTATAAATTCTGTAATAAGTCCATTTTATTAGTAGTTCAGCCTCATTTTACAATTTCCTGAGTTCAGTGGAATTTTAAACGACTCTTCTTTAAATGATGCATTGCCAATATTTCCAACAAGTACCTTTATAATTAATTAGTGATTTAAAATGAAGACATTCACTATAAAAGCACAAAAGCATATTCATTTTAGGTGAGGTTGCAATCTACAGTATATTGTCCCCATGAGATTTCACTTCTACTTTAATTAAGCTAAAATGAAATTCTATTTCATTGAATTCTATCAACAAAGGGGCATCATTTATCTGTTCATTGTCCCATCAGTTATAAATGAGACTCACAGTACTGCAGCTATGTTATTGTTCATGAGAAACCAGTGGAAAAGAAAGCATAGCAAGACAAATCTATTTTTCAATATGATAAATATTGAAACATTAAATAATGGTAGCAAAGGGGGAGCACTGATATTCTAGAAACAATTGCATGCACATTCTGAAATGATTTGTCACAAAATGTTCTTAATATGATTGTTTGGAAGGCACTGTAAATAACAATGTCAATTCTTCATAATGAATGGCCTATGCTGCTAAACAATTTGATGCCAAAGCAATGCATTGGCAAACAATGCTGATCAAATAATTGACTGATTTATATTTTCAAAGAGTTTCTCCTTTATTAAGTGCACTTTTCCAAAGCTAGATCCCACATTGTCCTAAGAACAGTTCATGGCTTAGATTCTACAAGGTGTTAGAAGCATGATTTAGATGTTCTAGTCTATAATCAAACAGCAGCATGATATTTTCTATATGTAGGAGATTTGTAATTGGTTCATTCATGTTGTGGATGTCCCATTACGCCACAACTCTAAGTCATTGAGATCTGGAATGGATTGAAATCTAGTAATTATGGAGGCCACCGGAGTACATTAAATTCACTGACAAGTTAATGGTACTACCATGAGATGATGTGTGCTTTATGATACTGTATGTTATTCTGTTGGAAATAGACATTATAAGATGGATAGACTGTGGCCATAAAGGGACACACTTGGTCAGCAACAGTACTCAGGTAGATCATGGTATTTCAATTATGATTATTATTTGGTATCAAGTGTCCTAATGTGTGCCAAAAATATATTCACCACTCAATTACACCGTCCCCAATTGTTGAAACGATGCAGGATGGAATTATGTTGTTTACACAAAATACTGACCCAACCCTCTGCATGTCACAGCATAATTTATTTGGTGCCCAGCTGCTAGAAACCGATGAGCAACATACTTTTCAGATTTGCCTTTATATTATAACAACCTGCTTGAGCAGAGATAAGCTCTTATGTCTTTTCACAGATCATTTATTGTATATTCCACAAAGATGAGCCCATGGGAACAAACAATAAATGACACAAGAAATATATGGTATAGTGCCATTTAGGGTAGACATTTTCAGAGTGAGGGTGATAAAGTGGTTACAAGTAATACATCTCAGGCATCTAACACACTTATATTATATGATCTGCCCATTGTTTCAACAGGCAGTTTATGTTTTAGAACACCAAACAGTATGTTTCCTGCAATGAACAGGGAATAAGACAAGGATCACTTCCATGTCATTCAGGGCCCCTTATCTCCAAAAGAATTGTCAAAAACATATCTAGATGTGCCTGAGATTAGTGTTAGTTATACTCCTGAGCAGAATCTGCTGCTATTTTAGTCGAAATCTGTTAAAAATAGTAGAAACCAGTTAATACTTTTTGACAATTTTCAGCTAATAGAATGTATACAAGGCCTTAGTTTGCCATGATGGACAAGAGGTGTCCCCAATGATGTGGAATGTATATCCTGTCCAATCAAGAGATGGAAAAAAGCAATTATTTTTCCAAGAAGGATTTTTATAGAAGACACGTTGACTTCAGGTATTGAGGGAGACAGACCAGTGGAGAGGGAATTCCTACTTTTACCTTGCTATGCTGTATGAGTGGGCATGGGAGATAGCCTGTGTCATTGATCCTAGTGTGAGTCAGTTAAACTCTACACAACCCAAGCACTTACACTAACCTTCAACCTTCACAATACACTATACTACACAAAACAATTTACTCCTAACCTATCACTAAACAGTAACCCCTTCACTACACTAACAATCAATTCATACATCACAATAATATAATTTCATAATTCCCTCTTTAACCAATGATGAATGTACACATCAGGAAGCTCAGGTTCCATTCCCTTATGCTGGGTCCCAATAGGAGCACTGGAAGAGCAGAACACATAACTTCCAGAGCATCTAAAACCATATTTTGTAGCACAGACAGGGTCAGCACTACCATTAGGCGAATAAAGCATTCACCTGAGGCGCAGACCTGCCTGGGGACGTTTCCAGGATGTTTTCTGATTGTCTGTTCCCATCAATTATGAAAATTGGCTGCTCCTGTCAATAATGAAAACTGTGTTACAGAGTGGTGCATGGGGCTGGAGTGCTGGGCAAGCCGGGCTCCCTCGATGTCACTGAAAGCTCAGCACCTGAGCACCTGAGCAGATGCCTCGTACAGGCAGGGCAACTCAGTATCCTGGCTGCCCCCTGCTTGTAAACACTGGAAACATGCAGCCTGTGCTCACTGTGCATGGCTCTCCTGCTCCCCCACCAAAAGCAACTTCCAGCAGGCTGGAGGATGGTTCCATTCTCCGCAGTACTAGTACAGATATGGTACACATGGAACCTAAGGGGTCTGATTATTTTGTGTATGTTTGTAAATTAGTTTGTCTGTGTGTGTGTAAATACAGTATGACTGTAAACTGGTGTGAGTGACATTGTGTACATATTTCAGTAAAAGTGTGGGTTAGTGAGAGAGAGTGACATTGTGTGTATATGTATTGTGTGTACACATTTTGCACTTATATGCATATTTATTCTTGCACATGATTTATGTGTTCACATTTTTATATTGCGCCTTTTATGTGCTTACATTTTGCACTTACCATTTGTGCCCTTTTTGCACTTTATGTATATGGTTTTACGGTGTACTATTAAGTATTGAGTATTTATTTGCATTAGAGTATTAAATGAATGGCAGTTGGTACCCTTCATTTTTACTTAGATAGGGGTTATGTGTTGTATGTTGAATTTTTATATGGGGGAATTATTAGAGTATTGATTGTGATAATATATATGGGGTTAATAAAATATTAAAAATAATATTTTATAAAAATTATCAAAATTAATTTTTTAAGTAATATCTAAAATCAATATTATGGCACTGTATCCCCTTATTAACTAAAGCTAAGAGTTAACTCACTCATTTTAAATCTTGTGGACTCTTGAATTTGTTTAGTAGTGAATTTATATTTCACACAATTAAATCACAAAATTATTATAAACACATATAATTTATTATGACAAATAATAGTAAACATGCGTGACAATCAGTGAATTCTTCAGTGAGTTTGATATTTTTAAGCAATCTCTTATCTCTTCAGGATTCAAACCCATAATATGATTTGACCAATGAAATTGGATGGGCGTACACTATGATAATGAGTGATGACCTCATCCTGGTTGTTAAACATGTCAATTTGGCTGATAGATGGGGTTATTATCCCATAATTATTGTCATCATTATTTTCAATAACCACAATCTCTTAAGGAGTTAACTAAAAACATGCTGAAAATTGTATTACAGACTGGTCATTTTATGGCAGTTTAATCATGGAGATAATGTCTCATCAAAGGTTGGAATCCAGCACTTTCCAGACTTTGATTTGTCAAACTGGCTATATTTTTACTCAACTGACATGTCTGTCCTTACATTCACCCAAAGTGTATGAATAGAACATTGCAGAAATATACATATTCATGCACTAAGATATAGACACTCTTAATTATAAGAATTTAAGTGAGACAGTCAAACATTTATTTAATGTTATCCCATTTGTGTCTATCATATTAATGTATAGTGTTAGAATATAAAAATCAACCATTTTAAAATATATCTATTAATTTAAAATAAATTATCAAAGTGGAGTAATGTCCTATATATATATATATATATATATATATATATATATATATATATATATATATATATATATATAATCAAGCTTTAATTATACATATACTCTTAAGTATGGGCTAATCTTAACCCCCCTTTTCTAATACTTACATTTGTACCATGCAGTGTAAGGCTGAATGTTTATCTAGCCACATTCTACATTTTACAACTTGATCCTGTAAATACAAATGGTTACAAATCTTGTATGTTCTCAATAGAGATAAGAAAAAAAAATGTGTTTGTCTTTTACATCCTGCCAACATGGAGTCACAATTGATAAACTGAATTATAATATAGCATTAATTTCAACCACAAAATGTCTATCACAATGTATTTTTAGGGTGTAAATTGGTACCAATGTAGAGGGATTGTATTATTAAGTATTGAAGTATAACATGTAAGGCTTACACTGGAAGTACTTTTTTTTTTTTAATAGTATTTTAAATTACTTCTGCATACCTATTCACATGGCAACTGTGTTTGAATGCAATTGTTTGTACATGGTACAGTGACAATAAAGTTGATTCTGAATCTGAATATATTAGTAAGAGTGTGTGTTATTGAGAGTGTGTGAGTGACATTGTGTTTGAATGTCAGTGTTGTGCTAGTGAGTGTGTATGTGTGACCATGTGACCAATCATATTTATAATATATACAGTGGGACCTCGGTTTACAAACGCCTCGGTTAACATAATTTTCGGTTTACAAATTCAAATCCATTGAAAATAATGCCTCAGTTTACAATTTGTTTTCGCAAAACAAAGCAAGTTTCCCCAGGATGCATTGCACCTGGGAGGTTTATAGCACCGCCCCCTGCATGCTTGAGCCTGTAGGTAGCACGTGGCGTCGAGTGTGGAGGTGTTGGAGCGGCTTTTGCATAGCGTTTTGGAGCCATTCTGGAAATTGTTTGCAGTTGTTTTGGGACTTTTTGGTGCATTTCTCAAGCTTTGGAAAGGTAGGGAGCTGAGCTTCGTCGCTTGCAAGCCTTTTATTGTGTGTTCTGCATTGTGGGTTGGTTTCCATGCCAGCTAATTTTGACTTTTTCTGACCTCCAGAACAGATTAATTGGTTTTCAATGCATTCCTATGGGAAACCGCGTTTCGGTTTACAAATGTTTCGCAATAAGAAAAGTCCCGGAGAATGCATTAAATTCGTAAACCGAGGTCCCACTGTATTAATATAATTAGATACTATATTGAAAAAAAAAATACTTACAGTTCACTGTAACATAAATTAACTCACACCATTATTATAAATTAAATGCCATAATGTTATGAATTAAATCCCGCCAAATGAATTAAATAGATAATTTATAGCAGTGATAAATTATTTATTCAATGTGAAATGTATGTATTAGGCAGTATGTGTGTATGAGTATATGCATTAGCCATTATGTGTGAATAGATGTATGTATTAGGCAACGTGCCTGTATGGATTTATAGGCTTTGCAGTGTGTGTGGGTATGGAATATGTATTGGCAGTGTGTGTATGGATGCATGTGCTGAATGTGTGTGTTTATAATGGGAAGTCTCTTTCTTTCTCTAAATGTTTGCTCACTGTGTGTCTCCTAAAATGTCTCTTGGTTGGTCTCTGTTTCCTAAATAACTCAACAATCTCTCTATCCTTTCCCTAATTGTCTTTCTGGTCTGTTGCCTTTCTCTAAGTTTCTCACCTGTGTCCCTTCTTCCACTAAATGTCTCTCTCATCTGTCTCCTTTCCCTAAATGTCTTCCCAGTCTCACCGGTCTATCTCTGCTCCCTAAATTTCTCCCCAAACAGTCTCTGTTCACTAAGTGTCTTCTAAGTTTCCCAGACATTTTCCACTAAATGTCTTGGCCTCTCTCTTTTAACCCCTTAAGGACCAAACTTCTGGAATAAAAGGGAATCATGACATGTCACACATGTCATGTGTCCTTAAGGGGTTAAAAAAGAACAGGCAATTAGACACTTAAGCGTCTATTCACTAAACAGTGATTTGATAAAGAGTTGAGTGACTTTATACAACAATTATGTTTTGTCCTAAATGTAATATAAAGTTATATTTCAACTCACTATTTAATGAATAGACAGGGGAAAAAAAGAAGAGGAAATGACAAAAGACAATGACAGAGTTATTCACTAAAGTAAGAATTGATGGGGATTCAAAATGAATTAAAAGTAAATTTCATGTGTAAGGTCAAAGTAGCCAAATCTGGAGAATGTTTCCAGTTTGTTTGTTTTTGTCCTTAAATTATAAATTCATTTTGAATTCCCAACAATTCTCACTTTAGTGAATAACCCGATTGGAATAAAGAGAGACAACTTGGAGAGAATCAGTGGCATAGAGTGAGCAGAGAAATCGTGAACATAGAGACTGCAGCTTTGGAAAAAAGAAACAAGAGAAAGATGGGGATAAACGCTAATGAGAGAGATTGTTAAGAGTAGGAATGAGCGCTGTGGAGGAAAAAGACAGCTGATCAGACCTAATTGGAACCCAAATGGCAAATGCAGGCCAAAATAGCTGATTTGGAAGAATTTTTCAACTCAGCCACAGTCACAGCACAGCTTTTTCTACAGTCACAGCACAGCTTTTTTTTGCTTAAACTTTGCAGTTTTGTTTTCAATTCACTGAAATTCAGAGTTTAGTGAATACACTTCAGAGAGAATGTAGTTGCGTTCATAAAGAGGCGGCAAAATGGATCTTTGCAAATGGTGGCAGGAATCTTTGCACCGACCCTGAGAATGGATAAGACTGAAGTCTCTATCAGAATAGGTGTTTTGCTACAAATGACCTAAAACGTTCACATTAAATACTGTTTTTCCTTGGTTTGAATGTTAGTGGCATACTCACCTTGAAACTGCTCTAGACATCCATCATTCAGGACAGAGGGAAATATAAACTGCAAAAGTGGAACAATAAAAATAGACAAATGAAACACAGCTCAATTGTGTATGTTTATTTTTTTAATGAAACTTTAACAGGGTTATTTCCTCAAGGTGAATTCAACGTGAATTTCAAATTTAAGATCAAAATTAGTCAAACTGGAAAGAATTCTTAGTCAGTTACGCTTTCAGTACAGCTACTCTGGCCATGGATGGTGAGTACCTTACATGCATATAATTTATTATTTATTTCTTGGTACAATTACACTGCTTGCACTGTTGTTTTTGTTATCCTGATGAAAGTTCATGTAAACTGAAACACAGATTTTTATTTCTATTTTGTAAGAGTTAAATAAAAGCTAATTTGTATTTATCCACCACAGAAGAAGTCCTTGGAGTGCTATCACATGAATTGTAAGGTATTCATTGTAGAGCGGCATAGGACATTTTTTTACCTTGGAATGCAGGTAATTGTGGATTTATATCAGTGGCGTACATACCGCAGGGGTCGCAGCTGCGACAGGGCCCGTCACTCCAGGGGACCCGGCCGACCTGCGGACCCCTGCGACTTGACAGCATGGGCCACCCAATGGAGATGGATTATCAGGGGGCCCGGTCAGCACTTTAACAGCGCGACTGTAATGCTTACATGAATTTAAATGGAAAACAACTGCAGATCTCTTAGGATTTAGATTGATGACTAGGATATTAGAGAATAACACAGGTACTGTATCTTTAATTAAGTAGACGTTTGTTAAACGGAGTAAGCAGCTTCAGGTATACATGCAGTATAGCAGATAGGAGGTTGCCAGTCAATGGAAACAGAGCAAAATAAGAAATGAAAGTTGCAGCAGGAATGATTAGTTTTGGAGTTAGAGGTAAGCAGGCTTGAGAGTAGGCTGCAGCAGGAATGATTCGTTTTGGGGTTAGAGGCAAGCAGGCTTGAGAGCAGGCTGTCTACTATTACAGATTCAAATATGACTTAGCTTTAAATGGTGGAAGTCTAGGTTCCCTAAGTTCTCCTCCGGGGAGGGAGGAGGTTAAGCAGGAAGAAGAAGATCCAGTTACAAGCTGCGGTCGACGTGAGGAGAAGGTGGGTCAAATAGTTTTCCAGTCCGAGTTCGGTACACAAAAAAGGTTAGAGGAATCTTGCTAGCCGGTTTGATTTCGCGGTAACGCTTTTCAATAATCTAGCGTCTTGAATCTGGCGCGGTCTCATTATGTAGCGTGGGGAGACCGTGTCAGAGAAGGGGGTGTGGCTAATCTCCGTCAACCCGGAAGACACAATTCCGGCAATACCGGCAGTTAAGACATGACAGTACCCTCCCTGTAAGGAGCACCCACAGGGTGCTATCAACATGGTTTAGACGGATAGCGTTTGTGGAATGCGGTAATTAACCTGTTTGCATGGATCACAGAGGAGTTTTCCTAAGTGTCCTCATCAATTCCATAACCTTTCCACCTAATGAGGTACTGCAGGGAGCCACGATGGATCCGCGAATCCAGAATCTTTTGGATCTCGTATTCCTCTTCACCCTGTACCAAAACAGGATCAGGAGTAGTAAGTGCATCTCTATGGAAAGGGTCAGAAAGGTGAGGTTTGAGCAAGGAAACATGGAAGACAGGGTGAAGTTTCAAAGTAGGTGGAAGCTTCAATTTCACAAAGTTACGGTTGATGATTGACAATATTTGAAAAGGACCAAGAAAGAGGGAACTCAGTTTCTTTGAAGGACGGTTGGTGGACATGTTTTTTGAGGAGAGCCAGACAAGATCACCAATTTTATAAGCTGGAGGAGGTTGCCTCTTAGTATCAAAAAACTTCTTTTGATTAGACAATGCGAGTTTAAGATTTTCATGCAATTTAAGAAACAGGGAAGACATGTAAGAGTTTTAAATTGAAACGATGAGGTTAGAAGAAGGAATGGTATGAGTGGGAAACAAAGAGGGATGAAACCCATAATTTGAGAAGAAGGGAGTCATTTTACTACTGGTATGAACTGAGTTGTTGTATGCAAATTCGGCCATAGGCAACCATGTGATCCAATCATCTTGTAGGTGGGAACAATAACATCGTAGATATTGCTCTAAGCATTGGTTAACTCTTTCAGTTTGCCCATTGGTTTGGGGATGATAAGCTGAAGATAGTTTGCGTTGAATATGGAGAGAAGAACATAATGCGTTCCAGAATTTGGAGGTGAACTGGGTTCCTCGATCTGAGATGATTTCATCAGGAAGTCCATGAAGTTTCACTATATTATCGAGGAATACTTTAGAAAGTTCCGATGATGAGGGTAATTTCTTCAAGGGGATAAAATGGGACATTTTCGTGAAGCGGTCCACTACTACTAAAATAGTGGTATGATGTTGAGAAGGAGGGAGTTCTACCAAGAAGTCCATAGAAATGGATTGCCAAGGCCTTTCCGGAATCGGTAGATTCAATAATTGACCATATGGTTGATGATGTTCAGACTTGGATCTTTGGCAGGTTGCGCAAGTTCTGACATAGAATTCGATGGTGTTGTCCTGGCGAGGCCACCAATAATACCTCTTGGATAATTCTAGGGTCTTTTTTATTCCAGGATGACCAGCCAAAGGAGAATCATGAATTAATTCGAGTACTTTATTTCTGAATATGGGAGGAATGTAAATCCTGTTTTTGAAATAATAAAGACCATTTTTCTTTGATAGTTTGGTTGACTTGGGAAGTTCAAGAGCATCTTCACTTAGACCTTTTATGTCATCCAAAAGGGACGTTATGATTCCAGTGACTGTATGAGGAGGAGTTCCAGTTACAGGAGGACCTCTCGAGTCAAGATCTTGGTAAATTCTGGAAAGGGCATCCGCCTTTTTGTTTCTGGATCCGGGTCTAAAAACAATTTGAAAATTAAACCGCGAGAAGAAAAGATTCCATCTTACTTGCCTAGCAGAGAGAGTCTTGTTGGAGTGAAGATATTCATGGTTTTTATGGTCAGTATATACCATTATAGGAGTTTGTGTTCCTTCAAGAAGATGTCGCCAGGTTTCAAAGGCTGCTTTTATACTCAATAATTCTTTTTCTCCTATAGGGTAGTTTTTCTCAGCAGGAGACATGGATCGTGAGAAGAAGGCAACTGGATGAAGAGGATCTTGAGGTGTTTTGTGTTGAGAGAGGACAGCTCCGATGGCTGTCTCTGAAGCATCGGTTTCCAGGACATAGAGAAATGTGGGGTTTGGAAGTTGAAGAATAGGAGCAGTTGTAAATCTTCTTTTTAATTCATCGAAGGCTGCTTGAGCCTTTTCATTCCAAGTGAAGGGATGCTTTTTGCTGTTAAGTAGATTAAGTGAATGAGCTACGTCGGAGTAATTTTTAATGAATTTTCTATAGAAGTTGGAAAAACCCCAGAAAACTTTGTAATTCTTTTACATTAGAAGGAATGGGCCAGTTGAGGATACAGTTGATTTTGGAACTATCCATGCTTATCGAATGAGGTGAAATAACGTATCCTAAAAAAGTAATTTCATTAACGTTAAAAATAAATTTTTCTGGTTTAGCGTATAATTTGTGAGTTCTGAGTCTGGATAACACCCATCTCACGTGTTTCTTGTGTTCTTCGGCAGTGTTAGAGTATATAAGAATGTCATCTAAATAAATTATAACACAAACATCTAGAAGATCCCTGAAGATGTCATTTATAAAGTGTTGAAAGGTTGCGGGGGCGTTACAGAGGCCGAAAGGCATCACAAGATACTCGTAAAGGCCATATCGGGTCCGGAAAGCAGTTTTCCATTCATCATTAGCCTTGATTCTAATAAGGTTATATGCCCCACGGAGGTCAAGCTTGGTGTAGATGGTAGCAGTTTTTAACCGTTCAATCAATTCATTTATCAGGGGAAGAGGGTAACGATTTTTAACTGTTATTTTGTTTAAAGCTCTGTAATCTATGATGGGACGTATAGTCTGGTCTTTATCTCTTACAAAAAACATACTGGAAGCAGCAGGTGAGCTGGAAGGTCTTGCATGCCTTGGGCGAGTGTATCGACTCTTTGATTCAACACAGTAAGCTTAGAATTGAAATCTGCTGGATCCATTACAATGGCTGGAATATTCTGTAATGCTTACATGAATTTAAATGGCAAACAACTGCAGATCTCTTAGGATTTAGATTGATGACTAGGATATTAGAGAATAACACAGGTACTGAATCTTTAATTAAGTAGACGTTTGTTAAACGGAGTAAGCAGCTTCGGGTATACATGCAGTATAGCAGATAGGAGGTTGCCAGTCCATGGAAACGGAGCAAAATAAGAAATGAAAGTTGCAGCAGGAATGATTAGTTTTGGAGTTAGAGGTAAGCAGGCTTGAGAGTAGGCTGCAGCAGGAATGATTCGTTTTGGGGTTAGAGGCAAGCAGGCTTGAGAGCAGGCAGTCTCCTATTACGGATTCAAATGTGACTTAGCTTTAAATGGTGGAAGTCCAGGTTCCCTAAGTTCTCCTCCGGGGAGGGAGGAGGTTAAGCAGGAAGAAGAAGATCCAGTTACAAGCTGCGGTCGAGGTGAGGAGAAGGTGGGTCAAATAGTTTTCCAGTCCGGGTTCGGTACACAAAAAAGGTTAGAGGAATCTTGCTAGCCGGTTTGATTTCGCAGTAACGCTTTTCAATAATCCAGCGTCTTGAATCTGGCGCGGTCTCATTATGTAGCGTGGGGAGACCGCGTCAGAAAAGGGTGTGTGGCTAATCTCCGTCAACCCGGAAGAGACAATGTAACGGCAATACCAGCAGTTAAGACATGACAGCGACCGGGCCCCCTGTAATGACATCACTGCTGAGAGGAAGTGACTCCTCGGTCACTCCTCCCAGCATACAGAGAGCCCACGTGGGAGGAAGCAGGAAGGAGGAGGGAGTCAGTGTGGGAACTCTGACTACCATCAGGCTGAGCCCACACTGGACCCCAGGGGAAGCCACAAAAGGTAGGAAACATTTTGTGTATGTGTGTGTCTCTGTGTGTGTGTGTGTGTATGTGTGTGTCTGTATGTTTGTGGGTGTGTCTCTGTATGTGTGTATGACGTGTGTGTGTATATGTATGTGTGTCTGTATGTGTGTGTGTGTCTCTGTATGTGTGTCTGTCTGTGTGTGTGTGTGTGTGTGTGTCTGTCTATGTCTGTGTGTGTCTCTGTATGTGTGTGTGTATGTGTGTATGTCTGTGTGTGTCGGTGTCTCTGTATATGTGTGTGTGTATCTGTATGTGCGTGCGTGTGTGTGTGTATCTGTATGTGTGTGTTTGTGTGTCTGTGTCTGTGTGTGTGTATGTGTGTGTGTCTGTGTCTCTGTGTGTGGGTGTATCTGTATGTGTGTATGTTTCTCTCTGTGTGTGTGTATCTGTATGTGTGTGTGTATCTGTATGTGTGTCTCTGTATGTGTCTGTCTATGTCTGTGTGTCTCTGTATGTGTGTGTCTCTGTATGTGTGTGTCTCTGTATGTATGTGTCTGTATGTATTTGTCTCTGTATGTATGTGTCTCTGTATGTATGTGTCTGCATGTGAGTGTCTCTGTATGTATGTGTCTGCATGTGTGTGTCTCTGTATGTATGTGTCTGCATGTGTGTATGTATGTATATATGTGTCGGGGGGGCACACAGTCAGGGGGGAGAGGGTCAGGGTAGAGAGAGGGGCCCACGGATCAGTTTCGCATCGGGGCCCAATGGAGTGTGTGTACGCCACTGATTTATATATATATATATATATATATATATGTATATATTGTGGATAGATAGATAGATAGATAGATAGATAGATAGATAGATAGATAGATAGATAGATAGATAGATAGATAGATAGATAGATAGATAGTTTTGTTTTTCATACCACCACAATTTTTTTAAAAGTATTTGTCCACTGGCTGCTTGCACAGAAAGTACTGAAAAATATAATTTGCTTGCAAAATAGCATCATGATAATTTTAAAATATGCATTCTACCATACTTTTTCTTTAATTTAGTATTTTGTGATTTTTTTTAGTTCTATACTTTATGTAGCATTTACATGCAAAGGTTAGTTATTTTAAAACAGACATCAAATGCATAAGGCCAAATGATGCAAATCTAGTCCGGAACATTTTGTAAATGTGAGAATTGCAAATCTGATTAGAATTAAATACTTTTTGGTAATTTCAGTCAGAAAAGCAACTAATCACAGAAAATATGAGTCCATAAAGGTACAGTGTATTGAGAAATAAATTATAATTTTGCATAATGTTGTAAACATTGCTTCTTATGTGAAATGGAGATGGAGAGTTTATCAAACATTGCAGTAATTACCTTTGCAAGGCTTAGAGACCTGAGACTATTTCAGTGAGCTGAAGTTATCTGGGTACCTATAGTGTCACTTTAAGCACTGAAGCAATTGTCCATCTGACTTTTAAATGACAAAATAGGCTTTATTTGTATATCCTATTTTTATACATAACACAACATAAAGCATGAATAACATATTAAAACATGTTTTGAATAAAAAAAAAAAAATTGTTTTGTTTATGGTCATTTTTACACATCATGTACCACTAAAAAAAATGACTGATTGATTTATCAGTTCCAATTCGTAAATGCCTTATATGTCTAGGATTAAGTGAATTTTTGTTAGTTTTAGCACAACTATTGCGAGGAGTGAATTGTGGTGTTAAAAACAAACATTTTAAAAATGTGATAAACTGAAACTACAACTTAATTAGCAGTTACAGACTGGATCCATGTCACTTCAGGAAAAAATAGCAATCCCCAACTGCATGGTAAACTAATTCTTATTCGTATTCTTATTGCTAATTAGAAAGCAGCAGCATATTCCACAGTGCAGTATAATTGGGAAAAATAGGCAGCATAGATAAAACAATACAAAAGGAATTAGAGGTCCATTCCCATGACTCAATCATGGCATATCATGTAAAGAAGAAAACAGCTAGGGCTATTTAATGTAGAGCATGTTGAGTCATTAGACTCTGCCAAATTTAAATGCAATATATATATATATATATATATTTAATTTATGCATACATAATAAATTTTAATGGTGAATCTCACTGGTCTTGTGTGTTCTTCTACTTTAAGACCCCAGATGTGTATTCTGATACACCATATGTATACCGCTGCCTAAAGTTTAGAGGACTTGTTGAGTCAAATAATAACCCTAACCTTATAATAACCCTTATCCAACTGCAACAACCCTTTACCCTACACCTACTACACCAACCATAATCCTACAACAACCCTAAACCTATACTAAGTCTAACCATAATGCTAATCCTAATTCCCTGACATCAGTAATGACATCAGCAGAGTGTTTTTTTTTTCTTTGATTACACAATACTGAGAACTCTGTGAGTGCTCTGTAATGTGTGAGTGACACACATGAGAGAGGTCTTCTTCTCATGCATGTTGGTAATGCCAATCATACAGACATAAATCAGCAATGGGGCTTTGTAGGGAGATTCAGGCAGGATATTTTCAAACATTGTGAGTCTCCCCCTCTAGCCAAAAATATTGAAATCCTCTCAGGATAATCATAGTCAATGAATGCAATAATTCAGTCATAGTTATTTAAAGGGCTTTATCAAGTGTTTAAGTTGAGCACTGTATACAGCTCATTAATCAGTCCATGGACTGATATGAATATGATGCCAGGTAACAGAGATGATCTCCAAGTATTGGCTGATATCTGGGTCTCCCCGGTGTGAGCAGGGATTTAAACATCTTAACATTCAAAATACTGGATGTTCTGTGGCATGCCATGCTGTCTCTATTTCTGGATGGCATAGAATATCCTTATGTGCTTAGGAGATTAATTTACAAACCACTTTGTCTTTAGTAATGTCAGCCGATAGGTACACCGATATGTACTCCAGTTTCTCTTCTGCAAAATAAAATGTACACATACACATAAACCAGTCTCAAATACTACTTTATTTTTGTAATATCTATTTGTATATATATATATATATATATATATATATATATATATATATATATATATTTACAAAGAGAGAGAGAGAGAAACTATATAGAATATAATATATATATATATATATATATATATATATTTACATTTTTTTTTTAAACTTTGTTTCTCTGTTTTGGAACACTGGTGAAAAATAGATAAGAATTTAATATTCTCTATAGACCGCCATATTATACTGTAGCATCATTATATGGGAAATTTGTAAAGTTTGTGGCAAATGTTTAAGTTATGGATACCTTTTTATGTGTAGCTATTGAGAAAAATAGGTTATAACAAAGCTGTTATATATATTTTTTTTCAAGTTTCTTTTTTTTTTTTGGCTAACTGCTCATAACTAACCAATAAATAGTGCAAAATCACTGATAATCTCTAACAAAGCATTCATTAAGCTAAAGTGGCAAAATTAGACAAATTAGTCTTTGTGTTTTTTCTTAATTACAACACAGATGTTCTATTGCAAATAACGACAGGATATTGCTTTTGGTTCCAGTATAAGGGAGTAAAGAGTGACTTTTCAACATTGTGCATTTCTGTATTTAGTTGGCACATAATCCAAATTAACTTATAGAGAGTTTTTTTGGCTATAGAGCTGGGTATTAGACTTTCCTACATTTACTCTTGTGGATCTTACATAAAAACGATATCTGTTTTTTGTGAATTGTTCATAATTAAGCTAGAAAACATCAACTGGGTGAGCAGATTTTGCTCACAGTTTGCATAATTATGCAGAAGCTTTTAAATTAAGCAAACATTTTTTTTCTTGCATAGCAGTTAAATTTTTATATAAAATAACTATTTTAATTTTTTTTCTACTTTTTATTGGTAAATATGCCTATTGCATGGTGAACAACAAAGGTAAAATCTTGATTCAGAAATCAAATTTGGTTTATTCTATTGGTTTCACTGTACAATGGATTGTTGTGAAAATTAGCCTATTTATGCTAAAATACCCAAGCTGTAACTATAGCTAAGTTAAAGAATTATTAATGGCACCATATACACCTGTATGTAATGTCAAACTATAGTAGCTGTGAATAAATACTTCAAAAATAAATTTTCTAAATTCTAAATAAATTGGTATGTATCATATCCCTGTGTCACCTATTGAAATTCCAAGATGGTTTTCCCAAATCCTCACTGCTCTTATCTGCAAATATACATACAATATTGGGCAGCTATACATCTATAAAGTTAATAGGTCAGCGCTAATAATGATCAAAAATAAGTAAGCAGCGGCCTAGCAGAGGGTAACCCTCTAACCCTCTAGCATAAGAGTAGGAAACAACAACAACATTAGTGCAAGGCTGTGCCAAAGTGTATCAATGTGGACTATGAATATAAAACAGGTATATAGAAAACGCATATATATGAAGTTAATATATAAATTAGTCCAAAATAGTTTGAAGTTGCACTTTGGTGATGAGTGTCTTTTAAGGTGCTTTTGGTGATGGGGTGTCCTCACTGTTAGTAATCCATTTGTTCTCAAAACATGGAAGACCCAAAATAAGACACCGATCGTATAGACTGTGTGGATCAATATATGCAAGAAGATATATATATATATATTTGTGTGAAGGGCTCATGATGGTAAAGAGTAATAAGACCTTAATAAGTGTAGGATGGTATAAAAGTAGCAAGTCGGTTGTGGTGTGCCGGAACCGACGATGAGGTAGGCCTGAAAATAAAGAGGGCCCACCAAGAAGAGATGTAATAAAAAGGAGTTTGATAAAGAGGAGTGGGTGGGAGGGTGATGCAACGCTGATCTCGAAGGTATGGAGCCAGGTAAGGGGTGTCCCTTAAGTAGGGAAGGGGTGTGTCATACGCCCCTCCCACAAACACAGGCCAAAAGGCCTTACTACTTGTGTGAAGGGCTCATGATGGTAAAGAGTAATAAGACCTTAATAAGTGTAGGATGGTATAAAAGTAGCAAGTCGGTTGTAGTGTGCCGGAACCGACGATGAGGTAGGCCTGAAAATAAAGAGGGCAAAAATAGAAATTTCAATATTTAATACAAACTACCAATATACATACTTTTAACAAGACATGTTCTGAAAAGCATTTCTTACTTCTTGTACAGGGTTAGGAATGTATCGTGTGTAAGCGGATGATTTCCAGCGCCCCAGTGTCTTGATAACATGAACCGGTATGTTTACACTGGAGGCTGTGGAGGCCGCTCCTATGCGGAAGGAGTGGCCTGAATAGTTAGCTGGCTTGAGTCCCAGCTGTGTTAGTAAGGACCTGACGTGGGTCACGAAGTTGGTAGTAGTGAGAACTGAACCTCGTAGAACAAAAAGTGGTTGTGATGGCGGTGCCTTGAGACTCTCTGTATAAGAGTCCAGTATCTGGACGGGGCACCATCTGTTGTGAGTCGGATGGTATTTAACCTCTACGGGTGGAGCATGTTGACTGTTTTTGGAATGAGGTAGTGTCAGGATATAATAGTCCATGTGTTTGGTTAAGTGCGAATGGAGCAGTAGGTGAGTGGATTGTGTTGTATTGATGGCGGTAAATTCTCTAGGTCTCAGAAACCCATAAAAAGCCACGTAAATTGCTGTTTTGATGACTAGAGTTGTGTTGATGGAGAAGGGTTTTAGATCTAGTAGTTGTGATAATTCCTTAAAGATATGAAAATCTATAGGAAGCCTCTGTGCTGTATGCGGGGGTTCGGATCTTTGTATACCCCTAAGGATGTTCTTGATTTGGTATGATGACATGAAACTTGAGTTGTTGGGTTGTAATGTCAGCATGTGATGTTGGATGCCTGTAAGATATAGTTTGATTGTGTTGTAAGAAAGTTTGAGTTTGATGTGGCAAAAAGAGGCAAAACCTAAAAAAGATGATGATGATGAACGGTTGTAATATGTTGTGTTCCAAAAGGAATCTTTTGAATAAACTGAAAGCTCTGTTGTAGGTTTTCCTGGTATTTGTAGATAGAGCTAGTTGGGACAAAGTTCTGCAATGTTGCATGATAACGTCTAGTCCATTACTAGCTGATGGAACAGTGGAGTGGCCGTGGCTGTGAGCGCGGCTGATGGGAGAAGTTGATGAAAGGCCTGGAATTTAAAACGAGACAAATTATCAGCTGCCTCGTTACATATACCTGGAATATGAACACAATGCAAGAAGAAATTATGACATGCTGCCAACCAAGTGAGTTTCCTCAAAAATCTCATGATAGTAAGGGATTTGGAGCGACCTTTGTTAATAATGTAACAGGTTGCTTGGTTGTCTGAGTAACACCTTACTGATGAACCTGTCCATAGATGTCCCCATGCCACGGCAGCCGCCACGATGGGATATATCTCAAAAAGAGCTGAGGTAGAGGAAAAACGCTCCAGGTCCTGAACCTCTGAAGGCCAGCTGCCCCAAAGCCATTCGTTCCCAAATATCGCTGCAAAACCTGTGGTAGACGCCGCGTCTGTCCAAACAGTAGGAGAGGTGTCAGACAATTGAGGGAGGAACATGCTTTTACCATTCCAGGTGGTTAAAAAGTTTCTCCACATGAGAAGGTCTGCCGTGGCTTGGGTATCTAGGGATAATCTGTGTGCATCATGTAGAAACAGTGGGAACATGCTGAGGAGACGTGAGATGAAAGCACGGCCTTGAGGTATAATACGCATGGCAAAATTGAGTGACCCCAGTAAAGATTGTAATTCTTTGCGGTTACAAGTGCGTAGTTGTATATAGAGGTTGATGTTTGTCAGGATGTTTTCTACCTTAGTGCGTGGTAGGCTAGCTTGCATGTTGGCCGAGTCTAGCATGATGCCCAGGAAAGTGATGATGGTATCTGGGCCTTCGGTCTTGGTAGGGGAGACTGGGACCCCCAACGGGTTGAATAGGCTGACGGTTTCTTTGAGGCTACTGGGTGGGGAGGAATTCTCCTCGACCATTAGGAAATCGTCCAAATAATGTATGACTGTAGGGCATCTGGATATATTGAGTAGAAACCAGGACAGGGTTTCGGCAAATGTGTCAAATATGGCTGGACTACTTTTAGAACCAAAAGTTAGGCGTGAGAAGAAGTAGTAGTTCCCTGCCCACTTGATGCCATGTAGGTGCCACAGTGTGGGGTGGATTGGTAGTAGTTTGAATGCATTTGTTATGTCGGTCTTGCTGAGCCATGCACCGACTCCTGCCTGTATGATAGCCGTAATGGCGTGATCTATAGTGGAATATTGCAGGGAAAATTCCTCCGATGGTATTAGGGAGTTGAGGCTAGGAGTGGTAGAGGTGTGTGGTGCCGACAAATCGATAATAAGTCTCTGCTTGTTGGAAGATTTCCCTGTGACAACCCCGATAGGGTTTGTCCTCCATGTAGTGAAAGGAGGGGATTGAAAAGGTCCCAATAAGAAACCTTCTGTCACTTCTTTAGCTATGAGTGTGTCAACAGCTGTAGGGTTGTGTTGGGCGGATTGTAGATTTGGACATTCCAGGATTCCTGAAGGCATATGTATGATACCCGTGTGGAATCCTTCTGATAGACCAGAGATTATGAAATCTAGTAAATGTGTAGATGGATGCTGTGACAGAAATGTCGCAAGTAGGGATATGTTTATAGACGTTAGGTACTGTTTGGGATACATTTTATTGGGACACATGATTTTTGCATGTGCCCTGAAACATTTTGAGCATATATGCAATAAACGACAACCGCTGTAATTACATGTACCAACATTAAAGTTATTACATATCTGGGATTTGCCCAGAAACTTGATAGGTCTACCCAGTTTGTCTTTAGCTATTTTCTCCGTAGGACCAGCGGAGCTAGGTCCTTGCAAGTGGGTATGCTCGTTAGCAGTGGTGGGACAAAAATTTGCCGAATGAGACATAGAGGAGCAGTATGCACAAGCCGGCGTCCTTAGACCTGCAAAGTGTCTGCAGAAAATCACTGTGTCTATCTTACTCCAGTTGGACCTTGTCCCGTACTGTGAGAAGGCGCCTGACACTTTCGCAGAAAAAGATCTATGGTAATCGTAGAATGCCGATCCACCATATTTATTGCCCAGGTCAACCAGCCTGTGCATTTACATGTCAAATTCCTCACGCCTGTGTGGATAAACGGCACATATGACATCCCGGTAGATGCCAAAAGCCAACACAAATTCCGGGATGGTGAGTTTCCTGTTTAGGCGTGCATCCCTGGACTTGACCACCACAGAAATATCCTCATACGCATACGTTTTATGCTCCACCACATCCTGGGAGGCAATTAGTAGTGCAGCTAAGTTGACATCTTTACCTTCCAGGATGTCTTTCTTAAGGTGCTCAGGTATCATATGGGCAGGGTTAACCTCTTGCTCGTCAGAGGTGGTGGCTGGAGAAACTAGTGGCAACTCAACCAGTGGCGGAGGGGTCACAGTGGCTGACCCAGCCATGGTAAGGGCTGTGGTGACCGATTCCAGTTTCTCCAGCCTGGAGTTGACCTTGCCCATGGATGACATGAGGGATGTAAGCATGCCGTGTATATCTGTCGGGTTAGACTGGCTAGTCCCTTCCCCTGCATCAGAGTTATCAGTTGAGGTGTGCAACAGTTTGTAAAGTTCCGCTTTCCTGGCAGTAGCGGGGAAAGGAATGTGTCGCCTCCTGAGTTCGCTGGTAATGCGAGGGATTGTCCATGACCTGAACGATGCAGGACTAGCCATGTCTTCTTCCGGTGATGGGGTATTTGGTCTAACCGGAGTGCTCGGGATGGAGAAATCCTCTAACCCTTCTTGAGACATACTAGATGAGAAAATATATCGTTAGTGTGTTGAAAACCCCAGGGGATGTACTGGCGGGCTAACTATGCCGGCTAAGGCGAAAAATTAATCTTGTTCTTTGGTGACCGGTGAGGCCCTGCTAGTTGCCAAGTGGCTATGAGAGGCTCTATCTATGCGTTGGCGCGAGGGGATATTGAGGCCACCCATCGTAGTGGCAGGAATACGTAGGCCTCTCGGTGATAATAAAAGAAAACAGGGAAGGGAGTGACAGGTGACGCTCTCTCTATAATGCGAGGCGGCTAACTCACGTGTGGCTCGAGGGGCGTTTGCCTCCGAAACGTTGAGGCGGGGTGTTGGCCTCGCGGACCGCTAACCTATAGGCAGTATGCCAAGAGGGGAGATACCTATTTGGGCCTATACCCCTGATTGCCAGTACTCTAAGTCCTATGTAGGGAGAACGTATGTGATACGTGAGCAGGCTTACGTACCTGATAGTATGTATACGTATATGAAACGTCAGGTAAAGAACAACCTGGATAAACCTAAATGGGTAAAAATAGAATTGATAGTATGAGAATTGGATCCTGTGATACTAATGTAGACTAGATATGCTGTCGTAGAATTTGACCGTATGTGTAGGAGTGGAAATTTTGAGCATGGTAGTCACCTGCCTGATATGTTATGGGGTAACACCGTAACGCAGGGATTTACCCTGGTAGTGGGTGCGTATAATGTGTCTACCTGGTGAAAAAAAATTATCAATATATATGGCCATGCTACTGTAGTATTCCTGGTGCCGGGAGTTTTATGTGATTTATGCGGTATAGATTAAATAAACCTTGATATAAATTCAAAGATGTGGGTGAGGGGGCCTGGTAGAAAATATGAAACTTGACAATATGCAGAAAAAGTAGATGTATTGATACCGGAGAAACTGACGGAAGCGAAGCACAGAGAGATGGACACAGGTTTCTTCAGGAAGGAAGAGATTCTTTATTGGATCACCGATCGGGACTCAGAGGGACTAGCGTCACCAAAATACAACAAGTTCTGAGCCCCGGACAATAGTGCAGGCTCCTTATATAGGCACATAACTCCTCCCATATTAAGCTCCACCCGCACATTCTCTTGACCAATCAATACAAATAAGAATTAACTTCCTGCTTGACCGCATGGCTTGTCCAGCACAATGGAGGAGGGGAATACTACATCCTGTATTCTTGCACATGCTCCGTACACTACTGATCGTATCTTGCCTCGTGCAACCAACTGATCGATACGTCAGCATATGCACGTACACATGCCACGTGGTAATCTCGGCCTACTAAATTTATTTTTACCGAGATTCCACCACATTCCCCCCTTTGATGCCTCTTGATATTTCACAATTACTTGAGGCATCACTTAACCTTGGTTTGCATACACCGCAAGTTACCCTGAACCAGACCAGACTTAACTTATGATGTGAATCTTCAACACTCATCTTCCTGCATTGGTTCTCCCTGATCTAGAGCCTCATATTTATATTTTGCCATTATCTGTGCAGCAGCCTTCCTCTCTGCTATATTTTCTATCAGGCTTTGCACAGACCTAACTACTAAGGGTATAAGACACGGCAGGAGTAGACACAACATTAAAATCAGTAGGACTCCACCTACCACTGCCTTAAGCCCTCCAAACCACTCATACCAGCTACCAAACCAACTACTTGGATTGTACCCTTTCCATACCTGAGTAGGTACATGCGCTAGTTTAACCATATGGCTAGTAAGCTCAGCTATTGCTTGCCCTTCGTCATCTATTTGAAGACAGCAATTGCTCAGGTTAAACTTCCCACATACACCTCCCTCTACTGCCAAAAGGTAATCCAAGGCTAATCTATTTTGGTATACTGCTGTCCTCATCCTGGTATTATGCTTTGCTAGAAGATTGAGCGCTTGTGATGTCTCGTTAGTAATAATCTCAACCACCGCCTGTAATCTTATAATACGGTTGAGCATATAAATAGGGGTTCTATAACCAAAGGTACCATCTTCTGCCCACGTGGCTGGCCCATAATAATCTATAATACGCTGGGGAGGCCATTCATTATCTTCCCAGGCGCCTATCTCTATGGGTCCCCTTTTCTTCCTATGATTCACATCATATACTTTAACACCTAAAGTCTCACCTGTTTCAATAGGTAACAAGAAGAAGGATGGTTTGAGCATACCTAACACACATGCCCCTTCCCAGTCCTGTGGCAACTCCGAATAGGCTTTCTTACCACAGATCCAGTACAAATTTGCTGGGGCTCTCCAGGTAGATGTGATGGATAAATCAAACCACACATCCTTTAAATTGGCGTATCTAGCAAACGGGTTAGATGGTTCTGAGACATTTGAAGCCGACCACCAAGTTGTATTCTTTGTATCATCATCATAAGCTTTTTGCCCTAGACAAGTTAATTCTCCTACAGAAGTATTATACATTATTCCTTTCCTTGCTATGCAAACATAACCTATGATGGAGGTCTTTAATCTCCACTCAGATTTACCTCTAACACTCATATGATAATCGGCTTGTGTAGATATTAGTTGGTCAACTGCCTCAGAACCGGACATTACCTCCTTTGCTTCCCAAGGCCATTGGTCTCCCATGTTAGTACCTCCACACACATAGCAGTTGGTAACATTAAGACTACCGGCAATACTTTCGGCTAAATCAATGAACAGGTTTTTAGCATTATGGGGGATCTTATTATCTATGCTCATCTCTTCATAAAAGGAATGGTATACTTGATGAGTTTGGGAGGATACCGTATCAGTCTCTATCCCTATAAACAATACTGTCCCAGGATCTAAACCCGTCCCGTATATTTGAAACCCAAATAAATTGCCATATTTGTCTAAGAACTTGTCGGGGTTATTTATAAGTATATGGACTGGATTGCATTCCATAGATTTACAATATGGGCTGGTAGGCAACTTAGTCACTATCATGTCTTTGTCTACTGTCTGTCCCCAAGTTGCCCACCCCACACAAGACCAATATGGGCAAAAGTTATAGTCTCTATTTGGGCATCTAGGACTCACATATTTATTTTTACTACTGGGACAAATATATTTATCATTAGACCCATACGTCCTCTCCCATCTAAGATCCCCACATACATTCCACGGCTTTCTACCACTTGATATCGCCTTACACGCATCAAATAGCAGAACACCCGAAGAATGTACGGATTCTAACACCGTCTTATTAATTAGGGTCCCCTGAGGATCTCCATTCCTGAGAGTCAACCAAATTGTACGGGGTTGATACTCTGGACTGAAGCACTTAGGTTCTCCTATTCCTAAATGGCACACACTATATTCTATATTTAGGTATCTACATCTCGATACATCTCCTTTACACTCGTATTGTGAATGCCAAATTAGGGTTTGGGAAATATGGTTACCTGTTCTTGTAGTCTTAATGCATACCTCACAGCTAGGAGTGTCGGTACCTCTACCTTCCTGAATATAAAAATACACATAAATAAACATTATCAAGAACACATCTTTCGCCGTCATCCTCAGTCTTCGTCCGTGCGATGGCACCTCAGCTTCCAGGATGTAAGGGCTGCAGGGAGTTCTGCTCGTCTTCACAGGAGTCCCTTCGAGACTTTCCCTGGCTTATATACTATACGTCGGTGGGCGGACAGGCTTTATTATGGCCTTCTCACTCACGCACCAAATCCCTAAAATAATAAAATTTTGTAATCCACACAAGTTCCTCGTTACTCCGACTGAGTCGTGCGTTTTAACCGGATCTTGCAGGGATTCTCTGGATCTGCTGTAACTTGCCAAGAATCGACTGCTGCTGGTTTAACCCTGGAGTGATGTATCCACGGAGTCACTTCGGCTACTTTTATCGCTGTAGGGGTAGACAAAAGAACAACATAAGGACCTCTCCACTTGGGCCCTAACGGTACATTATTCCACTCTTTAATCCACACTTGGTCTCCTGGATGGTAACTATGAACAGGGGGATAAATATTCACAGGTAATCTATCTTGTACCCATTTCTGTACCTCCTCCATAGTCTTACCCAACTCTACAACCTGCTGCCGGGTAATTCCTTCTCCCAACTGACTCAAGTCCCCCCTTAAGTTACCAAGTACGGGAGGTGGTCGCCCATACATGATTTCAAAAGGAGAGAGGCCCATCCTTCTGGTAGGGGTACTGCGGATTAGCAATAAAGCTATGGGTAAGAGAACGTTCCACTTAAGTTGGGTTTCCTGACACATTTTAGCCAACTGATTCTTAATAGTTCTATTCATTCTCTCTACCTTACCAGAACTCTGGGGTCTATATGCCGTATGAAGCCTCCACTTTATACCAAGCATATGAGTCAGTTGTTGTAGGCACTGATGAACAAAAGCTGGACCATTGTCCGATCCTATAGAGCAGGGTAGTCCATATCGGGGTATTATTTCTCGTAACAGGAATCTCACAACTTCTCCTGCTTTCTCTGTACGAGTAGGACATGCTTCTACCCAGCCTGAATAGGTGCACACAATTACCAGCAGGTAACGATGTCCACCCGATTTAGGCATCACTGTAAAGTCAATTTGTAAATCGGACATGGGGAGTCCTCCCATAAACTGGACTCCTGGTGGCTTTACTGGTCCTTGTCTTGCATTATTTTTAGCACACGTTACACATCTTCGTACAATGGCCTGAGTCAAGTTGGACAATCTTGGTATGTAGAAATGTTTTCTGAGAGATTCTTCTGTGCTGTCTCTCCCAGAATGTGTCCCGTTGTGATAATTTTGGACAATTTCTACCGCTAGTGATGCTGGAATGACTATTCTTCCATCTTCTAACTGATACCATTTGTTCTCCAAATACTTTCCGGGTTCAGTCTTTAACCACTCCTCTTCTTGAGCTGTATAAACTGGAGTCCATTGAGACAGTGGAGTTGGTATAAGGGCAGCTATATGCCCCACATATTCCTGTCTTCCTGATTCAGCAGCACGCTTAGCTGCACTATCTGCCATCCGATTTCCCTTAGTTACATCACCATCTCCTCTCAGATGTGCTCGACAATGTATGATACCGACTTCTTTCGGCTCCCACACTGCTTCCAATAGTTGTAGGATTTCAGCTGCGTATTTGATTTCTTTGCCTTCTGAATTCAGTAGTCCTCTTTCTTTATACAAAGCTCCGTGGGCATGAGTGGTTAAAAACGCATATTTGGAGTCCGTGTAGATGTTCACTCTTAAACCTTCAGCCAATTGTAACGCTCGTGTCAGTGCTATCAATTCTGCCTTTTGTGCTGATGTTCCTTTCGCCAGTGGCCGAGCTTCTATCACCTTGTCTATTGTTGTTACTGCATATCCTGCATAGCGGATCCCTTCTTTCACATAACTACTGCCGTTGGTATAATATTGAACATCGGGGTTCTGGATGGGAAAATCACGAAGATCTGGTCTACTTGAAAATACTTCATCCATTACTTCCAAACAATCATGTTGACTTTCAGTAGGTTGTGGCAAAAGGGTAGCTGGATTTAAGGTGTTTACAGTCTCTAAATGCACTCTTGGGTTTTCACACAACATTGCTTGATACTTGGTCATACGGCTGTTACTAAACCAATGATTTCCTTTGTAATCCAACAACGTCTGTACTGCATGTGGGACTCGTACATAAAGTTCTTGACCCAGAGTGAGTTTATCGGCTTCAGCTACTAGCAGGGCGGCTGCAGCTACGGCTCTTAGACAAGGTGGAAGTCCGCTGGCCACTGCATCTAGTTGCTTAGACATATAGGCAACAGGTCTTTGCCATGATCCCAAGTACTGTGTCAATACTCCCACAGCCATTCTTCTTTGCTCATGTACATACAGGTAGAATGGTCGTGTGTGATCAGGTAGACCTAATGCTGGGGCACTCATCAAAGCCTTCTTCACATCTTCAAATGCCGTTTGCTGTTCTTGAGTCCATAAGAAGGGGTCGTGCTCTGTACCTTTGATAGCTGCATACAGAGGTTTTGCCAGTATCGCGTAGCTGGGAATCCATATCCTACAGAAGCCTGCTGCCCCCAAGAATTCTCGCACTTGTCTTCTATTCTTGGGTATCGGTATTTGGCACACAGCTTCTTTTCTCTCTGGCCCCATAATTCTTTGACCTTCAGAGATATGGAATCCCAGATATTTGACAGTTGGCAAACACAACTGAGCCTTCTTTCTAGACACCTTGTATCCTGCCTTCCAGAGAATGTGTAGTAGATCGTGCGTTGCTTGCTGACAGATTTCTTTTGTAACTGCTGCTATCAACAAGTCATCTACATACTGTAACAATACACACTCTCCTGGGATGGACTCGAAATCCAGTAGATCTTGACTTAGAGCTGAACCAAATAGGGTAGGTGAATTTTTAAACCCTTGGGGCAGTCTTGTCCAGGTCATTTGGCGTTTTGAGCCCGTTACAGCGTTCTCCCATTGGAAAGCGAAAATACATTGACTTTCTGCGGCAATTCGGAGGCAAAAGAAGGCATCTTTGAGGTCTAAGACTGTAAAGTAAGTAGCCCCGCCCGGAATTAAAGCAAGCAGGTTATATGGATTGGGTACAACTGGATGTATACTAACAACCGCATCATTGACTGCTCTCAAGTCCTGCACAGGTCGATACTCATCTGTACCGGGCTTTTGAACAGGCAGCAATGGGGTGTTCCAGGGGGAAGTACAGAATTTTAGGATACCATACCGTATGAACTTATCCAGATAAGATTGGATGTTCTTCTTAGCCTTCTGTGGGATGTGATATTGTCTTAGGCTTACTGGATAAACCCCAAGTTTTAGTTCAATTTTAATAGGTGGAATATTGCGGGCCAGTCCTGGTGGGTTGTTCTCTGCCCAAACTCCTGGTATGTTGAATAAGGACTCATCACTCCTAGGGTTTTGGCTAGTCAACGCTGTATAAAGTCGCCACTCTTCTTCCTTTGGTACGGATAATGTCATAATACCTGAAGGTCCATTAAACTTTAAGGATGTTGTTCCATTTGGTAGGAACGTAATCTGCGCTTGTAATTTAGATAGCATATCACGTCCCAGCAATTGGACTGGACATTCAGGCATATAAAGGAATTGATGTTTTACTACGTGGCCTCCCAATGTACAGAGTCGACTTTTAAGAACCGGTTTTTCAGCACTTCTTCCAGTTGCTCCTATTACAGTAATAGTCCTTCCAGATGGAGGAGCAACTAGATTAGTCACCACTGAATGTGTCGATCATGAACGCACTCCTTTTTCCCCCTATTGATACATCGACCATAGGCTCCGCTCGACCAAGGGGGATGGAGCCCGGTCGGTATCAATAGTCCTCCATGACCGTGTCAGCCAATCCTACAAAGTCCCTGCCTTCTCTATCGCGGGACCTTTGCGCTGCTGGGAAATACCTATCTTCCCTAACACTTCCTCTGTTCCCATTGCTCCCTCTATTACCATTACTCCCTCCGGGGCCTCCTCTACCTCTCGCTCTGCCTCTAAAGTTTCCATAACCTGTCCTAGGTCTGTCTCTCTCACACTGTTCTCTTCGAGGACACTCATTTCTCCAATGCCCTTCTTCCTTACAGTATGCGCACTGATTTCTACTTAGAGGTTCCTCATTCCATCTACTATCGCCTCTATCTGGGCCCCGTCTATCTACGCCTGCGATCGCTACCGCTAGCATATCTGCCTTTCTACGCATCTTGCGCTCTTCCTCTTTCTTACTTTCTGTTTCCCTGTTCATATACACCTTATTCGCTACCTCCATTAGTTGGGTGATGGACATTCCTGCAAACCCTTCTAACTTCTGTAGCTTGCGCTTAATATCTCCGTAAGCTTGGCTGACAAAGGCGGAGTTCACCATTCGGGAATTATCTGCGTCTTCCGGATTAAAGGGGGTATACAAGCGGTATGCCTCCAATAATCGGTCATAAAAGACACTGGGCGCTTCATCACTTTTCTGAATCACCTCAACTGTCTTCAACATATTAATGGCTTTCTTTCCTCCGGCTTTCATGCCAGCAATTATAGCGTCTCTATAGGCTCTGAGTTGAACCATATCAGCACCATTTACATTCCAATCGGGATCGGTGTTGGGATCATGTGTTGCGGCCCATGCTGATGGATTGGCTTGATTCAAAGTACGGGCTTTATCCTCTAGCGCTTTAATGGCCGCTTGATTAATTCTTGTCCTTTCCTCATTGTTAAACAAAGTCATTAATAACTGCTGGCAATCAGCCCATGTCGGGTTATGTGTCTGTACTATTGAGGTGAACAGATCAGTCATAGCTTGTGGTTTCTCAGTATACGAGGAATTGTGGGTCTTCCAATTTAAGAGATCGGTTGTCGTGAACGGGACATATACGAAGACTGGGTCAGCATGTGCCATTTGGCCTGCGGCATCGATATAGGCTGACCCGGGATTCAGACGAAGAGGCATCTGATAATGTTTTAGTTGTTGGGTACCAGTCAGTTGTCGGGTTTGTATGGGGCTACGTAGAGGGGCGTCAGTTAAAGGTTCCAGTCGGGGGGTATTAGGACATGAGGATGTGGGAGCTTGGTTTTGGGAAAAGGTAGTAAATAAAACACTTCGAGCCGAGCTAGAAGAAGCTTGACCGGAAGTCTGAAGTGGCGCCAAATCAGGATATTCGGATCTAATGGGGGTTGGCTCTGATTCTGGAAGGGGAGATTTAGTACGAGAGGGGGTGGATTCTGTACTGGAGGAGGAAGCGGAAGTAGATGAGGGCAATGAGGGAAGGGTTGCGGGACTTCCTGCATTTGCGTCACTTCCTCTTAACGGAAAGTAAGGGGGCGGCAAAGGGATCTCGGACTCAGGGGGCGTGTCCAAAATGGGCCTAACACCAGTCCTAGTGGACAAACAAGTCCTAGCCACCATGAGGCGACATTGCTCCTCGTGGCATGTCTGAATCCATTTTGGCGAGTCATTTACGGCCTGTCTCCAACAATCAATATAAGGAAACTGGCCGTAAAGTTCAGGCCTACCTGATACAGCCACGTGTAAGCGCTGTACCAGAGTTGGATCCAAACTGCCACGTGGCGGCCATGCCGCAACCAAAGTAGGCCACTCCCTAGTACACAAAGTGACCAAACGTACAGGAGACATTTTAACCCCAAAATCACAAGTTTTGAATCCCTTTTTAAAATTCTTCACCATACAACCTAAGGGATCTGGAATCGTTGACTGCGCCCATACTTATCAATGGAACGTCGTTGACAACGAATACTATGCACGCGTACTATTCAACAGTCACACCCGTTTCCTCTGGCAACAGCACCACGTGGTACAGTTACCAAGTGAAACGTATACAATAACACAATAAACACTCAGGGAATTCCCGTACACACACAGCTGTTACACCAGTCACTAGATAATCAATATTATGCCCTTTGGCGAAACTATACAGTCACCCACGCTATAATTCTCTATATACGAATTACCCGTCTATAACACACCCCAGTAACATCGTCTTTTACAAATAGCGGTTACAGTACGGTTAGCATAGGTCAAAGCACAATTTAAGGTCACAATACAATTATTAGTGGTTATGGTGTTAAACATGCAATGGACGACAATGATTAGTACTTATATACAGTGTCAGTAAATATACAGGGTTATGGTACCGTGCACTATAATACAGCAACACACTATTAACACTCTCGCTAGACGGCTGAGCTCGCGCTATCTAACAAGATATACACTTTACTAAACAATCTTTATCACATTTACAATTCCCAACTAAACTATTGGCCAGTACCTTGAATGGACTACCAAAAACAATCTACATACGTTTTGGTTAGCCACACTGCCCAAGCACCACATATAGCGAGCTAGAGGACCGAATTTACACAGACGCCTCTTAGTCGATTACTATCAAAAATCTAGTGGGTTCCAAATTTACACGCCTTCCCACTTAGCCAAGATAGATTGAGAGCTAGCGAACCGAATTTACACAGACGCCGCTTAGTCTCCCGGTCCCTCCGACCTAGCGAACAAAATATACACCCTAGAACGCTAGTCTAGACAAGACACCGGTGTCCGGCTAGGGCTATTTACACCAGAGCCCCGCCTGACTAACAAAATCAAACGGTCTGACTAAAGAGCGTTCGATCGAGCGGTACGCCTTCGCTCCTTCCCTCCGACAGAGGGGGCAGATTCCATACACAAATAACCCCTTATGGGCCTACCGTACAATCGGTATACCCCTAGTGGGTCTGCCGTCTAAAACAGCAGTTGTCTTACCTCCTCGTTCCTGAACCTGAGTTCACACTCATCGACGGGGACACCCCAGCACTTCTTACGTAGAGGCCGATGATCTCCTGGACAACAGACCAGTGGCGCCGAGACGAAGGGAGGTCCACGCAGAAGTTCAGGGGTGCAGCCGTAGAGAACGTGGGCAAAGATAGACCGTCTCACGCCTCTGCCTCTCAGCTACCGTTGAACGATGAGCTTCCCGGCCAATGCACCAAATGATACCGGAGAAACTGACGGAAGCGAAGCACAGAGAGATGGACACAGGTTTCTTCAGGAAGGAAGAGATTCTTTATTGGATCACCGATCGGGACTCAGAGGGACTAGCGTCACCAAAATACAACAAGTTCTGAGCCCCGGACAATAGTGCAGGCTCCTTATATAGGCACATAACTCCTCCCATATTAAGCTCCACCCGCACATTCTCTTGACCAATCAATACAAATAAGAATTAACTTCCTGCTTGACCGCATGGCTTGTCCAGCACAATGGAGGAGGGGAATACTACATCCTGTATTCTTGCACATGCTCCGTACACTACTGATCGTATCTTGCCTCGTGCAACCAACTGATCGATACGTCAGCATATGCACGTACACATGCCACGTGGTAATCTCGGCCTACTAAATTTATTTTTACCGAGATTCCACCACAGTATGAGTGGTTGAACCGAAAGTGTGATTCAACCCGACAATTTGTGATATTGTGACCGTGTTCTTGTATACTCGATATATCGTTGAGTACATACAGAAAGGTCAGAAGTGTACGTGCCATGTAATCGTGTGTACATGGATGTGACAACGTAATATACAGAAATACCTTTAGAGAAAGTTTATCACTTTTATGTACTATATCTGCTATATAATTTAATGAGAAACATGAATTATTATATAAAGTCAGGATAACATAACACATAATTAGATTTAAATAACATATCCTATGGATTGTACATAAACAGGTAAATAACCGACCTATATTATCTATATATATGTATACAGGCTGTGCTGAATTTCAAGCTATGAAAGGAATAGCGATGTGAATGACATGAGCAAACTGCCATGAGCATATATCGCTGAATAACCAGAACTGTTTGATACAGAAAATATGCGAAAGTTACGTGTATGAGTAATGCAGAAAACCGAAAGACAGTTAGTTCGAATGAGTACTTATGCTATGAGACAACGACTTGAAACAAAGTGGGTACTAGTGAATGAGTACCATTCGTAAAGAAACTAATGAAAAGACTATTAGCCGCCAAGTGTAGCTGGCCGTAAAGTGTTAGGCCGTAAAGTGTTAGGCCGTAAAGTAAGGCCTGGTTAACAGCGCGACGCCGTGGGAATGATCCAGGCGTCGAACTTACGATTTGGAAGTCACTAGGACGTAGTCTGCGACGAAGACCGGATTCGTGAGGAGCTGGACGGGCGGAAAACCTGTAAGGAATCTTGGACACAGCTACACCGGACGAAAACCGCGGATTTTTGAAAAGCAAGATGGCGCCGCACGTGAACCGGAAGTGGATTCTCATGCAACGCTGACCTCGAAGGTATGGAGCCAGGTAAGGGGTGTCCCTTAAGTAGGGAAGGGGTGTGTCATACGCCCATCCCACAAACACAGGCCAAAAGGCCTTACTACATATATATATATATATATATATTAAACTCACATTTAGGAGAGCTATAGCCAGCTCAGGTATAACGGGCTGTGACGAAACCAATCTCGCCACATTGTATTGGAGGAGCCTGGTTGCCCGCCTGCTGCCTTTGGACTATGGCCCTGGGAGATTGGGCCCTTTACAAACAGTGTTCGGCCCTTTTATTACTATGGGAGAAGAATTGACACTTTTTATAGGGCACTTCGAATGCAGCCGAAGTGCCGAAGTTACCGAAGTGCCGGAGTTTCCGAAGTTGTCGCAGTCGTCGAAGTGACCGGCATCGGACAAAGGACCACGTGGCGGCGGCCATTTTAACTCGAACACCGCCGACCCGTACCATCGACTTCACTTCGACACTTCGACTAAAGTCGAAGTACCGGCCATACGAACGAAAGTATATTTTGAACTGTACACATAATGGGATTAAGTGTCACACTAAGGGGAGGGGATGTGTGGGAGGTAACATCTATGTTATTGGTTATTTTATGCCTCCCCCTGGGTGTGGCCTGTATGTGTACTCATGTAATAAAAACCAGGCTGGGTGCCCAGCACCTCAGACCACTGCTTGACCTTCAACACGGAGCCTTGTCTCGTTCTTGGGGGGATTCACTGTATGCTGCTGGAGATTGACTGCTAGGAGTGTAAGCTGATGTCTGCTTTTCCTGTTCGTCTGCTAGCAGCTATTCGTGAGGGTCCAGCTGGAGTGCTACCTTATTCCCTTGTATGCAGTTCGGGAGTTTGGTGCATTCATTTATATCCGAATTCGTGAGTTTTGGTGCTTTTGCAGTAGCTGTGCCTTTTTGTGAAAAGGGGATTATCGCCTAAACGGATTTTTCCCCTTTTATGCTGAAACGGTCAGTAACAATTGGTGGCAAGCGGCGGGATCGTTCCTACAGCCAGAAGGACAGCTACAGGAGACACCATTGCTCTGGATTTTACAATTTGACAGCACCAGCATGGAACCAGCAGTAGAGGTCGAGGAGGGTGACATGGACGAACGAGATGCAGTACGCAAAGGCATCTGGTACCAGGCACTGGGTATGGTGGAATACCAACAGGACGGGAGATTCCCCAAGGAGGAGCAGCGGTTGCAGAAGCGAGTAGCCCTGCGGATGCCCTTCCTGGGAGAGCAGCCCCTGGAGGAATGGGTGAGGGAATTGGAACACCTAGTATGGCAGGAAATGTGGCTGGAGGATGCCTACCAGGCGCTCTGGTGGTATGAAGCTCAGTACCTACCCTGGACAGCTGAGCATGACAAGCCAGAGGGAGACGAGTTTGATGGTCCTGGCTTGTTATGGGAGACTTTTGCAGAGCCTGAGTTTGGGAGCGCTACACAAGCCCGGTTCCAGGATCTCTTGGGGTGGAGGGAGAGCAGGTATGACTGGGACGACACTCATAAGATTGAGCAAGACCTGGTCCACCTGGTGACCCGGGAGATGGAGCTGGAACAGGGCTACCAAAATCTGTTCCACTCCAGTGAGAAGGCTCAGCAGGGAAGCGCAGACCCAGATCCAGACCCCTTCAGCTGGGAAGAGATGGTACAATTTTACTGGGAAGAACCCCAGGTGGCCAGTGGAGATGGGACCGAGGTCTCTCCACCGGGCCTGCAGGGAATTGGGAGCCCAGTCTCCATTCCCCAGCGGCAGTGTAAAGTGCAGGGAGAGGAGAGCAGTATCCTCCCTCCCCAGCGGCAGGCTGAGTTACAGGGGGCAGAGGTAGTTGTTCCTGCCCCCCAGCAGCAGAGTGATATGCCAGGAGGGCAATGTGAAGTGCAGGGAGAGGAGAGCAGCCTCCTCCCTCCCCAGCGGCAGGCTGAGTTACAGGGGGCAGAGGTAGTTGTTCCTGCCCCCCAGCAGCAGAGTGATATGCCAGGAGGGTAATGTGAAGTACAGGGAGAGGAGAGCAGCGTCCTCCCTCCCTAGCGGCAGCGTGATTTTTCGGGAATTGGGAGCCCAGTCTCCATTCTCCAGCGGCAGAGTATCCAGCAGGGAATAGGGAGCTCTGTCTCCTTTCCCCAGCAGCAGGACTCTGTATTGGGAGGAGAGACAGTCGGTCTCCCTAAGCAAAAACTAAAAGTATGTATGGGAGAGGAGCTTGTTACCACCTCTCCCCAGCGGCGGATCATTAATGGGCAGAGTATTCTATCGGGAGAGGAGCTTGTTACCCCCTCTCCCCAGCGGCAGCTTAATGTACCAGGGGGAGACTGTAAACCCCCCACCAGTGCAGATGGGACCGTGGCCTCTGCACTTACCACACAGGGGGTAGGGATGGTCGGTCCTACCCCCCCACGACAGAGCTGTGTATCCAAGGGGGAGACAACCGGTCTCCCCACTCAGCAGCAGAGCTATGCAACTAAGGGGGAGACAGTCCGTCTCCAGCAACCAGGCTCCAACCAGACTACTCCGGTGGTAGTGCTGGCACCAGGACAGAGTACCGCTGGTCTCTGCCCACTCAGCAACCCACCAAGGCAGCCTACCAGTCCCCTACACAGCCGTGGTGAGGCACCTGGACATGGACAAACTTCTCCTCTACCCAGGTGTAGTAACTATTTATTGTGGGTGGGCTGTACTGTTTTTTTTGCTTTGTGGGTGTGTTGCTGGACTAACAAGGGCACTGACCGGCAGGAGGTCAGGTACCCTGTTAGTCTTTTTGGAAAGGGGGAGAGATGTGACGAAACCAATCTCGCCACATTGTATTGGAGGAGCCTGGTTGCCCGCCTGCTGCCTTTGGACTATGGCCCTGGGAGATTGGGCCCTTTACAAACAGTGTTCGGCCCTTTTATTACTATGGGAGAAGAATTGACACTTTTTATAGGGCACTTCGGATGCAGCCGAAGTGCCGAAGTTACCGAAGTGCCGGAGTTTCCGAAGTTGTCGAAGTCGTCGAAGTGACCGGCATCGGACAAAGGACCACGTGGCGGTGGCCATTTTAACTCGAACACCGCCGACCCGTACCATCGACTTCACTTCGACACTTCGACTAAAGTCGAAGTACCGGCCATACTTCGAACGGAACTTAGCCGTTTTTATGCTAGAAAGTGACCGACCGCACAGCCCAAATCCATGGAACTGTTTTGGGCAAGAAAAGGTGCTTGCGGTCGGTCATAAAAGGACTTCCGTGTAACTTTTTATTTACTGGAGGGATTTGTATGATTTTTGAGAGTGGTTATGTTTAAAGTATGCTGAGTCTGAATATGTGATTGTTATGTGGATACGATGTATGGTTGTAAAGTTATGAAAGTTATGTAAAAGTATATTTTGAACTGTACACATAATGGGATTAAGTGTCACACTAAGGGGAGGGGATGTGTGGGAGGTAACGTCTATGTTATTGGTTATTTTATGCCTCCCCCTGGGTGTGGCCTGTATGTGTACTCATGTAATAAAAACCAGGCTGGGTGCCCAGCACCTCAGACCACTGCTTGACCTTCAACACGGAGCCTTGTCTCGTTCTTGGGGGGATTCACTGTATGCTGCTGGAGATTGACTGCTAGGAGTGTAAGCTGATGTCTGCTTTTCCTGTTCGTCTGCTAGCAGCTATTCGTGAGGGTCCAGCTGGAGTGCTACCTTATTCCCTTGTATGCAGTTCGGGAGTTTGGTGCATTCATTTATATCCGAATTTGTGAGTTTTGGTGCTTTTGCAGTAGCTGTGCCTTTTTGTGAAAAGGGGATTATCGCCTAAACGGATTTTTCCCCTTTTATGCTGAAACGGTCAGTAACACGGGCGTACAGCGGTATGATCCCTGCTTATGGGATATATGGGTGGTTGTCTTCTGGAGGGGATAATGTTCAACTCTCAGGAAAGGGATATATAAAAACAGCTGATAGTGCCCTCTTTTTAACAGAGTATAGAATTGTATGAAAATAAAAATGTTCTTACAAGTATAGTGCAGGCCAACTGCACTATGATAACACGTTGGTGGTATGATGATCCCCACCTCGGATAAGCTTGTAAAGACGCAATAAAAATGATAAGCAGCCAGGTAAAAATAGAGAATGTGTATAAAAAGATAGTTGGCACAAATAGTGACCAAAACACCTTTAATGATATAAAATACACAAATAATAAAACCATTTATCCGTTTCGCCACCAGGGCATTTGTCTACTTCCTTTTGGAGGGGGTCCCGGCACCATAACCACTACACAGAGCTGTAGTAGTTATTGTGCAGGGATTATTTCTTTAAATAATCTACAAGTGCCCCTCCTGAGAACAGGCACTTGATCCCCCTATGTAAGGGTTACAGTTCTGAATTCAATTGTTTTCCTTAGTCATACCTATTTAACCAGATCCTCATTGCTGGATTTTTGAGTTAACTCAGATTGCATGTTACTCTGTGTATTTCCCTGCTTATAGCTAAACTCCTGCCTCCGCTGACTGAATTTCTGGCTGCCCAACCTCCTGTACTTTACCTGAACAAGTATATTTACAAAACAACCTTTTATTCTTTACTCTACCTGCTAATCACTCATTTCATACCAGACGGATTCATTGTTGAGAACCATAGAATCTGATGCGGAATATTACTTATACTGTATAATATACTGGACTAATTCATTGTTGCAGAAATTGGATTTGGTTACTATATATTGCTTGTACTGTTTAATGATTACCGCTATGGTTTTTTGTAAATTACAATAGACTTATTCACCAAAAGCAAAGGGATTTCTACATCCCTCTAATAAACTATACTTACTGCCAAAAGCTCTGCCTTAAATCCTGGACACACATTATGCTCCACCTGCACTCTTTAAATTCATTCTCCTAAATACACCTCTGACCTCATTAGAAAAGACACATAACCAATCTACTGCAATCTTATTATTTCTAAGAATATTGTGTCTCTCTATTTTGGCATTAACCCAACTATGTTTTCCATAAACAAATGACAATTGCAATAAAAACTACAGGACATATGCATGGTGGCATTTATTATGGTGTAGTATGGTGCCCCTGATCTGCCTCTTTGTCAGTCTCAGACAATCCTATCGGGAGGCATTGTGATTGGATCAGGCTACCACTTCTGCTGATGTCAGCAGGCAGTGGGCAAGTCAAAAGGAAACAGGGACAACGCCAGCAGCTTCAGGCTTGAATAAAAGGAAGATTTTACAATATTTAGGGATACAAGAGGGGGCCAGGGTGGCTAGATGGTGGTTTTAACCCTATAGTCAGGAATACATGTGTTCCAAGCATAGCAATCCCTTGTAGCAGATTCCCCCAATAAGAGACGGCACTCCAAATTGAGGGAATCTGCTACAAGGGATTGCTATGCTTGTCATACTCCCTTGCTATAATCACTAAGCTCTTGTAAGAGCTTGTTCCTGCCTTGCTCTCTGGAGGAGTCTACGGTGGTTATGGTGTCTGCTGGAGTGCTTGGAGTCCTCAGGAAGCGCTAGGAGCATCCATAAACGGAGGTGACCAGTCGGGGTGCCAGGTGATCCGTTACATTGGTGGAAGCAGTGGGATGGCGTCCTGGTGTGAGAGGAAGAGCACCCTGGAGACACCGGAATTATTATGGAGCGGTATAGAGCCAGCGAGTTCCTGGACAGATGAGTTTAACCAGAGGTTACAGAGCATCTTGGCCCCACTGGATAAGCCTATACCAGAGGCAACCAGGTTGGCATGCAGAGAGGAGATGTGGGAAGAAACCCTAGAGGGTGTCCAGCATTGGCGGGGTGAGCGTCTCCCCAGCAAGGAGCAGTGACTACAAGCCCGAGTGGCCCTACGAATGCCTATGCTGGGAGACCAGCCCAGGGAGGAGTTGGTGATCCAGCTTGATTCACTGGCATGGAGGCAACTGGGTCTCGATGAGGCGTACCAAGCGCTACGTTGGTACGCGGTTCAGTGTGTTTCCGGACTGGCCAAATTCGACAAAACGGAGGGCAAGGATTACAATGGCCCTGGTTTACTGTGGGGGGCCTTTGCAGAACCGGACTTTGGGAATGCGGCCGAGTCACGACTTTGGGAAATATTTGCCTACAGAGAAGCCATGCTGGATCTCCCTATGGCTGAAGACCTAAGGCCAGACCTGATTGAAATGGCCGTCCAGGAATGGGAACTGGAGCAGGATTACCAGCACCTGATCAGCTCCAGTCAGTCATCCTATACCCTGCAGGTACCACCAGAGCAGAGGGAGTTCATACAGGATTATGCCCTTTTATTTGATGCAGTAACACCGCCTGTTTCTAACCTGATGGGGCTTATGGACTGTACACCATTGGGAGTGTTGAGTTTCGTCCCTCCTCCCCAACACCTAAGCCCATCATCAGGAGACCTGGGTTCTGTACCTCCTACTCCCCAATCAGCCCCAGAAATGAGGGACCTTATCGACTGGTCCTGGAAAGACCCTCAGCTGGCAGGTGGAGGGGAAACCGAGAGCTCTCCACCAGCCCTACAAGGAGGCTGGTCAGCCGGCCCAGATCGCCAACTACAGATGGATATGTTAGGAGTGGAGACAGTCGGTCTCTCTCCCCAATGGTCAAGTGTAGTACCAGGAGAGGAGAGTGTCGTCCTCCATCTCCAGAAACCAAGGGTGTTATTGTCATGTTACCTATGGTGTCTACCTCAGAGGAGGATAGACACCTAGACGTCCGTCCTCAAAGGGGGGCTGGCACGCCCGATCTCCTCAGTCTCCCCGGCCGTTTACACGCCGGCTGCCCATTAGCCGACATCATGACGTCAATCACGTCCCGACCCGCCAGAAACCACGAATCAGGACTTGTTGGGGACGGGGCCAACAATTAAAGAGCCAAGGTATGAAAGAGTGTAATTTGAAATGATTCATTGCCCTGTCGTGGTTCTAGCAAGTCTGGTCACTCAGTGCTCTTATTTCTATTGTCTTTTGGTTTTTGATTCGGCTTTGTATTTTCGACCCTGCTTACCTCTCTTATCCTTTTGACTTGGCTTGTCTCTCGCTTACCTGCTCTCTCGTTCCCTCGACCTCGGCTTGTCTCTGACCATTCTTTGCCTACTCCTTACATTAGTCCGGCCATTCTAAGGTCCAGTATACGTACCTATCTCCTGTTTGCATTCTGCGTGTTTGATCCCTGTCACGATCCTGACATTACGACAGGGCCTATGGATCCTGCAGGTGCAAACTCTCAGGTCGGTTCTCCTGACTCTAGATTTGAGGCCATGGACCATAGAATAGATCAGATGGCCCTAGCTTGCAAGCTTTGCTATCTCGTCCTAATAATCAGTCAGAGGAGATGCGTACTCCCTCTATCTCCCCTGTAAGTACAGGCCTAGCGGTAGCCACAGTGGGTGCTTCTTCTCGTGTCACTTCCCCTCTACGCTCCTGATACTTGTCGAGGTTTTCTAAACCAGATAGGTATTCATTTTGAGTTACAACCTCGCACCTACCCTACAGACAGGGCGAATGTTGGATTTATAATCACGTTGCTGATTGACAAGGCACTCAGATGGGCTAACCCTCTGTGGGAAAATGATAACCTGTTAGTCTATAATTATAATGCTTTTGTTGCTGCATTTAGGAGGACTTTTGATCCCCCAGGAAGAAAGGCCAATGCAGCTAGACTACTGTTACGTCTCAGACAGCATAACCGAACCCTCGTGGATTATGCGTTAGAGTTCAGATCCTTGGCGGCAGAAGTCAAATGGAATGAACAGGCTTATATGGTTGTATTTTTGAATGGGTTATCTGATGAGATTCTAGATGAGGTTGCCACAAGAGAACTTCCAGAAAATTTGGAGGATTTGATTTCATTTATTTCCCGAATAGATGAACGTATGAGACAGAGGCAGAATACTCGGGATAGAACACGTAGACCTTCCATAAGACTAGCCCCCTCATTTCAGAATTCTGATTCTACAACTTTAGCTCTTCCAGAACCTATGCAAATAGGAACCACTCGGCTCTCAGAAGATGAGAGACAGTACAGGAGAAGAGAGGGTCTTTGTATGTATTGTGGAGTAAGAGGTCACCTACGCCTAAATTGCCCTAACCGGCCGGGAAACGCTCGCACCTAAGTTTCTCAAGAGGACAGGCCTTGGGTGTTTCTATCTTGTCCTCTATATATGATTATAAAGACCATAGGCTTCTTATGCTTGTCTCTTTAGCTTGGGAAAAGGGAGTAATAAATGCTATGGCTTTGATAGATTCCGGAGCAGCTGAAAGCTTTATTGATTAAGCCTTTGCCACTAACCACTCTATCATATCTCAACTAAGAGATACACCCTTGGCTGTTGAGGCCATAGATGGTAGACCATTATCAGAACCTGTTATTTTTCATGAAACCATACCAGTTAAATTAACCATTGGTATCCTACACGAAGAAAGAGTATCCCTCATGCTTATCTCATCTCCTTCAGTTCCAGTGGTCTTGGGGTATCCATGGCTTAAGAAGCATAACCCTACCATTGACTGGGAACTGGGTGAGATAGTTTCTTGGGGTCAGGGTTGCCAGACAGGATGTTTACAGAAAGTCTCACCGGTTTGCGTAGTTGATGCCCCTGTTAACTCTTCCCAATCTACAGATTTACAGATACCGTCTCAGTACCTGGATTTGAAGGCAGTATTTGACAAAAAGAAGGCTGATACTTTACCTCCTCATAGGTCTTTCGACTGTAAGATTAGACTCTTGCCTGGTACTATGCCTGCGAGGGGTACGGCATATCCTTTATCCACTAAGGAGAACATAGTCCTAGAGGAATATATATGTGAAAACCTAGACAAAGGATTTATTAGGAGATCTTCATCTCCGACTGGGGCCGGTTTCTTCTTTGTGGATAAACAAGACGGCACTCTGCGGCCTTGCATTGATTATCAGAGCTTGAATAAGATAACGATTAGGAATGCTTATCCTATTCCCCTGATTACTGAGCTATTTGATCGACTGAAAGGCTCCAAGATATTTACCAAGTAAGATTTGAGGGGAGCTTATAACTTGGTAAGAATTCAGCAGGGAGATGAATGGAAAACGGCCTTCAATACCCGTTACGGCCATTATGAGTACACGGTAATGCCCTTCGGGCTTTGCAATGCACCAGCAGTATTCCAGGATCTAATTAATGAGGTTCTTAGGAAATTTCAGCATGAATGCGTTATAGTAGATTTGGATGATATACTAATACATTCTAGAGAGATTGAGACCACAGACAAGTCAGAAGGGTATTGCGCAAACTTTTACAACATGGATTGTATTGCAAATTGGTAAAGTGTAGCTTCGACCAATCTCAGATAAACTTTCTTGGTTACGTTATTTCTGGAGACGGGTTTATGATGGACCCAATTAAACTTCAATCGATTTTAGATTGGCCATTGCCCAGGGGACCCAAGGCCATTCAGAGGTTTATCGGATTCTCCAATTATTAAAGGCGCTTCATTAAAGGTTACTCTTCTGTTATTGCTCCTATTACTAATATGACTAAACAGGGTCTACGGAGGCTCTCTCTGCTTTCAAAACACTCAAGGAACATTTTGCCTCAGCGCCGATATTAGTTCATCCTGACACCTCGTTGCCTTTTCTACTCGAGATAGACGCCTCAGAGTCAGGTATAGGCGCAATCTTGTCCCAAAGGCAAGGTTTGGATAAACCGTTACATCCATGTGTTTTTTTTTTTTTCAAAAAATTATCTGGAAATGAAAGTAGAAATGACATTGGTGACAGGGAACTGTTAGTGGTCATTATGGCTTTAAAGGAATGGAGACATTTGTTGGAAGGGACTTTACATCCGGTTACTATTTTGACGGATCACAAGAATTTATCCTATATAGGGGAGGCCAAGCAATTGTCCGCCAGGCAAGCTCGTTGGTCTTTGTTCCTTACGCATTTCAATTACGTGCTCACATATAGACCAGGTTCTAAGAACTCCAAGGCAGATGCATTGTCCCGCCAACATGAACCTTCTACTGTGACTGAAACTGCTTTGTCTTCTATCGTTCCCAAGTGTAATATTATTGCCAACACGAGTGTCAGGATACACTTGCCGTTGCTTGCTGAGATCGAGAAAGTACAACATCTAGCTCCTAAACCTGTTCCTGGGGCTCGGTACTTCGTTCCTCCTGAGCTCCAGTGGAACTGCTGCATTGCTTTCATGACAGTAAAGTTGCTGGGCATCCCGGCATATGCAAAACTTATTCTCCAATTTCCAAAGATTTCTGGTGGTCTTCTTTATGTAAGGCTATAAGGGATTTTGTCAGGGCATGTGATGTCTGTATGAAGACTAATTTACCTCATACGCTCCCATGTGGGTTTTTGCAACCGTTAGAAATTGCCGAGAAACCATGGACCTGTTTGGCTATGGACTTCATTGTCGATTTGCCTGTTTCTAAGAAACATACTGTTATTCTCACGGTAATTGACAGGTTTAGTAAGATGGCTCATTTCTTACCCTTGCCTAAACTGCCCTCTTCTCCCGAATTGGCTGAAATATTTGCGAAGGAGATTTTTTGTTTACATGGTATTCCTTCCGAAATTGTTTCTGATAGGGGTTCCCAATTTGTTTTACCGGTTTTGGAAGTCCTTCTGTTCTCAATTAGGTATCAAATTGAATTTCTCCTCTTCCAATCATCCCCAGTCCTAAGGAGCTGCCGAACGCACCAACCAAAAGATTGAACAATATTTACGTTGTTTTGTTTCTGAACACCAGGACGATTGGGTCGTTCTGATTCCTTGGGCGGAGTTTGCGCACAACAATCTTGTTTGTGAATCTACTTGTACTAGCCCCTTTATCTTGAATTATGGCTTTCATCCTACCATTCTTCCGTCGGTTTCCCCTTCCCAAGGGGTACCGTCGGTTGATGTTCATGTTGCCAATCTGAGAAAGTTGTGGGATCAGACTCGACAAATTTTTCTTCAGAATTCCGTGGTGTTCAGACGGCACGCTGACAAACGTAGACGGGTGGCTCCGGTTTTTGCCCCGGGTGATAAGGTGTGGTTGAGTACCAGAAACATCCGCTTGAAGGTTCCTTCCATGAAATTTGCTCCTCGCTACATAGGCCCTTACAAGTACCTGAGTCGGATTAACCCGGTTGCGTATCGTCTTGCCCTTCCTCATGCCCTGCGCATCCCTAACTCTTTTCATGTTTCTTTATTGAAGCCTCTTGTTTGTAACAGATTTTCCTCCACTGTGCCCTCCCCTCATTCTGTCCAGGTTGAGGGTCAGGAGGAAAGTGGTGATTTTCTTTTCTTTATTTTCCAATATTTTGCACCCCATACAATTCTTGCAATAATTGAAATCTTTTAGTGATTCACTCTGGATATTAATAAAATCTTTATCAGTTTTTTCTAGAAAGCTTGTCGTTAAAACTTGTTTTAAATTGTGTGCTCCCCTATATATTATTTTGGGTTTGTCACCTATATATGGTATCATTTCGTTGTCCTGTTGTAATAGGTGCCATTTTTTTCCAAACACTTTGAAAAAGACCATCGGGTCGAAACGTGTTAGTGTAACTGTTACTTTTTATTGTTATATCTACTTTTATTACTTTTGATTAAAGCTAATTTTAAGCATTTTAAACTCCGAACCTGCATATTATTTATTTATTTTCTTGCTGATTCCTGGTACCAGCTGTGATAACTGCATAAGCGGAGGAGTGAACTTGCATTCAAAGGGATAGCTGAACATGCTGTTATAGTCAGAGCCTACTATACGTGGCTCTGAAAATTTGAGTTGGAAATTTGACATCACTAATAAGAGTGTACCCACCATACAGTATTATGCTATGCATTATTTTTTATATTTAGGCGGAGTACATATAATATGAAGAACCAGTGTGAATAAGTATCAATTTTGTTACTTCTCTGTTATCACACGCATTTTAGAGCGTATCTGTATTCTTTTCAATTATTGTTTTTGTGTTTTTAAAGTGGTTTTTAAACACTGGGGATGTCACACTTATAAGTAGAGCTTCTTAGAACACCTCACCTCACTTGCACTTTGCATGTTAACAGATGTACTTTGAGATTGTGTCTTCTCCATACTCTTCTCTTCTAATTCCTCTGGATTATGCTCATAGTGGAGTATCTCCTAAGCCAGAGAAAAAGTGTTATGTCTGCAGGGGTGGGAAAAACTGAATTATTATCCCAGATTCATAACTGCCACTAACACAAGACATTGGGGATATTCAGTCCTCACTAAAGAGTGGCTCTGAAGAACTCCACACTGTTGACTCTCCTGTGTTCTCCCTTAGTTGCTTTTTATGGGGCAACAAGAAGACATGTTACTTGAACTATTTGCAGTGCCAGTGGAAGCAGCAGCATGAAGGATGGGGAAACAAATTGCCTACTGAGTGTTGTAGCAGATGTAATCAGGGCCATCTTTAATATTGATTGGATCCTGGGCAAACATTTGCTTGGGCCACGTATAGTAGGCTCTGACTATAACAGCATGTTCAGATATCCCTTTGAATGCAAGTTCACTCCTCCGCTTATGCAGTTATCACAGCTGGTACCAGGAATCAGCAAGAAAATAAAATCACAAACCAGGCCTGGCATGTGTAACTTTTTAAGAGTTTTTGTTCCACGTTGTGTTTAACTTCAGATATGATCTTCAAATAATAGAGCAGTGCCTTCAATTTTCATGACTTAAGTTCATTAGCATTAAGTACTATTAAGTTTAAAAATATCTTATTATTACACTATAAAAAAGATAATACCCTCTATTTCTATGTCTGGATGATACAATGTGTGAATTAACACACTAATGTAATAGTTCTATATGGATAAAAGAGAGTTATGACAGGTTTTCAACCTTTTAATACCTAATACATTTAAATAATGACAAAAGAGAAACAAATGAATAGCCAAGCAAAAGAAGATCACACACGAGTTCAACTACTGGGACATTTTATTATTTTAGTTGACAGACTCCGAATAATAAGTTAACCCTTTAAGGACGGCGGGCGTGCTATGCCGTCCTTAGGGAACCGGCTCTAAATGCTAGCAGGCGGCATAGCACCTCCCTGCTGTCCAGGGTATTTACCCCGATCCTACGCCGGCGATCCCACGCCGGCGATCGTGGAGTGGGGACTTACCTGGGACCCCAGGGAGTCCCCCTCTGTCAGTTTTGCCCCCCCTGGACCATGTGATCGCATAGCCTGCTAGAGACAAAAAGTTATTGCACACTGAAAATAGTGAAGAGAGGGAAGAGGCTGGCTGTGTGATACAGAGTACAAGGCCTTCCGCGTAAGCTGAGACCCTGTACTTTTTGCTTGCTATCATGATTCCTTCATCTTTTTGTATATGAGAGAGGAGGGGCTCAGTAGATAAGTCAAACAGGAGGGTCAATAATAGACAAAATAGTAATCCCACAAACACACGATTAAAGCTGATGAACACCAGCTTTATGCAAAACACTTCCGGCTTCCAAGTGGCTCTGATCCCTAGCCCTGCCACCTGATGATGTTTTTCTGTGACACATTTTGCCCCACTTCTGGACTTTGTCAGACAATGTGCATGTCCAGCCCTCTGGCTTTTACTGATCTGGCTCTTCCCTTACTGTCCTATGATTGGTGAAAAGCACGGTGCAGTTCTGCCGGAGGGTATCATTAAATTATGCTCTTAAAAATCCTACAACTGAAAAACGGAACTCTCATGGCAGAATATAAACCTTATAAAGCAAAATCAATATTTGTGAGAGCTCATATAGTCCCTTGGATGCATACTCTTTGATGTTATCTATATAAAACACATAGATAACGTACATTGTACATACATACATGCAAAAATGTACTGTATGGTATCCAGGGGGATTATCTGCTAAATTAATTTATCTTATTGTATTGCAATCATAATACTAAAATACAAAGCATACTTATAAACCTATTCAAATCTATAGGAAGAAGGCACCCCTAATTGGCTAGTAAAGAGGATATATTTAGTGTTGCTAACTGACAAAGTGGATAATCAACAAAACACACTTTCAATGATCTAAAACTGTTTATTTTATCTTTTAAGCGAGGGGTTCCCAATTATTTTTTTCCAGTGGAATCTTTTGACATAGTGTACCAACATCTTGCACAGTAGTGCAAACCTTGGAATAACAGAGTGCAATATTTTCTTTTTTTCAAGCAAATTTCATTTTTTGCCATATATATACTAATTTATACAGATAGTAACAGTACTTAGGAGCAGGTGTGCTTTTGTGTGTTGAGTTGATGTTTGTATATCATTTTAATACAGGAGTGTTTTGTTTGAAATATTTGCATTTGCATGCAGGAGTATGTTTGGATGTTGACTTTTAAATGTGGATGTCCATTTGTGTGCAGCATTGATGATTGAGTATAGGATGTGTTTGGGTGTTTGTATATAAATGTAAAATTTGAATTCAGGGTTGTATTTATATGTCATCTTTGTATGTATTTGTGTTTATGAAGTTATGGAATGCAAGATTATTTTGTTATCTATCTATATATTTTTTTTATATATATATATATATATATATATATATAGATATATGGAACTGAAGTTGTGGGAGGGGCTTGGTTTCCCTTCTTAAAGAGCACCAACTACCGTTCAGGTCTGGCGAATTGCATACCTTAACTTCCGGTCCGTGCAAATCACCATTTACTTACCTGTACCTCGTGGCATGCTTACATGGTCCCTGCAGTCCCTGGTCTTCCGTCTCGTGCTCCCCTGACTTCTAAATCCGGATAGGAAACCATATCACTGCGTTGGCTTCTAGAGGCTGTGTCTGGTAAAACCGTAAGTCAGGCCACCCATAGCGCTTCAGTCGCGGGTGCTTACGGCATTCTGGGTCGGCTCTGACTCTCAGGCAGGCGTCCCTGTTCGTTTCTGTTCACGGCCATATGAATACTTTGGTCCACGTGGTTGTTTCTCAGCTATTTCTAGCCGGTTTTTCAGGAGCAGGCGCACAAACAATGCACCATACAGACTTAATAATGTTCATTCGTATGGTTTGGGATTAGGGAATGTTTCGGTTATATATGAAACTTAGCCACTGCATGGCCGTTCGTATAGTTTTAACCGAACGCCCTATGTTTACATAGCCTTTAGCAGGCTTATGTGAGTTTTCTATGTGTTACATGGCAGCCTCCAGTGGTCATGTTGGTTATGACAAGTAGTTATGTAAATATTGTCTTCTAATTGTGTTGTTTCAGTGCATTAACAGTATTACACATTAGGTATGTTGCTTATTATTTAATCTTGCGTTTACATTTAGACCCTGTTAATTCAGTGACTATCTGGTCTAAGTGTCTTATGTATTTGGTGGTAATTTCAAACACGGTGTGCATAAGTTTGATTATAGACATCTTATGTTTCAGTTCAGCAACATTCAACAATTGAGCTTTAGCTCTCCTACCATTCGCTTTCACAGTGTATATAGGTTAGTGATTACGGTTATTATGGCCACTTCTGGTCTCATAGGGCCTGGTCTTTATGTGTAATGTTTCCACATTACTAGGTATGAGGCCATCCTAGCTGCATTCCAAATCTTTTAGTGCCGTTTCCTTTTCTTCAAGTAGTATACCGGTAGGTATCTTTTTAGTAGAGGTTGATGTGGTTCTGCAACTCATTGTTATTCTTACTGGTTATTACAGACTAACAGTTTCACCAGATCCTGCTCCTTTTCACTAAACTCAATTTGTCATTTCCCTTTTTGTGCCCCCCCCACACACACACACTTCAGTTGGGGTTCTTAGAATAGGAGCATACTGGCTTATAAGGAAAGGAAGCCTCTAAGGATGATATTTTCAGGCCTTCCTTGCCTTAGCTCAGTGGTCCGCGAGGCCATCACTCTTTCTTCTCCCAGAAGTACGGTAGCCCCTCGGGGCAATGCATAGATAGTCGCCTCACTTGGTTTCATAGAGAGGGCCTCACTTGTCACTTCCATTCTGTCTTATGCTTTTACAAATCACCCAGAGGTCATCATGCTGCCACAATGTCAGTGGCTACGTATCCCACTAGAGCCAACTCATAGATAGTGCCTCTCAAGCTAATTGGCAATTAGCAGGGCCTCACCTGTCACGTGAATAGATATTTTTGCAGCTTGGCATTAGCTAGCCATCCAGTATAAAGAGAAGGCCCTGTATAACCTTCCATTCTCATTTGTAGCATGTCACAACTACCTGAAGGCTGGGAGGAACTATCCATCCCCAGTACACCAGCCAGATCTGTAACTCCATCTCGGGGTGTCGACACCGCAAACCATTCATCCCTCAGATCCTGGACCATTTTAAGGATCATGGCTGAATTGCGCAGGAGAAACATCCCCTACCAGGCCACCACCAGGAAATCTGAATTATATAGACCGATAACACAGGGGCTAGAGAAGGGTTCAGTAGCGGTCAGGCTTTTGATCTTCACGCTGTATTGTCATTGGTTCACAGTAGAAACAAAGATCACAACCCCTCCTTCATTCTATCTCTTTGGATGACAATATAGTACGGATGAAGCCGATCTCCATGGGCTCCTCTTTTTCCTCTGGAGTCTCCCTCGGGACCGGATCATAAAGAGGCAACAAGGAGGCCTGACGTTGGTACAGAGTCTCCTTATTTCTGGGAACCTGGGATCTTCTGGGATGTGGAGCAGGTTTTTCCACAGTGTTCTTGCATTGCGAGTCCATTGCAGTCATGAAGGATGCCCAACTGTCGAGGACAGAACTCTGAGACTGCAGCATGTGGTGAGCCCATGTCTTGATCCTTCTGGACAGCAGGTTAATAGCCACACGGACCATGATAGACTCACTGGCATACGTGCGAGGCTTTAAGGCAAATACATTCTCACAATCCACCTTAAAGCACAGGAAGGATGCATGGCTACCGTCAAACTTCTCAGGCATAACAACGTATGGCTCAGAATAAGTAGGTTCCGGGGCTGGGCGTACTGTGCCTTTAAGGAATAGAACTTCTCGCTGCAGCTCCGCAACAGTCTGGGCCAGACTGGACATTTGCTGGGAAAGCAGGGTGCACATCTCTGTAGACTCCATAATGGTCAGTTCATTATGTTCAAATCCTCTATTGGGCACTTCAGCAGCAACCACATCTGGCCGTCTATTTGTTGCGGTGAGAAACGTGACACTTAGGGCATAAGTACGGTGGCACTTCTTTTTATGACTACCACCGTTCTTTCTCCGCAAAGGCGTCTGCATCACTGACCCATTTCAACTACCAAGCTGACAGGAGTATGCTGGATACGGAACTCTTTTGTAAAAACTTTGCGGGCCTGAAGACACCAGCTTGTGCTATCTGGTCATCCACCTCCCACACAGCAAATTTATGCCCTAACACCCCAGAAGTGAGTGCTTTCTACCCTCCTACCAACCCGACTCCCACAGGGAGACCAGACAGGGTTCTTAAAGATAAATTGGGACAGAATATAGTGTTCTTGGGAAAATCTCAAATCTGTAGCAACTTCAACACGGGCACTTGTGGGTACAGTGCCTGCAGACTGTTACATGAGTACTCACACGCTGTCCTAATAAATTATTCCCTAAGCCTTATCTGTCATCTCTCAATGTCTTACTACTATGAGAATTATTGAGTAACCACCCCTCTCAACATCTGGTAGATTTTCTGGTGTCTTGGTTCACGGCAGGGTTTCACACGGGAATCACTGACATGCCGTCAGGCATAGTCGAATGTAAAAACTTGCAGACTGCGCTTGCTGATACTGACACTATTAATGAACTGCTCCAGAAGGAAATAGACCAGGGTTTTTTACTAGGTCCATTCGACTCTCCACCCTTTTCAGTATGGAGAACTAACCCCATAGGTATGGTTACGGTCAAATCCTCTAGTAAGCAAAGCTTGATCATCAACCTCTCTACTCCCCATGCTACGACAACACCTAGTCTTAACTCGCTCATTCCATCTGATGAATTCTCACTCCATTACGCGACTGTGGACAATGCCATCAATGCTATCCTGTCAGCGTGGCATAGCAAGACGGACATAGTAAATTCATTCAAGCTCCTCCCTATTCACCTTTCCCTGTGGCATCTACATGGTGTTAAGTGCAAGGGTCATACTATTTCTTTACACGGCTCACTTTTGGTTCAAAGAGCAGTCCGAGGATTTTTGATATGTTCGAGGAGACATTTTGTTGGATGCTGCTTAACATCTGTAGATGCCCCACTGTGAATCATTACCTTGATGACTTTCTGACTGTAGAAAGTAACCTGCTTCCACCCAGTAGCCTCCAGACTATTATACATTTGTTTAAACGCTTGAGTGTTCCTGTTTCACCAACAAAAACTGAAGGTCCCGATATTGTTATCCATTTTCTGGGGGTAGTGCTGGACTCTGTTCATATGCAAGCCAGTCTTCCCACAGATAAGATTGAGTGCATCCTCTCATCTATTGACCAGTACCTGGTAGGGGGTTCTTGCAATAAGAAGGAACTCCAATCACTGTTGGGTTCACAAAATTATACCACAAGGGCGGGCATTTATACCCCGATTACTCTGTCTTTTTTCCCAGTTTCAGTCAGATTCCTCCCGCATTGCTCTAGATTCGCATGCCCCCGCGGATTTACGCATGTGGAGGGAATTCTTGCTAAATTGGAATGGGGAAAGCATATTTATTCCAGTTTTGACTGACAAGTCTTTGTCGATCTGGACACATGCTGCTGCCACATCTGCTTTTTCTGCAATTTTTGGCAACGACTGGATGTGGGGTAACTTGCCTGATGAGATTAAAGAGATCCCGGAGTTCACTAACACCTCAGCTTTTTTGAGCTTTAGCAGATTGTGGCGGCGGCAGTCAAATGGGTGCTTGCTGGTCGGGTAATTTGGTGCGATGCTTTTCTGACAACATGGCAACTTGCCATATTGATAACAAGGGAAGTTCGTTATCCCTGTCCATCATGTGATTCATGAGGAATCTGACATGGCAAGCAGCTAGACACAGTTTTTTCTTGACATGCATACATATTCCTGGAGTCCTGAATATCGCAGCTGATAATTTATCTTGATTTCAGGAGTTCCAGGCGGCACTACCAACAGCAGCCCTGAGACCTACCCCAGTACCACGGTGGCAGGACATGATTATGGACTTGATATTCTACTCACTCACGGACACCTCTCACAACTAGGTCTTTCTGATAACACAAAGAAATCGTATGACAGGGCTTTTCATATTTTCAACAGATTTTTGCTTGCATTCCACATAATCGACAAATTCCGGCACACCACAACTGACTTTGCCCCTTCCTTGTATGTTTTATGTCTCTAACTCTATGGGTTTTGATACCCTGAACACAAATATATATATATATATATATATATATATATATATATATATATATATATATATATGTGTGTGTGTGTGTATGAGTCATTTTTCTATGTTTGCTTTGTGCAATGCATGTTATCAAGATTTGGGGTTATAGGATTTTTTTAAGTTTTAAACTGTGCAATATATATCAGTGAAATTTGAGAAAAATGTATGACTGCCCTCCTGACATAGTTGCCTCAAAGAACCACACAATGGATTAATGCAATCTTTTTGCTGTGGCTTTTGGCTTCAGCAGCTTTGCAGCAGTGGGAGTATATCATTGGACCACCATAGAGGTTTGGAGCCTTGCAGTCTGCTGGGGAATTAAGTAAGGGGCACATTGTTGCTAAATGGTTTTCCCCATTATCAGGGAACCTCACCAGGGAACTCTTGGCTTCATAACCACTAATGCAGGCTGTAGTGGTTATAATGCTTGGAGTAACCTTTTAAACATAGGATACTGCTTTTTAAGTCAATTTATTTCACAAGTGCATGGTGGCTCTGGGCTAGCTGTTGATTATTACTGCTTATATCTATCTCGTTACACTTGAATTGCAATTCCTTGTATACATTGCTTCAACTCGAGACTCATAAACAGTGTCCTCATACAGTCACTAATATTTTATCTGTTCTTATTTGTTCTTTTTGCTCCCTATTATAGACTGAATTCTGAGTAGGGTGAATTGTGAGGGTTCAGCGTAAGTGCTGATTTTGAAGATAGAGGTATATAACCAGGATTAACATAAGGGAATGCCTACCTAATGATCGTAATCCAAATTTTGACATTATTTCCTGTGAGCTTAGTTTCAACTGCTGTAATACATTTTTTTTATTAGTATTTCACTGTGGTTCTACCATTGCTCTAACTTTTGGGTATAGATATTATGCGTACATATAGATATGAGTTTTGGGACTTTCTTAAAGGACCACTATAGTGCCAGGAAAACAAACTCGTTTTCCTGGCACTATAGTGCCCTGAGGGTGCCCCCACCCTCAGGGTCCCACTCCTGCCGGGCTGAATGGAGAGGAAGGGGCTTAAAAACTCAACCTTCTCCAGCGCCGGGCTCCCTCGGCGCTGGGGACTCTCCTCCTCCTTCGGTCGCCATCCGCTGAATGCGCATATGCGGCAAGAGCCGTGCGCGCATTCAGCTAGTCCATAGGAAAGCATTCTTAATGCTTTCCTATGGACGCTGGTGTCTTCTCACTGTGAAAATTACAGTGAGAAGCGCAGAAGCGCCTCTAGCGGCTGTTAATGAGACAGCCACTAGAGACTGGATTAACCCATTTGTAAACATAGCAATTTTTCTGAGACTGCTATGTTTACAGCAGGCAGGGTTAATCCTAGATGGACCTGGCACCCAGACCACTTCATTAAGCTGAAGAGGTCTGGGTGCCTATAGTGGTCCTTTAAGAGTGACCTTGAACTTGTCCCTACACCTGTATAATCTTTTGTTGGATTATATTTCCTTTTTTTATGGAAATTTAATGATCAAGTCTATTCTTGATACAGTCAGATCAACTCAGTGTATTTATGGAGTACAGTAAATTGTATTAAGTTCTGCAGTTTGCACATTTTTTTTACTAATGCAATGGATTATTGCTCCTCCTCATGATTTCTATTTAAAGGCTTAATAAAGTATCTGCAAGCAGCAGGAATTTTGTTAGTATTTATTTTGTAATGAACAAGTCCTAAATTGGCAACTATATGCAATAAACAGAGTCCAGTATTTATACAATACACTATGTTTAGAAGCAGAGAGTTTGGTACATGGCCTTAGGGTAGAGACATATTCTATTAATAGAAAAAAAAAATAACAACATAACTCCTTAAATGTGCTACAATAATTTTATAAAGATGGCCTGTGACTCTAAGATAGTTATTTCTACTTTGTTAATGATGTGTTTAGAATGTAGGACTGAACATTATGTCTGTGATGTGTATATGTAATACTGAGTTACAATATTTGTGTCAATTGTACAGTAATTAAATCTGCCTTTAAAACTTGAGCTGAGCACAAAATACTGTATTTTTCCATGTATAAGACGCCCCTATGTATTAGACTAACCCTGTTTTTTGAGCCCAAAATTAAAAGAACAATATTTTAAACATCAAATAGAACAACTTTGATATTTTAGAGGTGACTTCTGAGGAGAACAACACACTTCTGATTCTCATGCCTCCCTGTGCTACGGTCAGGGACGGATTTTCCTATAGGCTAACTAGGCTTCAGCCTAGGGCCTCAAGATCAAGAGGCGCCTACATTCAAATTGTTAGCAAAATTTAAATTACACTATTCTAAAAACAGTGAACACTAAAACACTGAACCGAAAATAAGGAGAAATTCTATGCATATGATATGACCAGTGGCATACCCAGCCACTTACTAGGGGGCCACTTACTAGGGGGGTGCCTGGGGCAGACTGCAATGCCCCTCCTACTGCGATCGCCGAGACCGGCGGTCTGCAGCTCCGCAATGTGCAGAGCTGCAGACCTCTTACAATCACCCCTCCCTCTCACAATCACCCCCCTCTCCTCATCACCCCCTCCCTCTCACAATCACCCCCCTCTCCTTATCACCCCCTCCCTCTCACAATCACCCCCCCTTCTCCTCATCACCCCCCTCCTTCTCACAATCACCCCCCCCCTCCTCATCTCGACTTTTTTAAAATTTATTATCCGTGCCACATTTTTTATAAAGGTTAGTACCAATCACAACATGTTTCATTTAACATATTGATATATATCACAGTAATTATGTATTTTATTGTCTCTCATGTAATTTACAAACGTAAAAATGGGAGGTGAAAGGGCCTCATAAGTGGAATATCCTAGAGCCTCTTTTCACCTAAATCCGGCCCTGGCTACGGTACTCTGTAAAGTTAATAGCTCTATAATGCATGCTGGGAGTTTGCAGCTCACACAATTCAGCAGGTAGTGATGTAGATAGGTCATAACCCAGGCCCCACGTTGGGCGCCAAATTGATGTAGATTAATTTAGAAATAAACAAATATGTTGAAATGTCTATCTGTTCCTGTCCAAATCTGAGATGATTAAATTGCGTATACGCAGAAGTAAGTTCATACTGACACATGGAGTTCAGGTTAAAAGCACTTCAGAAAATTTAATGGCATCTGGGCAAAAAACAGGCTTGCAGGCCCTTATAAGACCAAAATTACATCATCATTGAATATCAGATAATAACAAATAAACATCATTAATTGGATTAAATGTTAAGTGGCTATGTCAATGTCCACCCATCAATATTATTAATTGGCTCAGGGATTTGAGTGACTAGTGGGGCACCCTCCCATCATGGGATGTCGTCTTTACTCGATGGGAGGGGGAATCTGGCGGCTAGCCATTTTGGGTAGTTAGTGATGTCAGACTCGTGATCAGGCTCAGGGTTCTTTTTATGAATAGAACATTTCATTAGTACAGTGTTCTCATGGCCTTCAGATTATACTATGTTGCAAATTACAGGAGATTCAGCAATTCCGGGGTTAGTCATGTCTTTATAGAAAATACAGTCTCTATTCATTATACTAAATGCTGTTAGGAAATTCTGTCATGTAATGTAGACAAAATGGAGGGTCTGTCATAATGTGAGGTTATGTGAGATTAAAATGGAGTTAGTACAATAATTCAATACAGGTGCAATAAAGATTTTTAAATAATTCTACATCAGTAGTGTGAGGGCATGCTGGGACATCGCAGTAGTTTTCCTTTGCTCCCTGATCTCAATTTTCTCCCCCATAAATATAAATCAGAAAATAAGACCTACCTGAGGTAGAGCATACCTTAATATGGCTGCTCCTTTTATGGTATGGCATGTCTCTGGAACTCCGTTGATGGTAAGTGCTGATGTCTGATGCAGCTCCCGTGCACATAGGGACCTCATCCTCCTTGCCACAGCATTTAGAAGTGGATCGGCGGCAGGGAGGCCAGGTATGTGTTTTGGCCATGGCACCCTGAAACGGGGCAGGCGCCATCTTAACTTAAGCCCCGCGCACAAGTGTTTTTTTTTTAACCTCTGCTGTGACATTCCGTGTATAAGACAACCCCTGATTTTAGACTAAATTTTTATTTATTTTATTTTTTTAAACCACAGTTTAATACATGGAAAAATATGGTACTTTATTTAGAAATATAGTTAGTGGTCATGAAAATAATTTTAAGTGGCCACGGTTTAATAAAAAAGTTGATATAGCACACCCATAGTGGTATGTGAATTGATATTTAGGCTGCATTTGCAATTAATGCAATGAAGACATTTTTATCTTTTAAATAAATGTGCGGCCTGGAACAAAAAAAAAAAAACCTGATCTGTTCCAATGATCGATTCACAACATGTTCTATTAGTAAACCACAATATGTGCTACTAACTAAACAAGTAAATGTGAAAGAAATTTTTTAAAACATGCATATGTACAACAGTTTCACAAGAACCACACACAAACATTGTACATTTTAACAAATGTTCTTTTATTTTTTATTTTTTTTCATACCTCCCCCAGATAGAAATGTTATAACATTGCTAGCTTGTTCAGTGACTGACCTATTTAGAACACTGAAATTCTTCCTTGTTGTAGACTACATAATTAAATTTTAAATGGAACATGATAAAGAAATTATACTTGCAATCTCCGGAGATTCAAATACCCTATTTGGCTCTTTACAGGAGTGCAGTGAAGGCATACTTTAAAATTTAATAATGTCCTGGCCTAAATTTTTTTCTCTTCTTGAATTTTATGCAGCAGCAGGGCAATCGTATTTGACAGAAAGCTTTGGCACGTTACATTATTACAAGCAATACTTCTAATAAATGGATGGAATGATTTTTTTTTTCTAAAGCCCATTTAGCTTGGCTTGAGAAATCCATTAATCAAGTTCTGGATATCAGTGTCTACTAAGCCTGCAAAAAAATCTGCTTGCAGAATTGCCTTTGGTGATATGTATTAAGGAGACTTTACAGAGCTACATGTTTTACTATAGTTTGAAAGTTTGATCAGTGAAATCTAGGCATTTTCCTGGAAAGCAATGGAGTACTGCTAGATGTTAGTCTTTTGTCGAGGCGTTATGGGATTTGGATTGTTTATGGGCACAGCTTTTATTCATTAATGTATACATTTTTAACAAAATCACCACAAGGCTTTTGATCAATATTTGTATAGAACTGATGCGTTAGCACTTCATAGCATACCAATATTACTGTATATAATAAAAGTGTCAGCTTGCTTTACTCTAGCAGTTTTGTGATTTAATTTTTATACATTTTATACATTAACTGTGAAAGCTGTTACAGCTGTTATATTCAGCCCTTAAATTATTAAATGTTGTCTTATTCAGCCTGTGTCATTGTTATTACACCCAGGGATGTATTTACCACAAGGCATTTGCCTAGGGCAGCACTTTCAGGGGGGGTGCCAAAAAATGCCACCCCAATCTCCCAGACAAATGCCTTGTTTGCCTCATGTTCTGGGGCTGTCCACCTTACTGTGAGTGAGTGAATGAGTGAGTGAGTGTAGCTGTCAGTGTGTGTCTGTGAGTGAGTGAAAGTGTGTGTGTTTCAGTGAGAATGGGTATGCCTGTGAGTGTGTGTCAGTGTGTGTATGTCATTTTATGTGTATCTGAGAGTGTGTGCCTGTCAGTGTGTGTCTGTCAGTGAAAGTGTGTGTTGGTTAAACAGTGTGTGCCAATGACTGTATGTGTGTGCCAATGACTGTGTATATGTCAGTGAGTGTATATCAGTGCATGTATCAATGAGGGCATGTGTCTGTCAGTCAAAAAAGTGGCCTTGACATGAATTTAGGGGGACAAATTTAGATTTAGGGGGTGCCCGAATTTAGTCGTGCCTAGGGCAGCACAAATCCAAAATACACCACTGATCACACCCCAGAAGGGTGTAATGTTCAATGTTAACAGTATATAGTTGTAGAAATTAGATTATCCATCAGTCTCTGTAACTAAGAGCATTTTTACTCTTTTCATATAACCATTTTATCACAACCCTTGGTCAAGTTGGTAAAAAATTTTTATTTTTTTTTGTCACGTTTTATGTTTTGGAAATTCACAGACGATGCATGCATACCCCATGTTTGCATTCTGCTACTGTTCCCGGTTACAAAGATATCCCACATGTAAACTTTTCTCCTAATCTTGCACACAATTCAACACCTAATCCTACCATTAAACCAACCCTCAATTTTACCCATAATTCAATCTATAGTCCTACCCATAATCCTACTTCTAATCCTGCTCCTAACACGTCCCACTAATCTCACTTCAGAAAGATATCCTCTGTTGACATCAGTACTGGCAGCAGCAGAGGGATTTCCTAGCTCCCACAGAAGGAAGAGCTCTCTGTACTGGGTGATTTCTATATGAGAGGCAGAACTCCCTCTCATGCTGCAGCTCTTTTCACACAGGCAGTTGGCAAAGCATTGCACTGATCCAGGAGCAGAGGAAAAGCAGAGAGACTTCACATGGTCTTTTAAGACCCTGGGGGAGGTGGGGAGGGATATGGAGGATACAGTGGGGGGACAATGGCAGTTTTAAATTTACCATGCCGATTTGAGTGTTGCTCATAGGTTTTCTGTCAGTCAGTGCCACTAACTGTAATTCCAAATAACAATGGAAACCCTCAGGTATTGAAATATGCCTGGAGGTCCCCAATTTTTAAAGTGTCAGGCTGAAGGCACAGTGAGAAATACCACAGCTGAGCGAGCTCAATCAGACACTGTATTTCAAAGGATATCAAAAGTATTTGAGCTCTGCTCATAACTCATCTGTTAGTCTGGTTCCACTAATAGTGGACCATGCTGACAGAAGAGGCTTAAAAGATACTTGGCGATCCTTGGTACCATTAGGGATTTAACTCCTTCTGATTCCTTTACTGCATGAGATCTATGCCATCAAGGGGTATTAAAGCCCTGCCCTGCACAATGGCATAGACCATCACTGGGTCATTAAGTGGTTAAAAATTATATGGTATTGTTTGATTTTAACATCTTTAACTTTTAAGTCCTGTACCCGCTTGTTTTGCCAAGGGAGCCTTTTAAACTGAGAACTGATCTGGAAGAATGATAGCTGCTGGGGCTTGCCTATATCTGCTCTACATAAGAAGCAGATGCAAGTCTTCCATCATAGAAATTTGTAAGCGTTCCTGTTATTAGGAAAAATTAAAGTGAAACATCTGGTAAAGTTGATTCTAAATGAAATTTTTGTGCCATACTCAAATTTTCTGTTTTTGATTTACCGTTATATTGTTTGTCTGAAAGCCACTAGAGACAAGGAATTTTAAAAATTCTGATTTTGAGCTCCCATGCACCAGAATCTCAGGAAAAATGACTAGTGCGAGCCTAAACATGCTCGTTTTCATTTGTGATTCACAGTGCCATTCCTGGCATCAGAATAAAGATGGATGGAATGTAGAAGACATGCACTGAGCCATTTAGACAAACTACTACACATGCACACACACTATACATACACACACTCACTACCTGTAGAAAGGTTTCCCTACTCTCTGCTGTCACTCGGTTCTCAACATAAAGAACTATTCTGTATTCATAGATTAATGGCCAGCATAGATTGGCAGGTGAGGGGCGATATATATATACATGCACAAGGTATAGGTGACATTTTGTGTCCTTTCATTTTGACTAATGTGTGTACCATGACATGTACACTTTAATATTTCTTTATATATTGAATAAATTAAGTTATTACAATAGGCACAATTTTACCTATCTTTAGAATTATATCACTCAATATCAGCAGACACAGGAACATGGCATATTTTTCAGTTTATGTAAGCCTGTAAGGTTTGTGAAATGCTTATTTAGTTAATTATTTAATAACAGCTAAATAGTTCCACTTAAACCTCCCTAATCTATGTGTAAACAAGACTTTTTTTCAGCATGATTAAATCAAAGTAAATGTAGTATATAGTTTTTATGAAGTAAAGATTGATGCTTATCCATTTACAAAAAAGGGGATAATATGTTGAAAAAATTCTCAACTCCTCAACACTTAACGTCTAGATTAAATGTGCTCAGACAGTTCTGCAATAAATACAGTGGGGATTACTCAAAAAAAACCCTCTAAATTGTATTCTAAATTGTTGTGAATTGAAATACAAATAGCAAAATATAAGCAAAAATGGCAGATTTGGAAACATATATCCAATTTGGCCATAGACACACTTTGGCTATATTAACCAGGATGCTGGCATTGGGACTCTTAAACTCTCTACAGTTTATCCTCCAATACTGTGATAACTATGAGCCATTTGTAAGTGTAATGAAATTCATTAATTAGAATTGTAAATGAAATATAATGAAACTAATATTAGAAGCTACATATAATGGAAAATTCCTTCATACTTACCGTAATTTTCTTTTCCTGATAATTATACATGGCAGCATTTACTCTTGGGTAGCTCCTCCCCTCACAGCAGAAAGGACAGGAAACAGAACTCTGAAACTGGTATATATAGATCCTCCCCCTACCCATCAGGCAGTCTTTGTAACTAGCTTCACCTCCTATAGTATATGGGTGGGACCGTAATGCTGCCATGTATAATTATCAGGAAAAGAAAATTACGGTAAGTATGAAGGAATTTTCCATTTTCCTGACCAATTCTACATGGCAGCATTTACTCTTGGGGAATACCCAAGCAATACATAGAGGGAGGGACAGAGTTCAAAAACAGCCAATAGCTATAAAACCATTATTGAGCTGTATAAATCGTAGAAGACTTTACAAAGCCAAACAAGAACCAATAGGAAATTGTCATAAAAATCTGCTCAGACAAGACAAATTTCCCCTAGAGGCTGCAAGGTCAGCAACCTCCTGGCATTCAATACCAGAAATATCCTGAATAGATATAGAGTCAGATAGGAATTAAGGCCATAAAAGCATAAACTAGAGAAGAAAAATGTTACTGATATAAAACCGAATTGATATCATCAAAACCTCAACAAAGGCATAACTTCCAGTGATCATACTGTAACACGCAGATAAATGTTGGATGAGAACGGAGACCCCATGTTATTAAACATGGGGAGAATAACACTGAGAATCTTACTACTTTCTGGATGTATTTAATAAAGACGATTCACACCGCTTCCTCTTGCCTTGTGAACTACTTACCTGAAGCAACAGGAACAAATCAATACCTGCCTGTCAGAAAGGGGCAGAGCCTAGTAGAGAAATAAGAGTCGGTCATTAAAACACTGCAACAATTACCCGATGTTGCTAAATTCAGATTCACAACCTCACACAGTGGACGAATTGATACAGCAATGATCAGCCACAGGAGATAAACTAATCACATTACTAGGCAAAAGGCAAGAAGAACCATATACAGATTAGTTGAGGAAAATAAAGAAATATCGGTATGAACCATAGAATTTGTGGCAACTAATAATCAATAAGGAGGCTAACCATGTCCGTACCTATATTTGTAAAATAGTACAGGTCATGCCAAACAGTTTAATCACATTTACTAGAGACTGTTGTGCAACATAAGTAAGATATACATGGTAATAGAAAATATACACACACATATTAGGCAAGATACTGATGGGAAGGTGGTAACCAGAGGCACATTATACATTGTGGCAACAGACACACAATAAGCAGGGCAGTAGAAGACATTCAATTATCCCTAGGAGAACAACCACATACTTCCTCTTACCTTATCCTCAGACAGTGAAGAAGGACTTATGGCAGAGCATATGGTGATGATAAGCAGCTTGTTATATCTGCAAGATATCAACCCCAATCCAAACATATAATCCACAGGTTGGTCGCAATTACAGAACCTGTTTAGGGATTTCCACTATTGTTCAGGTAGCAGGTGAATTTTTACCTAAAATAGAAAACCTGGTAGGAAGGACTGGGGACTGGAAAGACCTTAAAATACATGCAATTCACAGCATCAAAGTTACCTGAGCATATGAGCCTAAAACAATACCATTATTGCAGAAAGGAATTTATAATGTTCCCCTTCACAACAGGGGAATTGGTCAGAAGATTCTGATCATTAACACATTAAGAACCAGAAGCATGACACTCCTGACATATACGAAAGGGATTGCCAAACTTTCAGGACCCCAAGGGATAAAAGATAAGATTTATGCTTTAAGGAAATGAATTCAGATTTAAAGACTAAAAGGTTATGACCAGGTGAGAGAAAAAAACAATATTAACAGCTTTTAAATCAGGTAATGGCTTCAGCGTTACCTACTTGTGAGATCAATTAGCCCAATTTGTACTCTTGCAACTAGTATGATCTACTTAGCTGTGAATTAGTAATCAGCATATATCTAAAGGTAAAACACTGTCACCAATTAAAAAAACATTCCCTATCTTGGACAGAGAGGAGAGGATACCTGGTAATAGAAAATCTATTGTCTCATGAATAATTACATAGATGTGCACCCACAAAAAAAAATAATTAACATTGATTCTGTGAAACAGTACCATGCTTCATTTTGGAAAATCAGGTCTCCTTCTCTCCTGGGAGAGGCACTCAGACAGGTTCAGAAACACCTGCAATCTACCTGAAGTGATAAAAATGTGTTAATTGCTTATCCTGAAACACCTGAGGGAGAAGGAATCTAATACAAAGCCAACAGCAGTATGTTCCCTTATATACTTCATTTAAAAAATTGAAATAGAAAATCCACAGTAGGCAATAATCACTTATCCAGTTACTAGTGCATTAGTATTTGCTAGAACTGGGCAGTGCTACATTTCAGCGCAAAACAGACCTTAGATCATTCGTATATACTAAATCTACCAATGCCGTATATAAATTGGGGTTATATAATAATACCAACCTGCATACAGATTATATGAATCACATAGATTGTGAGAGTTACTAACAGCACCTTATGCACACAGATATATCAGTTACATATACGGAGTCTGTTTAAACAGAAATCATACATAGCCTACCTCTGCTATATACAGTGACACTATGCCTGTACACATATTAAGATTATATGAATGAGCTAAATTGAGGCTGTGTTCTAACCGAACTTCATGCACATATTACACCAGTCATATATACTGAGGTTGCGACTCACAACCGACATAGAACCAGTATTAGCTTGGATTCATATAGCGGATGTGCACTATATCATTCACACATATTGTGTTTCCACTAATGCATCAATCACATAGGGAACAGATACACTGAAGCAATGTCTCATATAGAGCATGTAGAGGACATATACTGAGGCTGAGTTTTCACAGCGACTTAGAGCATATAAAGAACACACACTGAGGCAGAGTCTTCAGATCAACTCATACACAGCCAATATAGTGGGTACAAATACTAAGGCTGTGTCCCCACAGCAACTCACACACAGAGCATCTTTATAGTAACTCACACAGAGCCCATAGTGGGTACATATACCTAGGCTGTGCTCGCACAGCAACTAACCCATAGAGCAGGCATAGGCAACCCTCGGCACCCCAGCCATCCCGGACCACACCCTCCACGATGCCCTGCCAGCATTATGGGTGTAAGAGCACTATGGGGGATGCAGTCCACAACACCCGGAGCGCCGAAGGCCGCCTACCCCTGACATAGAGCATATAGTGGATACATACACTGATGCCGTGCCTATACTGAGGCTGTGTACACACAGTAACTCATACATAGAGCATATAGTGGATACATATACTTAGGCTGTGTTCTAATAGTAACTCATACATAGAGCATATAGAGGATACATACACTGAGGCCGTGTTCTCATAGTAACTCATACATAGAGCATATAGTGGATACATACACTGAGGCTGTGTTCTCACAGTAACTCATACATAGAGCATATAGTGGATACATACACTGAGGCTGTGTTCTCACAGTAACTCCTATAGAGAGCATATAGTGGATAAATATACTGAGAGTGTCCTCACAGTAACTCATACATAGAGCATATAGTGGATAAATATACTGAGGCAGTGTCCTCACAGTAACTCATACATAGAGCATATAGTGGATAAATATACTGAGGCAGTGTCCTCACAGTAACTCATACATAGAGCATATAGTGGATAAATATACTGAGGCAGTGTCCTCACAGTAACTCATACACAGAGCATATAGTGGATAAATATACTGAGGCAGTGTCCTCACAGTAACTCATACATAGAGCATATAGTGGATAAATATACTGAGGCAGTGTCCTCACAGTAACTCATACATAGAGCATATAGTGGATAAATATACTGAGGCAGTGTCCTCACAGTAACTCATACATAGAGCATATAGTGGATAAATATACTGAGGCAGTGTCCTCACAGTAACTCATACACAGAGCATATAGCGGACACCTACACTGAGGCTATGTCCCCACAGTAACCCATACCTAGAGCATATAGTGGATACAAATACTGAGGCCGTGTCCTCATAGCAACTCATACCTAGAGCATATACCGGACACACTGTTCATACATTAGAGCATGTAGTGGAAACATACCGATGCTGTATCACCACCAGTTCATGTACAGATACTGAGGCCCGGTGGTCTCCTGTGCAGCATATTCTTCCAATGTCTGCAAAGGCCTGCTTATTTGTGATAATGCACAGATAACAGCAATCAATGCCACATACCTTGATAGAAACAAGTGTGTGTGTGGACTTGGAGCTAGGTTTTTCAAAACCTGTCATATACATATGTGTACTTCAAACAGACACCCAGGAAGGTTCTCTTACCTTGGATATTCCTCTGTCACCAGGCTGTGGAATTCCAGCAGACTTTATACAGCCAGGATCTCCATTATTAGCACTCTTTTTCATAGCGTCTCATTGCATTATCAGCACTCCTTTGCACAATGCCTCCTTGTATTATCAGCACTCTTTTTGCATTATCAGCACTACTTTGCCCAATGCATACTTGTATCATCAGCACTCTTTTGGGTACATATACCTGCACCAAACAATATAAACTTACCTAAAATGCTCACCACACAAATCTCCTAAATGTGACCTATTTGTTAGAAGGAAGCCTAAAATAAGCAGCTGGGAGGGACTGAAAGAACAGAGACCCAGGTGCCTATACTAGTTTTAATCCAAACTACTAATGCACTCACCTGAACCATTGCAGGACTGAGTTTCAGCGGAAAAAAAAATGGGGATTTGAACAACTGACAGCCTAAACTGTTTAAACTATAGGCTTCCATCTGTACCCCATATGTCATTCATCATCACCATACAAGGTGGAACACAAATAGGTATACCCCGGCAGTCACAACTCTGTTGGGCCTCATGTAAGCAGTGTACCGCTGTCAACCCTTCAGGGAGAGTTATGGGTTAGACTCCTGATTGCTGAAGGAGGTACCCAGGCTGGTAACTCCTACACATGTACCGTTTGCTGGGTCTTCAGGGATAAAAGCTTAGACTCAACTGGGCCTCATATATGCAGTGGACAACTGTCATTACTTCCAAGAGACAGACCCCTGGATGCTGAAGCAAGTACCCAGGCTGGAAACTCTTACCGGTATGCTGTTTGCTGGGCTTCATGCATACAGTAGATCACATACATCCCTTTAGGGGGTACCCAAGCTGGCCTGTTGCTGGGTCTTCAGGGATAAGAGGCTGAACCCTGGCATGCAGTGGACCATTTTCATCCCCTTCAGGGAGAGTTTGAGTCCAACCCCCGGTCACTAAAGGGGGTACCCAGGGTAGCAGCTTTTCATCTTAGTGCGTATTGCTGGGTCTTCAGGGCTTAGAGGCTGAACCCTGGCATGGCTACAAAAATAGCCTGGTGAGCATAAAAGAAAACCTTGGCCTGCATAAGCAGACTCCTTCCAAACTGCTTGTGAAGGACAGGAAAAAAGACTGCCTGATGGGTAGGGGGAGGATCTATATATACCAGTTTCAGAGTTCTGTTTCCTGTCCTTTCTGCTGTGAGGGGAGGAGCTACCCAAGAGTAAATGCTGCCATGTAGAATTGGTCAGGAAATATATATATATATATATATATATATATATATATATATATATATATATTAAGTTATACTTTATGTTTATTTTACTTGTTTATTGTACAAAAGGAAAATACCATTCTGTTCAAAAAGTCTACTATGGATTATCAAAAGAGAAAAGTAATTTAATTTATTTAACATGAAATATGTATCAGAACATATTTGTCTTACAATAAATATACAAGAATACATTATTTTCAGACAGACAATAGTGAACCATAGTCAGCCAGTAAATGCAGTTCTAAATATGGGTGACTGATGTTTTGCTCCATAATGTAATGTATTGTCATTGAAGTTACTCTCCAGTTGCATGTGCAAGGAGCAATTACTGACCAAGTCGCATTGAATAAAGCAATGCTATTCATCATTTTGAAATGCTCCATTGTGTCTTTCTCCGAATTTTAGGCAGGTAGGAAGTTAATGTAGTCCGATGACATTTTCACAATGTTGATATGTGTGTGAGTAAAAATTTGACTTACATTATCACTATCCACTTACCATAACAAGGTATAATTTGCATTTCAAAATTAGCTACATTTTAAGTCATAGCAGATAATTAAAAAACAAAACAAAAAAAAAACGGGATCACATACAGTCATTATTCAAGGTTTTTCTGTTTTAATTGCCAAAAAATCTGAAGAAAAAAACCCCCCTGAAAATACATCACACAGAAATTAAAATTTAGACATGTTACAAAATATTAAATGGATGTTGTAGATTATATATGAGCTGCTTTCATATTTTATACCAACAATATGTCCATGTCTAAAGAATTTAAAAGTTCTTAATGTTATTTGTATTTATAAAGTTATTATATTCTAGAATAGGGAAATAATGCATTCTAGCTTGGTCTTCGTTTTCTTCAACGTCTTCTTTTTATTATTATTATTTTATTGTTTACAGAATTTCTAGATATACTGGAACATAATAAGAAGGGTATAGAAAATAAATGCAAATGTTTAATATGAAATTATTTTTTTTAGTAATATGACAATCTGCTTTATATTGTAGTAAGATTCATAAATGATAGCTCAGTGGGCTAATGCATCATCAGTAGAATCAGTTCACCCCTTGGGAGTTGCAGGTTAATTTCCAAGCAGGGTCGACTCAGCCCTTCATCCTTCCAAGGTAGATAAAATGAGTACCATTAAATTGGTTAATAGTAACATCCCCTGGATGTTGGGCAAAGCTAATATTCCCAGGACGGACTTGGAAACCAGAGTAATCTGAATGTACCTTCTCAGGTTAAATACTCTGTTATTATTTAGACTGTTCGTCAATCCATGTGCTTCCAGTGGAACTTAGTCTTAACACCAAGACTCTCCAGTAAGTATAGGTCCACAATCCATTACTGACTATTAATGGTTTGTTTATACATATGAATGTGTATGTTTATTTAAAAAAATATATATGCTCTAGTGCTCTTTGACTTATCCTGTTGAATGCAGAACACTCTCTGGCATTCTCAGATGCTGGTCAACATGTTTGACTAATGCAGGACTATTATTCTTTATTTATTTATTTATAAAATATTTTACCAGGAAAGATACATTGAGATTTCTCTCGTTTTCAAGTATGTCCTGGGTCCACAAATCATTGCATTGTTACAATTAGGGTACAATAAAATACGAAAACAATATTAATACACAATAAATACAAAATTTAACATAGAACAGGTAGGAAATATATAATCAACCATGACATGTGCATTCTGTTTTGAGGTATGTAGAGAGGGATCTCTTAAAGGACTTTAGGCTTAGGGAAGATTTGAAAGTGTGCGGGAGGTCGTTCCACAATTGCGGTGCTCTGTAGGAGAAGGAGGATTGGGCTGCTTTCTTTTTGTATTGAGGTAGACTAAGTAAAGTGTTGGTACTAGATTGGAGTTTATAGGAAGTGAGAACAGCCGGGGGAAAGCATTGTGCTCAGGTAAGGTGGGAGTTTCCCAGAAAAGCTCTTAAACACAAGGCTGGAAAGATGAAGGGTGCGTCTGGATTCCAGCGACAGCCAGTTTAGTTCTTTTAGCATGTCATAATGGTGGGTCCTGTAATTACATTGTAGCACAAATTGGCAGCACAAGTTATACAATGTGTTGAGTTTATTAATGTGGGATTGCGATGCAGATGCATATACTACATCCCCATAATCAATGATTGGCATCAGCATTTGCTGTACAATCTTTTCCTTTACTGTAGGGCTTAGGCAGGATTTGTTTCTGTACAGGGCACCTAGTTTTGGATAAAGTTTAGATGCAAGCTTTTCTATGTGCAGGCCAAAAGATAGATTGGGGTCTAACATCATACCCAAGTATTTGAAAGAGTGGACTGCGGTCAGTGTGCCATTTGAATTTGTTTTGATGGATAGGTGGGAATTGTGTAATTTGTGTAATTTAGGTACTGTTCCAAAGATCATTGTGACAGTTTTGTCAGTGTTCAGGAAGAGTTTGTTTTTTGCGATCCACTTTTCTACCTCTGTAAACCGGTCTTGGAGCACAGCCTCAAGCTGTGGTAGATCGGAATTGCTCGCATAGATTACCGTGTCATCTGCGTACATGTGTACATTTGAGGATTTGCAGACATTAGGCAGATCATTTATAAATAATGTAAATAGTAGGGGGCCGAGAATGGAACCTTGGGGAACACCACACGTGACTGGGAGAGGGAGGGAGTCGCAGTCAGAAATGGACACATATTGCGAGCGATCTGATACATACGATCGAAACCAGTCTAGCGAATGATCACCAATACCAGAGTTTTTGAGTTTGTGCAGTATAATGTCGTGGTCTACGGTGTCAAAGGCCTTAGCAAAATCAAGGAAAATAGCTCCAGTTAGGTCTCCTTGTTCCATGCCAGTTTGGATGTCATTGCAAACTTTTAAAAGGGCAGTTGTAGTGGAGTGATTCTGGCGAAAGCCCGATTGATCAGGGGTCAGATAGTTTGATTGTTGGTAGTACTCACATAGTTGCGTATGGACACATTTTTCTAAGACCGGGAGCAATGATATAGGGCGATAGTTAGAAACCACCAAAGTAGTGTCACCACTTTTATGGATAGGCACTACTCTCGCAGTCTTCCAAAGTTTGGGTATGTATCCAGACACCAAGGATTCGTTAATTAGAGTTGCGACGGGTTTAGCAATTGCCGGCGCTCTGAGCTTCAACAGCATTGCTGGGATTTGATCAGATCCAGACTGGTTTTTCATTTTTAGATTATTAAGATGTTTTTCAATGACACTAACAGGTACAGGTCTGAAAATTAACTTGTCTATATTGGGACTTTGCAAATTTAGTGGGACCTGATCCACATTTGTAGTTTCAGGATGTGTGTCATTTATTAGCTTGGCAATCAGGGCAGTAGAGCATCCGACAAAATAATTGTTAAAGGCATTTGCTACATCTAAGGGAAGTTGCAGGGTTTGGTTATCCACTTTGGCAGTGGAGGGTTGGGAGTGAATTGGGGGAGTTTGTAGTTTATTTATGACTTTCCAAAAGTTTCTAGGGTTTGAGATGTTATTGTTCAGATTTTCATAGAAATATTGGGCCTTGGCTAATTTTGTCTGTTTTGTGCATATATTTCGTCATTGTCTATATGCACAGTGATCATTCATAGAGCCAGTACGCTTAAACTTTGACCACAAGGAATCCCGAAACTGGTGCATTTGGAAGAGGTCTGCTGTGATCCAGTTCATATGTGCTCCTTTTACCCTCACCTTAAGCAGCGGGGCATGCAAATTAAAAATTTGTAGGAGTTCAGACTGAAAGAATTCAACAGCACAGTCTAGATCTGGGATAATGTTTAGTCTGTGCCATGGGAGGTTCTTGATGTCCTTTAGAAAGGATGCAAGATGAAATTTTTTGAAGGACCTAGTTATTTTAACCTTGGGAGAGGATTTAATAGCCTTAATTTTGCGCACACAGTACACTAAACAGTGATCACTGAAAGTGTTTGGGAGAACACCGGCCTCCTGGATTCTATCAGGAGAAGTGGAGAGAATCCAATCTAGCAGGGTATGGTTATGGCTTTTAATGTTGATTCAAGTTGGGGAGGAGATTAATTGCGTTAGCTGCAAAGTCCTAAACAGCGTGCAAGAACTATTATTTTTAGGATTCAGCCAATCAATATTAAAATCTCCAACGACCAACAGTTCACTTTTAGGGTTTTGAGCTATGGTTTCACTAAGAAGATGGGCTATGTCAGAAAGGGAATGCACAGGGGAGCTAGGTGGGAGGTAGATTCCTGCAACAATGATTGATTTACTGCACGGGATCTCAATTGTGCCAGAAAGGAAATCAAAGGTGGCAGGAGGACTAAGGTTTTGTAAAGGGGTAAACTTTATGGAATTGTCAACATAAATAACAATGCCTCCTCCTCTCTTTGCTCTGTCATTTCTAAAACATGAATACCCCTGCATTGCAATCGCGGTGTCTGGTATTTTAGTCGTTAACCAAGATTCTGAGAGCACAATGATTTTTTGGTTTGTAATGGGAACACCAGGCTTGCAGTGCATCCAGTTTAGGGAGTAAACTACGGATGTTGCAGTGCACAAAAGAGAGGCCTTTTTTAGTGGGGAGATTAGGACTAGAATTAGCTGGGGGACCAGGGTTAGACTCCACATCATTTGCAAGGGCAAGTAACATAAGGAATAGGAATTTTGACATCATTTTTGTTTTGACATATAGTGAATGGGATACTTTATAATTTTGTGAGGTGGGGGTAGGAGGGCTATTATTTAGAACTCTCCACCAGCACTCAGCAGATAGGTGTATGATAATTTGTGTTCCAGTTTGTAGTGTGTGCTTTTGCTGGTAGTGGTGTGAACAAAATTGGATTGAAAAAAGGGTTATTAAGAATATAAGTATGGTTATATTTGGATTCATGTTAGTGGTATGAAGTGTATAGTTGAAAATGAAACAGAAATCCCGAAAAACAAAAATTAAATAAAAGTATATAGTATTGGTGTGTGATATATCTATTTGTAGGGAGAGAGGGTATGTGTTCTATAGGGTTAAGAGATTGGAAGGGTGTGCTGATCAGTGTTTGCACCTGTCATTTCAGGAGATTGAAAGTTGTGTGGGAGACTATCTATAAATGAGGAATTAAGCATGGGTGGGAGGGAAAATCAGTCTTCCAGAAGGCTACCTGTTTCAAATGGCCATGGAACAGCTGATGGAGCTCTGAGTTCTATGCTGGACTGGGTATGTTTAAATATCAGACTGTGGGAGAGAGATGTATATTAGGGTCAGATGGGCTAAGAGATGGGGGTGTGTATAGATGGACATTTGATTTAAGGTAATTTAAGGAAAAACAAAAGCTAAGATTGAGAATTACAGAGATAAGACAGAGGTATTTAAGTAGGGAAATAAAACCATTAAACAAGGAACAAGAAAGATATATGGGCCGGAGCTGGTTAAACTAACTTTTACATGATGGACAAAGACAAAGGTGATAAAATACTTTGCATGATTAGCACAGGCTATAGTTACAAAGACGTGAAAATGTATACATTGAAAATAATAAAACTAAATAATAGACACTCATTATAAAAACATAAAACAAAATGAACAGGGTATGTAGAAATATAATGAAATGTCAGTCTTCCAGAAGGCTACCTGTTTCAAATGGCCATGGAACAGCTGATGGAGCTCTGAGTTCTATGCTAGACTGGGTATGTTTAAAAATCAGACTGTTTCAAATGGCCATGGAACAGCTCATGGAGCTCTGAGTTCTATGCTGGACTGGGTATGTTTAAAAATCAGACTGTTTCAAATGGCCATGGGACACCTGATGGAGCTCTGAGTTCTATGCTGGACTGGGTATGTTTAAAAATCAGCAACCCTCAGGGGCGGACTGACAGGTCGGGCAGTTCGGTCATGGACCGAGGGCCCGAGTCAGTCAGGGGCCCGGCAGCACAACCATGCTTCTGCTGTGGAGATCAGAGATCTCCACAGCAGAAGAAAGATAAAGAATGTCCTGTAAGAAGGTTGCAGGGGCCCATAATGAGTCGAAGGGCCCCTGCAACTACCTCCCTCCCCCATCATTCAGTGTGAGACCTGGCAGCATACCTCTCACTGCCAGGTCTCCTCTCTCTCTCTCAGAGCTCCGTGTGAGGATGGGAGGCGGGGCAGGAAGTGACATCACCCCCTGCTTCCCTCTCACATGCACTCACAGCATGGATGGAGGGTGAGAAGAGGAGCCTGTTTGCCCCACTGCTGCTGAAGGAAGATGGATGGAGAAAACATCAGATTGTACAGTAAGCTGGCCCATACACACACTGCCCCCCACCACACACTGCCCCCCCGCACACTCTGCCCCATGCACACACTGCCCCCCATACACACACTGCCTCCCCATACACACACTGCCCCCCATACACACACTGCCCCCCCATACACACACTGCCCCCCATACACACACTGCCCCACCCCCACACACACTGCCCCACCCCCCACACACACTGCCCCACCCTTCACACACTGCCCCCCCATGCACACACTGCCCCATGCACACACTGCCCCCCCACACACTGCCTCCCATATACACACATTGCCCCATTTACACACACTGCCCCCCATACACACACTGCCCCCCATACACACACTGCCCCCATACACACACACTCCCCCCCCATACACACACACTGCCGCCATACACACACTGCCCCCATACACACACTGCCCCCATACACACTGCCGCCCCACACACACTGCCCCCCTACACACACTCCCCCCTACGCACACACTGCCCCCCATGCACACACTGCCCCCCATACACACACTGCCCCCCCACACACAAGGAGGAGAAGGAGAATTCCCCAGAGACGAGGGAGCCCGGCGCAGGAGAAAGGTAATTGGCTGAAGGAGTTTTAACCCCTTCAGCCCAGCGGTGGGGGGACATAATGACCCTATAGTGCCAGAAAAACGAGTTTGTTTTCCTGGCACTATAGTGCTCCTTTAATATTTTGTCTTTGAAAGGCCCTGGATCTAATTTTGTCCGGGTGCCCAGAAGGCTGTCAGTCCACCCCTGGCTGCCCTCCTGTATTCCTTCCTCTCTTCTAACTTTTATTTACATTGTCTGTATGTTATTATCATTTCTGGCATGCATATCAAGCTAAATCCTTCATAGACATAATGTGCATTAAAGCAGCATTATGTAATAGAATAGGGGTCTCAAAGTCAAATATACCAGGTTGCCACTGACCAAGTCATCTTCTCCCATGGGTGCCACAGATCTGTACTGCTTTAAGCAAGTGTTCCTACACACATACAGCCACACACTTCCATACACACACGTAGACACAGTTATGCAATCAAATTAATGCACACTATATTCCTTTAAACACACAGCTATACACACACAGCTACACCATCCCAAACAAAACCACACAAATCCTTACACACAAAAGCACAGTTATCATCACGGTCAGTACTCCAGTAAGGGACTCGGTCAAGCAATGGGGCATGCATGCAATGGCGTCGCTGGGGGGGGGGGGTGTAGAGGGTGCCATGGCCCCCACTTCATCACACAATGCCCCCTTCGTGCCTCCCCAATTGAAATTGAAGATAGAGTCTCCCTTCACAAGCTGCAGCACTGTCACTGTGGAACTATGTTCCACCCTTTTCCCATGTGCAGACAAAAGGGGGCACTGTGGTGGGAGGACTTCCTCCTGGGTCATAGAGAGCAGCTCAAGGTTGAGACAGGAAGAGGAATCTCGGATCTGCACAGAGTGTGTGGGGAATGAGGCATCCAAGCAGCTGATGGTAAGTGTGAGTCAGTGTGTGTGGTTCAGTATCTGCATGTGTGTGATGTGGGCTATGGGTGTGTTTATTCTGTGTGTGTGTGTGTGGGGTCAGTCAGTGTGTACATATGTCAGTCTGTGTGTATGGGGCAGTCTGTATGTGTGTGTGTGTATGGGTCAGTTTGTATGAGGGGGGTTCAGTCTGTGTGTTTGGGGGTCAGTTTGAGTGTATGGGTCAGTCTGTGTGGGGTGGGTCAGTCTGTGTGTAGGAGGGCTCAAACTGTGTGTGTGTGTGTGTGCATGAGTCAGTCTGGGTATGTGGGGTCAGTCTGGGTATGTGGGATCAGTCTGTGTGTGGGGGGTCAGTCTGTGTGGGGGGGTCAGTCTGTGTGTGTGCGGGTGTAGCTCGGTGTTTGTGTGTGTGTATGGGTCAATCTTTGTTGGGGTAGCAGTCTGTGTTTGGTCAGTCTGTGTGTGTGTGTGTGTGTATGGGCCAGTCTGTGCATGTGTATGGGCCAGTCTGTGGGTTTGTACGGGTCAGTCTGTGCTTGAGCTCCAAGAGAGATACCTCTCATCTCATGACCTCCCCTGTACCTGATGTATAGGCAGCCTTCTCAACCACAACAGATCTGATTGTGCCACCCCCTCCCTGCAAGGTAAGATCAGGGTAAGGGAAAAAAAACAAAACAATTAGTAAAGTAAAAATTGTAAAGCTTTTCCCTATCCCACTCTCTACACCTCCCTGAACACAGTACACCCTAACAGACAGTGACCCCCCCCCCCAACATACAGTACACTCCCACCAACACAGAGTACACCTTTGCATACACACACAGTGCACCCCTCACACACATCATCTCTTCACCCATATACACACTTTTTTCCCACATACCTTCACCCACACACATACATACATACATACATACATATATACATCACCCCATTACACACAGAACCTTTTATATATATATATATATATATATATATATATATATATATATATATATATATATATATATATATATATATGCATACATACATACACACTAGAGCTCCTTGATAAGCACACAATGCACTCACACTGCAGCCCCTAGATGCACACGTGCACACTTTACAGGCCCTTTCAGCACACACACAATCTCAAAAGCTCCTATACATGCTCACACTACATCACCTAGCACACCATAAACAGACTCGATATACATACACACTTCACCCCAGCCCCTTCAAAACACCATGAAAATTGATCTTGAATCTCCTGAAAAGGCTTTCCAGTTTCCGTTAAAAGGTGTCTTGCCTGTAATATTGAAGGCGCAGCGGTGGAACTACAGGTAGTGCTGGTGTTGCGGTTAAACCCAGGCCCATCGAGTGGCCCGTGCAACTAGGGCCACCCAATGGGCATGTGTCTTCAAGGGCCCAAAACAGTCTTTGCTCCATAGCCCACTCTACGTTAGTTCCGCCACTGTGCAGCAACTTCCCCGGCACACTGACCACATAGACTGTCCCCTCTTCTTACAATTTCATATAAATTCTTACCAGCACTCGTAGATGCCGTGCAGGAGTTTAGAAGAGGAGCCAGGACTCCACAGCAGTATACCTGCCTGATCCTCACACAACCACAGTGGAGCCATCCTCTAGCTATAGAAAGGAAACCTAAAATGAAGGTGGCTTAATATAATATAATTGGAACATGTTAACAGTGTATTTCTAGCATATGATTGTGTGTGCAGTAGTGCATATGTGTGTGTAGTAATGTGTTATGTAGCTGGGTGTGTTTTTGCAATGTATGTGTGTTAAGCGGAGTGTATCTATCAGAGAATGTGTTTGTGTCAAGAATGGCATTAAGGGATTTTGTATGCACCATGAACCATTTGATATATTTTTATGTGTATTTTTTTCTACAGAGCACCTTTAAATGATGATGATATTATTTTCATGTAACACATTTTTAATACTCAATATTTATATATAAAATGCTTTAGTTGTATGAGGAAGGTTCCTCCAGCTGATCCGACTTGAAATTTCATTTGATCAACTCAAATAAAATCAGTGCTGTGCTTTTTGAGGTAGAACAGTTTATAAGGTTTTGTTCACACACAAACACACACACATGCACATACATGACTAAATATAAAACATATGTATGATAATGTGCGTGATAAGCTGGATAGTGTTGTTTATAATTGCTTATATATTTCCTCTAGATATTTAAAGAAGCGTGTGATGTTTAACCCCAGTGTATTGCGTGCAACATAATGAGAAATATAGTTTATGTGGGCCCCTGGGGTGAAGCATTCAGAGAGTATGGTGGGCCAGTGCTCCCTTCTTCAATTTACAGACAACTGAGAAAAATAAAGTCCAACCCAGGAGTTCAGACTGACTCCAACACACTGCTCAAATGCAAGTAATTAGCAACAGTAAAGGGATATCTTTGTTAGTAAGAACTTGGATAAGCTAGGATAATGTTTGTAGGAATTTCTTTTGTGATTTATTGTTTCTAATGCTGCCTCTAAGTGGGTTGAACTATAAATGATCTTGATTATTTATGGATTTCAGAAGACTGTGCCTACTTCATACCATAGAGGACCATGCTATTTGCAAGAACATGGTATACTGTGTGGTTACAGGAGCATAGTAGATAGAGACAACCAAATATTAGAATAGATATAACTTATGATCAAGTTTGTAGATATCACTCACCCTCTCAAATGAAGTGAATTAATTTTATACCAGCCCAATAATGCAATAATTGCTTTAGCATAGTGTGCAGATATAGAGATGGAAAATATATCTTAAAATAAATAAAACCCATCAGGTGGCCCTAGGTGCATGAGCCACCTGATGGGCCCTCAAAGTGTGCAGACACAGGTGCAGCTACACCAGCTCAATCAATAATCGAGGGTGCTCTATTTGACCCCATAGCACCTTTAGTCTGTTTGTAAAAAAAAAAAATAGACTGGTACCAAATTTTTATTTTTATTTTGTAGTTTAATAATAAAGTCACATATGTGTAAGTCATGTAGAACCTGAGTCAATGTAATCCTAACTGTAGGTATATTGTCTTGGTGAGGAATGGATGCATAGCAATAGTACGCCCTCCATTTTTTTTTTACTTACCCGGTCGCCGGCGATCCCACGCCGGCGATCATGGTTGGGGGGACTCCCAGGGAGCCCCCTGTGGCACATCCGTCCTCCTTCAGCCCCCCCGGCCATGTGAGAGTGAGGTCCTTGCGAGGACCTCACAATCACATGGCTAGGTTAGCTGCCTGGTGCATTGCACTGTAATGACAGGTAGTCCCCCTGCTGGCTGGAAATCAAATACAAGATGAAAAAAAAAGTTAAATAAGTGTAAAAAAAACAAATATATATATATATATATATATATATATATATATATATATATATATACATATATATATATATATATATATATATATGCACACACACACACATACACTGTCTAGGTGTATTTTACTATTAATATATATATATATATATATATATATATATTATCAAATTACACGTAGACTGATACTGATAAAATATATATAATATATATAATATAAAAATAAATATGTAAATACGTTAAAAAATATTTAAAAATAAATAATTAAAAAATATATAGATGTGTGTTATTTCGTTCTAACTGTATTGCACATGCATATATTAATTCTACATATATATTTATGTAATATATTTACATAATTAGGTATCTTAATTAATTACAATTAGCGCGGCCTGCCTGACAACTCATGCCGAAAGTATAGGGAATTTAATTTGCTAGCACTATATTGAACCCCATAACTTTCCAAGACACTATAAAACCTGTACATGGGGGGTACTGTTTTACTCGGGAGACTTCGCTGAAAACAAATATTAGTGTTTCAAAATAGTAAAATGTATTACAACGATGATATCGCCAGTAAAATTTAAGTTTTTTGCCTTTTCACGCACAAACAGCACTTACACGGATGATATTATTGCTGTGATACTTTTTACTGTTTTGAAACACAAATATTTGTGTTCAGCGAAGTCTCCTGAGTACAACAGTACCCCTCATGTACAGGTTTTATGGTGTTTTCAAAAGTTACAGCGTCAAATATAAGGCTTATGTTTCATTTTTTTCACATTAAAATTCGCCAGATTGGTTACATTGCCTTTGAGACCCTATGGTAGCCCAGCAATGAAAATGACCCCAAGGTATTGCAAATGGGGTATGTCCAGTCTTTTTTAGTAGCCACTTAGTCACAAATACTGGCTAAAATTTTTGCATTTTTCACACACCAACAAATACTAACACTAACTTTGACCAGTGTTTGTGACCAAATAGCTACTAAAAAAGACTAGACATACACCATTTGCAATATCATGGGTTGTCTACTATTGCAAATGGTATGCCATTATGGGTGTAAATTTAATTCCTGGGCTACTATACAGTCTCAAAGGCAACGTAACCAATCTGGCGAATTTCAATTTCAAATGTAATGTGCTATATTTGACCCTGTAACTTCCCAAAACACCATAAAACCTGTACATAGGGGGTACTGTTTTACACGTGCAGTAAAAGCAAACAGTATTATGACATTGACAGTTAAAATGTCATGTAGAACTAAAAAAATAAAAAATTCTTATTTTCTCCCATTTTTTTCATACTAAATTATGTTTCATAGCTAAATATTTGATATTAAATGAAAGCCCTGTTCCCCCTGAATAAAATTATTTTTGTTTACGTTTTGTTTTGTTCACAACGTGTACATTTGGCTCAGTCCTTAAGGGGTTAATCTTAGTAAGAATTTTTAGAGTCCACTAGAAACTTAAACATGTGTCTATAAATATAGCCAATAGTTAGAAAATGTGCAATGTACCTACCACTATAGGCCCACCTGATGGAAACACAGGATTTTTGTGCACCTTAGGTAATATAGGGATATAGTCTGTGATTTTGTGATAGCAGTCATCATTGGCCCTAGTAACCACAGTCTTAATGTTGAAAAGTGTTGGGTGGGTTCAGATTTCAGAATCCTATAGGTTTTACTATCCAGTAACTGCCTCATAATTTAGAATTTTCATAGTCACTATCAAGCTGACAAGGGAGATGCAGTGGTGGTCATGAACAGGATGGATTATGTTAAAGAGGTAGAACGGCAATTGAGTGACAGAGAGACTTATGAGGTTTGCACAGGGGATTTGAAGTCTATTCTAGCAAGTAAAATAAGTGATATGAAAGGAAGCATATACAGAAGAGATTATGGTTAAGATGCTGAAAGCATTTTTAATAAAAGAACATCCAGTTACACTTACATTATATGTATTACCAAAAATACATAAACAATTGAAAACCACCCCACCCTCCCCACCCCCTCCAGGTAGACACATTGGGGCAAGTACAGAATCAGTTATGCAACCCATTTCCATTTTTTTTAGACAAAGTTTTACAACCTTTTGTTGATAAATCCAAATTGTATATATTAGAGAGCAAATTTGCCAAATTGACTATTGATGTACAATGTATTTTGTTTACATTCGACATTGTAAGTCTATATACTTCCATTTCAAATGAGGGAGACATGCCTGCTATTAGAAATATTCTAAATCAGAGTGAATACACCCATAAACAAAAAGAATTTTATGTGAGTATTTTGGATATCTTTTTGCATAACAATTATTTTCTTTGGAGACAGTTATTATAGACAACTAAGAGGTACTAAGATGGAATCTAATATGGCCCCACCATACGCCAACAAATTCATGGATGGATTCAAAACCACACACGTGTATACACCAGATTTATTCGTTGCACATACACGTGTGTGTTGGGGATTCATCAAAGATGTTTTTGATGTATGGTGTGGGACCAAAGAGGAACTTGAGACATTTTTTTTAAACAAATATGGTGTGCAGAGAGATCCAATGCACTATGGACAGCAGTGACACTGCCATCTGTTTCCTGGATTTGAGAATTGTACGTGAAGGAAATGGTTTCTCAACTGACACATTCTCAAAGCCAATGGCTAGAAATAAACTAATAGAATGCACAAGTTGCCATCCTAAGAACACTATTGAATAATTGTCCTACAGTCAATACACCAGGGTAACCAGGAATTGTTAAGACCCAGTCACACGTTTAGGACGTTTGGCAGAGATAGGTAAAACATTTCGGAATCACAGCTAACCAGCCAAGCTTCTAGATAAAGAAAAAATAGAATAAAGAGAAAAATGATAGGGTAGATACAAAGCTTCACAAACTCATGCAAAGCAGTGGAAATAGTCCTATAAATGGCCTACCTCAGAGCTACAAAGTAGGGGGTAACCCAGAAAAAATAGTACAAAGAAGGAGACAAGGGGATCCTGAAAAGCAGCTCTGGACACAGAAAAGGCACTTGAATGCCAGGTAACAGGAAAGGAAGAGAGGAATAATGGGTGGGGGTGGGGGGGGGGGAGAGAGAGAGAAACTTACACTACACAATCCCCCAAACCTCCTTAACCTACAGCTCCCTAAATATAAATGCCCACCACAAAAAATGGGGAAAAGGGAGGGTCCCAACTCTCATAGAATACTTAGTGTAGAGAGAGATTCTCTTTTGGCACCTAAGAGGAAAATGGTGAATAATTTGTCCAGAATACCTTTTCTATTCCAATTTTAATTTGTCCAGAATACCTTTTCTATCCCAATTTAATCCACAGAGCCAATGAATAGCACACTTTATTCTGAGACACTTGGGGGTGTTTTAAAGAAGTATTTTCCAGAAATCTCTGAATTCCAAACTCCCCCTTTTGTTTTCTTATAAAAGACCACAAAATATAAGGGGCATCCTTGTCCAAGCAGATATTGGTCCATTAATAAGTAAACACTATTAAATGTCCTTGTGGTCTCCTCTACCAATCAGGTCAAACTACCGATCCCTGCTCATTTTCTAGAACAAAAACACACAATATCACAACTATGCTTCCAGGTCATAGACCAAGTACTACCATTGAGGAGAGGGGGTGACCGTGTGGGTCAGCTCAAAAAGAGAGACATTTAAAAACAAACAACGTGATTTGCGCACACAGATATCTATGGTTTACCTTCCAAATAAAAATTATTTTGGTAACCAATATAGTGGAGTTTCTTTTCCTATATCAAATAAATATAAAACAAATACACATAGTGTAATCTGTATATAACATATATTGTGTGACAAACTCCCCTTTTCAAGTGAGTTTGCCATGAGTTCCTGGAGGAGCCTGCTTGCCAGCCTCCTGCCCACAGACTATGAACCTTGTAAAATGTGATATAAAAGTTTCCATTTGTGTATTTGCACTATATGGTTTGGGAACCGAACAGACGCACAAACCGGAGAACACGCTAGAGCTTGTTAAGCCTTATTGCGACTTTGTAACAATTTCCACCTCAGTGTTCTTAGTGTTCATCTGGGTGGCCACAATTCCTATGGACGACCACAAGGTGGAGGCCATCTTGTTCGCAAGAAATGCAGGCAGCGGTGTTTGGTCATCGAGTTCATGGAACTATTTTCGGATACTGAAACTCCTGAACACCGCTTCTCTATATCTCTTTGATATCATTGGTAGGGTCTTTTTTCAGGTTTTTTTTTATATGTGCTTGTATCTTTTAATTGTCATTCAATTTCTTCTAGATATTTTTCTTTATCCAGAATGACTACCTCTCCCCCTTTGTCTGCTGGTTTTACAACTATGATGGGGTATTTTTTTATTTTCTCTATCATTCTTTTTTCTTCAAAGGACAGATTTTGGCAATGTTTAGAGAGGTTTAATTTTGTAAATCTCCTCTAGACTTGCCCGCTTGATTACTTTCATATTATCGGATTTTAAAAATAAAGGATAAAAATTGGACTTCTTTTTTAGGTTGGAATGTACAACATCAGGGGTACCATTATTCAGAGTTGGCTCAAAATTTAGATTAGGTTCAGTCTCTTTTCTTAAAAAGAAAAATGTGAGACATATCTTTCTAGTATACCTATCTATATCTAAAAAAGTTTCAAATTTATTGATTGAGCAGCTCGGTGCAAATTTAAAACCTTTTGTTAAAACTTTAATCTGTGTGGTGGATAAATTTTTTTTAGATAAGTTAAACACCTCTATATTGTTGTTCTTTTTCTTCTTGTTTCTAAATCTAATTCTGCCTCCTCTTTTTTCTCTTCTAATCCCCTGTATCTTTTCTTGGGGTATCTTTTAAATGATTCTCACATCTTGGTCTTTGCTCTAAAAATACCTCATTGCCTCCTCTATTTATTTTTTTCTAAGAGGTTCAAGACGACTTTCAGGAGGGATCGGAAAAGGTTTCTTATATTGGAAATAGGACCTTCTATTGGGACTCTTTCTCCAATTCCCTACATCTCCAACCTTTTCTCTGGGAGGAAGGCAACCTCTTGAAGTAATGGGATTGTATGTTTTGATGGGCCTTTCATTATCTTTATGTGTGTGGTCGATCTTGTTGATTCCTTCTATTGCCCACTACTAGGTCTTTCTTGGTTTCTGTTGCTATTTGGGACTCTCCTAACTATGATTATTAGCATAATCATCCTTTTTTTATTAGCGATGAGAGAATTTTCACTATTTTCTATACTTACTTTTTCCGCTAGACTTTCAAAGTCCTTCATACCCACAAAAGGTTCTAGTTTCATTTTAATTTTTCTAATTAGGCCATCTCTTTCAATTAGATTCTCTTTCCATGCATGGATAATTATATTGATCATCGTTATCGAAAATGATTGAAGGCAGGAGGTCCATATTTTAATAAAGCTCTCTTTTTCGCTATTAAAAGTAGGGCATTTTGTAAACCTCAATCCTCTTGAGAATGATTGAGATACCTGCACCCGAGGAAGACCTGCTATAATTTGAAACGCATTGTGCTTTATTTTGTTTAAAGCAATTGTTAAATAAATACTTACCTTTAAACATTCACCTTGGACTCTGGAATTCCTGCTTCAAAGCAGTACTCAGTTCCTGAGTTCCTGAGAGTGTTATTGCTGAAAACTCATTTGATATCACTTTAATGAGATGAAAAGTCCATAGCCAACTTTTAATAGGCTAAAAGTGTGAGTTTGCTGATTATCTTTACTTATCAATATATGTTATATACAGATTACACTATGTGTATTTGTTTTATATTTATTTGATATAGGAAAAGAAACTCCACTATATTGGTTTCCAAAATATTTTTTATTTTGAAGGTAAACCATAGATATCTGTGTGCGCAAATCACCTTGTTTGTTTTTAATTGTATCATGGTTTTAAGTGTAAAGAGTTACATTACACTTGTTTGTTTTTAGCAGCACTCGATTTTTATTCTTTTATTAAGCGCCACTTTATCACCTAATTTACTCTATTTCAAAAAGAGAGAGGCTTATTGGATCCACACGCTGGATACATTGAGGGTCTCAACAAAGAATTTATAGTGAACCCCTATCTGTGAATTTGAATATTAAAATGGATATCTTTATCATAATTTTATTTTTTAACATCAGGAAGTTAGCCTCAGTATGTCCATTTTAACCATGATAATTTTAAATGAGCAATAGGATTTATATATTGACCTACATCGACTTAGATTGACTTGTACAGTATTGGACATAGAGATTGTATTCAGACAGTATAATATTGTTAGAATTCAGACTATTGATTTTTATGTGCACCAGAATATGATTATATATATATGTATACATATACATCATGTTTAGATCCTCATGCAGTGTAATATATGGGTAAAAATCTGATTGTAAATATTGATGTATATTACAGGGTAGCTTGATGAGAACCATAAGTTATATCCATATATGGTATAAAACAGAAATCTGTATGTTTATTAAATAGTTAAAACTATCATACCTTCACCTTAAATAAAGAAAACTCCATGTCATGTTTTTGTTTGTTTTTTTTAAATAACTTTTTTGTGATCACATAGATATGTAACAAATATTAGGAATCCATGTCAGGTTTTCAGGAATTCATTGTTAATTGGACTGACCATGTGATCTTTTAATTGATTGATTTACAGGGTATATATACCCAATGTATGCTTGTACTCACTGTGCATAATTAAGGCAATATAGTTGAAACATCACATTTTCTTTTTAGGAGAATTACCCTCCAATAAAGAAAACCATCACAGACCTTGGAGTGTCATTCGTGTTCCTTGTTGTTGAGCTTTACCAAGCCACTCATATCAGCTAACTTGATATTGATTTCCTTGCTCAAATCAAGTTCTCTCAATGACAATTTCTCTTTAATCGACATAATGTGTCCAATTTTCTGTGAGTCCCAATGAAGAGACTCCACCAGTTGACTATCATAATAAAGGTTTGTGCTGATGGTTTCTAAGCAACCATCTCTGCATTATCCTTATAATTCCTGGGACTTCTTTATGTACATAATCCCTTACTGTCTTCACGGTTTCTTCCCCTATAATTGTATTCTGGTCCTCACCAAGGAAGCTATTTTTTCTTTATTTCAGGTTGTCTATATCTATCTCAGATGTTTTTCTGTCAGTTAGGCTGCTGGTGGGGTCTATATGTTGGTAAGTGACTTCTTTCACTGTTAGGAGATATTGTACATTAACATTTGTACATTTGTTTGCATAACTCTCCATTAAACATTTGGATAGCACTAATTATTTTTATGTCAAGAAAAAAAGTTGCAATGGAGTTATGCATTTTCTATAAGGCCATGGCATACTTAAACCTGGTATGAGCCAAATTCCACCATAAGTGCCCTAATATTCCCACTATGTGACCTAGAAGATATTGTAAAAGTGAAACATCCCTCTATATGCAATGAACTTGCTCTAAAATTCATGTCATATGTAAATGTTTGCATTTGAATTTTTCAACGATATTTATAGCTTCAAAAGCTATACTGAATGTCCACACAAAGAGCCAGCTAGCATATGCATCTTTGTGTAAGTTTTCATATTAAAGTGATGGGAAATGGATCTTTCAAAACTTGATATGATATCAAATAACATATGTTATCTGTTTTCAATGGAATGTAGCCATTCTACAAAAAAACAGCTGTTTCAGCCTTTACACATTCTTTACACATTACAAATTCTATTTGAATTTATGAGAAAAACCACTTGACTGCCAATATGCCTTTTAAAAAATGTTTATATATTTTTTATATATTAAGCTTTTATTTTTGAAATACAGAACGGATAGGAAAAGTCATCAGTGCTGTATGTGAATCGTAGGTCTCAGAGATTGCAATAAACATTTGGTTGTGCAGGACCTGTGCATATTTCACATGGAATGGTCATCAAAGCATGGAATGGTCATCTAAACAATTCAAGTCGAGATTCGCAGGTCTCTGAGTAATCGGTAACCTTTGGCAGGGCCGCCATCAGAAATTTTGGGGCCCCTAACACAGCTCAAGGTCTGGGCCCCCCTTCAAGCCCGCCCACAGGGCCCGCCTCCAAATCCCGCCCACAGGAATACACACACACTAACATATACAAATACTGAAACAGACATACACACATGCATAGGGAGATACTGACACACACACACACACACAGACACACACACATATACATGCAGACATACACACATACATACACTGGCACACTGGCATACATACACTGGCATTCACTGGCACACTGGCATACACACACTGGCATACATACACTGGCAAACTGGCATACATACATACATACACTGGCACACTGGCATACATACACTGGCATACACACATACATACACTGGCATACATACACTGGCATACACACACTGGCATACACAGATACATACACTGGCACACTGGCATACATACACTGGCATACACACATACATACACTGGCACACTGGCATACATACACTGGCATTCACTGGCACACTGGCATACACACACTGGCATACATACACTGGCAAACTGGCATACATACACTGGCATACACACATACATACACTGTCACACTGGCATACATACACTGGCACACTGGCATACATACACTGGCATAAACACTGGCATACACACATACATACACTGGCATACATACACTGGCATACACACACTGGCATACACAGATACATACACTGGCACACTGGCATACATACACTGGCATACACACATACATACACTGGCACACTGGCATACATACACTGGCATTCACTGGCACACTGGCATACACACTGGCATACATACACTGGCAAACTGGCATACATACACTGGCATACACACATACATACACTGGCACACTGGCATACATACACTGGCACACTGGCATACATACACTGGCATACACACTGGCATACACACATACATACACTGGCATACACACACTGGCATACACAGATACATACACTGGCACACTGGCATACATACACTGGCATACACACATACATACACTGGCACACTGGCATACATACACTGGCATTCACTGGCACACTGGCATACACACACTGGCATACATACACTGGCAAACTGGCATACATACACTGGCATACACACATATATACACTGGCACACTGGCATACATACACACACCTCATTTTAAGCCACCCTCCTCTCTTCCTTACCATTTCGTCGCAGGAGGGTGGCTGGGGATGATGTGCGTCGGCTGCCTCTCCTTGCGGCCTTTCTCTTTTCCTTCCCCTGCGCAGAGTAAACAGGGAGGAAGTGACCGGACGTCACTCCCTCCCAGCAGCACTTGCTTTCCGGCTGCATTTTCTTTTTAAAGGGGCCCGGTCGCGCTATTATAGTGCTGACCGGGCCCCTGTAGATAATAGGGCCCATTGGGTGGCCCTAAATGCTTGGGCCACCTGATGGGCCCCATCAGCGTATGGGCCCCGGTGCAGATGCACCGGCGGCAGTTAAGCTAATACACGTGGGGCCCGGGCGGCCGGGCCCCCCAGGGCCGCCGGGCCCGTGACAATTGTCACGGTTGTCATGCCCTGATGGCGGCCCTGACCTTTGGTCTTACATGACCTGCATATATTATTTAACTTCTAATATTTATATTTGTTTCTTTAGTTCAATACTGTATGTGACTCTCAGGTCTCAGAGATTGCAATAAACCTTTGGTCCTGCAGGGCCTGTGCATATTTCACATGTTTGCATGGAATGGTTATCAAAACAATTCGAGACTCGCAGGACTTTGAGAAGTCGGTAACCTTTTGGTCTCATATGACCTGCATCTTAGGTGTCTCTCTCCTCTTCCCTACGTCCACGCGGCTGCCACTCCTCTGGGGTCATGGGCCTGCTTCTACCCCGTGTGTGGGCATTCACCTGCCTAGTGTTTAGATGTGTAAAATTGAGGTTCTGTTGTTGTAGGTGCATGGGGTGATAGGTGTGTGGTTGGGTGCGGAAGTGTGGATTAAGGTGTGGAGAATTAGGAAGTCAGTTCAGATCAGGTCCCGACATGCCCGGGTCCCTCTGTTTCCTCCCAGATCCTCCCCTCTGAATTAGTCATCGGTATCTGTCTGTGCATGGTATACATACCAGGGTCTCCATTGTTCTGTGTGTTTGTCTCTCTGCCTTAGCATGTCTGCTAGTTTGGTTTCTGCCATGTGGATTTCTTCCACTTTTTGCAGCCATTGTCTGATTGGTGGGGGTTGTGTTTGCTTCCAGTGCAGTGGTATTAGTGACTTGCCTGCATTTAGCAAGTGCTTCAGGATTGTTTTCTTGTATGTTGTTATTGGGAGCTCTGTGTAGCGTAGCAGGGTTGCCTCTCTGGTGAAGTTTGGGTCTTCTCCTATTATTGTCTGTATCATCTGATTGGTCTCCTCCCAGTATGGTTTTATTTTTTCACAGTCCCACCAGATGTGGCGTAGTTTCGTAATTTCAGTCTCTGGTATGGTTGGGAAGATGTGGTGTAGCAAGGATGGTGTGCGGTACCAGTGGGAAATTAATTTGCAATTTACCTCCTGATACTGGGAGCTCTTGATCTTTTATGTTGCAGTATAAGTATTTTCTCCCACTGTTCCTCAGTGAAGGTCCAGGCTGTCAGGTCTTCCCATTGTCTCTTGAACATGTCTTTTTTTTCTCCCGTTCTCCTATAATGGTGTTGGTATATTATGGAGACTGTGCATTCTGCGTCTGGCATCTGCAAGCAGAGTTCTTCGTACCAGATCACGTCTCGGTGGATCTTGTGTCTGTGGGGTAGGGTGTTTTAAGTGTTTTAGTTGAGCATAATGGAATTGGTGTATCATTTCAGGTGTCCCCCCCCCCCTTCCATGATGTCCTGGAGTTCTCTCATCATTGTGTTACTTAACAACCTTTGTAGGGGTATGTATCCTTCCTGGTTGGCCATTGGCCAGGCTGTCGGTGGGAGTTCATCTCCCAGGTCCGGGTTATGGTTTATAGGGATCAGAGGGCTCAGTTTGGGCGAGATATAGGACTCTTTCCGCAGTGTAGTCCAGGTCTTAAGTGTTTGTGTTATGGGGGAGTGTTCTCCTGGGTTGGTTATTGCCTCTGATTCTCTATGCCATATTAGTGTCTGGAGGTAGTTGTGACAGACTGCCTGGAACTCCGACCGGGTGCTTCCGTCCGTCGATGCTCCTAGTGCTCACTGAGGACTCCAAACACTCCACCCGACACCATCAGCACTGCAGACCCCACTTTCCGCGATGCAGCTGTGCCGGGGTCTCGCCGTCCTTCACCCACCCTGAACCCAATAGCAGGATCCAGCTTCCAGTGGGCAGACGTCTCCTACTCCCAGAGAGTGTAGCAGGAACAGCTCTTATAAAAGCTAGTGAGTATAATTCCTATGGAGTATAGTGATATAGCAATCCTCAGGATAGACATAGCCGTTTCCCCCTCACATGAGATGAGACTCTATGTTGAGGGTGAGCAGGAACAGAATTTTAATAAAGGCACACTGGCCTTTTATGCAAGTTTCCCAACAAGGGTGACCTTGTTGGGGGACCTTGTTGGGCACAGACACACAAAGTGAATAAACCAATAAAAACAGAGTCATACAGTGAGACACTCCCATACACAAACAATAGAATCCCTCTTCTGTGCTTGGGAGATAATTGAATCAGGAACTATACTAATCTAACCCAATTATCTCCAAGCACAGAAAAACATACAATTTTATGAAACCCCAAAAAGTACCTTAAAAACACTTAAAACCCCATAATCACCCTGATCGGTTCAGGGGTTCAGGAATTTCCTGGAAGTCATAGTTTTGAACCGACCATGCACATGGTCCTATGCCCAAAACAGTTCCAGGGAAATCAGTGCTAATAGTCGGTCAAGTTTGGTAGTCTTTTACAGATCTCCCTGCAGGATCCATAGCAAGCAGGCCCCTCCAAGTACAAGTGGCAAGGTTACTTTTGCCACAGTAGTTATCTGTGGTTTCCCTGCTTAGTGTTGCCCATCGTTTTTGGGGTCATGCTGTGTGTAGTTCTCTGAGTCTTTGGAACACTGAGGCATTGTAGTACTTTTATATATCAGGCAGGGCGAATCCTCCCCAATCCCTTGGCAGACAGAGTTTTGCATGGCATATCCTCGCTCTGTCTCCCTTTCATACGTATCAGAGGAGTGCTGTTCTCATTGTTGTGAAGAAGGTGTGTGCCACCGTCCGTGGTATAGTGTGGAATAAGTATAAGATTCTTGGAAGGACATTCATCTTTAACACTGCTATGCACCCCTGCCAGGAGTTGTGGTTGTATTTCCATTTTCTAAAGTCCTCTAGAATGTTGTTAAGGAGAGGATATAATTGTGATCATATATATATTTTGCTACATGTGGAATCTATAGTCCCAGATATCTCATATGTTCTGTGCACCAGAGAAACCAGCTTTGTGTAATGTCACCATCATGAAGAGCCAATCTACCCAATCAAAAACCTTTTCAGTATCTGTGTAAAGGAGGAGTAGCTTCCTTCCTTTTCATTTTGTTAGGTGTTGGATTGTGAATAGTCGGAGGGTGCAGTCTCTTGCTTCCTTTCCCGGGATGAAGCCCCTCTGGTCCGGATAAATTAGTCTGGGCATGTAGGTCTGCATCCTGGTCGCTAGGATCTTGGAGAAAAGTTTCACGTCCGCATTGAGAAGGGAGATCAGATTGTAGTTACTGACATTTTTAGGATTTTTGCAGGTTTGGGGATCACCGTGATAGTTGCAGCTAAAGATTCCCTGTTAAACGATGCTGCTTCTCTTATTTGGTTTAGTGCCTTTGTGAGACTCGGTATCAGTAGTTCACCAAATTTCTTGAAGTACTCCACGGATAAAACCATCAGGTCAAGGTGCCTTACTGTTCTTTGCTGATTTCAAAGCTGTCATGATTTCCTCTTCTGATATGGGATCGTCTAGGGTGTTCGCTTCTTCCTGTGTAAAGGTGTCCGGGTTGAATCCTTGCAGGTATCTGTCTATGGCGGTGTGCTTCGTGTTGTGAGGTGATCCCATTGTGTTTCTGTGGGAGTCATATAGTTGTTTATAGAATGTCCGGAATTTTTTGCGATGTCTTCTGGGAACTGTGTCAGTTTGCCTTGCGATGTTCGTAAGGTGTGTACCTGGGCTCGGTTCTGTGGACCTCGTAGCATCCATGCTAGCAGCTTTCCCCCTTTGTTGGCATGTTTGTAGAAGAACGCCTTTGAGCATTGCAGGTTTTTGAAGTGTTTACGTTCTATGAGATCTGTTAGTTGTCATCTCAGAGTTATCCGTTCTCTGTAGGTCAGTTCTTGTTGGGTTCCGTTGCGCATCGTTTTCAGTTCTGCAATGTTGTCTGTGAGGCCTGTTATCTGTTGTCTGGTCTCCTTTTTCTTTTGAGTGGCCATCCTGATAAAGTATCCCCTGATGACGCTTTTGTGGGCTTCATACATACAAAGAAGGTGGAGTGAGGTTGGTATTTACATATGGTATCACTCTGTGATGCTGTAGATGCTTTCTTCTTGACACCAATAAGTTCACTGGACGTAATTTCCAAGATCAGGAAATACTTTATTGGTACAAAAAAGTATAAGGCAAAAAACTTATTAAAAGTGGTATATACAATAAAGTCCACGTTGAATTCAACGTGGACTTTATTGTGTATACCACATGTAATACGTTTTTTGTGGGGTCCCTTCTAACTTCCCCACCTGCTTCCTTGCATATAGGCTCCATATTTGTGAGTACAAAATTCTAGAGTTGTTTATCTGTTTATTTTATCAGAACCAACTGAATTGCACTTTGCGTTGGCCATATGTTTTTTTTTGTCTCTTACAGTGATACCATATGTGAATACCAACTTCACTCCACCTTCTTTGTATGTATAACTTCTATTTTGTGTGTATAGAGAGGTGAATACACGTGTGTTGGTAGATTCTATATAACACAGCAGGACTTTTGCTTCCCATATTATCATGTCCGACATTCCTTCGGTGGTGTTTTCCTCAAAGTATTGTTTTAAGTGGTTGGTTACCTGTGCTTCTATTTGTATGTCCTGCAGGAGTGATTTATTTAGTCTCCATGCTGTTCTATTCAAGCAGTAGAGGGGAGAGTTCTTAGAGATTGTGGTAGAGCAGTGGTCGGACCATGGTGTGGACAGCATGTCTGCCTTTTGCAGATGCATTAGGCCTTCCTGTTGTATAAATATGTAGTCATTGCAGGATTATCTGTGGTGTAGGGTCAAGTAGTACGTATAGTCCCGGTCTTCTGGGTGTAGGGCTCTCCAGGTGTCGACCAAACGTAGGTCTCTGAGGGACTTGTGAATGGTTCGGATAGCTGAGTGGCCAGTGGATGTGTCTACGGGGGGTCCAAGGGGATTTTGAGGTCTCCCCCAAGAATTAGTATCCCCTTTGTGAATTTAGCAAGGTTTGCCAGTGCTCTGCGTATAAAGCTAGCTTGCTTGTTTGGAGCATATATGGTGGCTAGCGTATATAGTGCCCGTGATATTTCTCCTTTCACAAAGAGATATCTCCCTTCTGGGTCTGCAAGTGTCTCTGATGGGACAAACTGCAGGTTTGCCGCTAGGAGGATTGCAGTCCATGCTTTACGGGATGTTTTATGATAGCTATAATAGTTTACTAGGTAGTTCTTATCTTTTAGTAGTGGGTTTGCATCTATTCTAGGATGCGTTTCCTGTAGGAGGGCAATTGAGAGGTGTTGTCATTTGAGTTCACGTAGGAGATGTGTCCTTTTCTCCGGGCAATTTAGTCCCCTGCAATTTTGTGTGGTGATGTGTAAGTGTCCCGCAGTATATGCCATTTTAGGTATATGACTCATAGTATGGTGTTAAGTCAGAGTCAGTCTGTTCCATTCAGATCCCCAAATATACTCCCCAGTGAGGCCCGTTTGCGTACGTCCGTTATCGGTGTGAGCATTAGAGAAAGTGAGGATAGGAGGGGAGAGTGGAATGGGGCATGGTACGGGGATTGTCAGGGGGATAGCTACTAGTGTCCTCATCCACCACCTGCCTCCATTCCCTTGCTGGTGGCGGAGGTGTTGATAGTGTAGGTGTAAAAGCTCAGCTCGAGGGTGTGGGCAAGGTGGTGGTTGAAGGGCAAGGATGGGTCGGCTAGGTGTGATTTATATCTGCTGTGTCCCCTAGCTCCAACCCACCTGAGCGTACCGATGGGCGGTCGCCATAGGAGCCCACAGTTAGGAATGAGGAGTGTCAGGTGAGGTAGAGGCTGGGGGTGTGGAAAGGTTAGGGGTGCCTGGAGAGTGGCGACCCTAGAGGATATATCAGGTGTATGTGAGGGAATCCCGTATAACTGAGCAGACTACCATGGCCCCACTGTTGCTCAGTTTGGACCTGAGCGGTGTCGGCAGTGGCTTCCTCAGTAGCCTTGGTGTACACGCGTCTAGTTTTGGAGTGTGGCCTGGGGCCAACAAGAGGAGGTCTCCACAGGCATGACATTTGCGTGTTAGTTAGGATTGGTGTGTCGTACCAGGAGGTCTAATTGTGTCTCATCGCCCACGGTGTTGAGAGCTTAGTAGGTGCACTATACTTGTTATTGTTTGCTGTTTGTGAGGACATCATTGGGTCTAGTAGCTAGTGTTTAAGGCATTTTTAGGTGGGTCTCCCGTCTCATCACCCTGAGGGCGATGTCATGGACTGCTGATTGACATTGTGTCTTATGTTGGTATGGGGTGGGGGTGCCGTCACTCAGGTTGGTGTGGTACTGTTGTCTAGAATGTATTTGTGTCTGCTGTACGGTAGCGGGTTCATGTCTGGGTGTCAGTGTTTCTATTTGTGGGGGCGGTCTGCCATTTTCCTCGTATGTTGGCATCTCCTGTGGGTTGGCGTGGATGGTGCCATCTCATCTTATCCATGCAAGTAAATAACCAGCAATTATATGAACAGTAAATATACAGATAATGGTAAGCTTTTCACGTTTTTCCCGTGCCTTCTGCGTTAGAGATTGTCCCTGTTTCACTCCTGCCCCACTTTTTTTTTTTTATTTATTTAATCTCTATTACCCCCCTTATTCTTTCCTCCTTCCCTCTCTCCCCCTCCCGGATCCCCTTCCATTTTGCATCTAATCCCTCCATTATTTGGTCAGTTTTTCTTGTCACCCCAAGTCTGTGTTGCTCCCCTCGGTTATATCTCTTGTTGCAGGGTTCATGCTTTACATCCCTCTCCCCTTCTCCCCAAGTTCTCAGTCAACCCTTAACTTTAGTCCCGGGAATTGGCTTAGTGTATGTATTATAGCTCGGCATTGTCACCAGACATCAGGGTTCTTCAAAGGCCAGTTAGGCAGTCTCTTCTTGAATTAGCACCCAGTGGGATGCTGGGGTTGTGGTCAGTCCTGGGGTTTGTTAGTTTGTGGGTTCTGGAGGTGTTGTCCTGCGAGCCCTGTTGAGCTCTATTTTGTGTCCGGGTAATCTTGTGGGCTAGGGTGTATCGGGGGAAGGTAAGTTACTTATCTGACCAGTCCATGGGTATAGCGTTCCAGGGTTTTCTTCTGTGGGTGTCCCCCCTCCTCTGGGTAGACAAGATTGTAGTGTGGTGTGTTATTGTAGTGTGGTGGGGTTATTCCTCCAGTCTTGCTGGGTCCAGCAGTCTGCGGGCAGGTTGTCTGCTTGGTGAGTTCTCTCTGTGTCGTCGGGTTGCTCTTTGTGCTGGTGGGCCTGGTCTTTGCTCTAGCAGTCCCAGGACCCAGTCTGTCACTTCTGTTTGCGGTAGTCCTAGGTGTCGTAGGAAAGCTGGAACTTCGTCTGGACATCTAATTGGGACCCAGTCGTTGTTGTGACTAGCTAGCAAACTGAAGGGGAACCCACAGTGACGTAACATAAGGTATGTTGTGGTCGCTCAACAGCTGGGTCACCAGCCTCAGGGCTCTGCAGGCTTCAAGTGTTAGGGGTGACAGGTCTTAATAGAGGGCCACCTCCACACCTCGGAACCACCATGTTGGTCTATATTGGGCTTTTGTCATGATCATTTTGTATGCTTGCAAACAGCAGATTATGTCTCTGGGGGTGTTCTACGCATTCCGCGGTCTGATGACCCTGTGTGTGCGGTTAAAGTCTATGCGGTGTGGTGTGTCAGGCCCCTGGATTTCCTGGAACAGGGCCATTAGTGTGGCCTCCCCATTTTCTTCGTTGTTGGATTTGGGTAGATTGCGGACTATGATGTTTGACCTGAGCCCTCTATTATCCATGTCTTCGGTGCCCAGGCCACTTCTGTGCGGATCGCCTCATGGATGGTGTCTGATAAAATTTTCAGGTCAGTTTTGGTAACCCTTCCGTTTGACAGTGCCCTGATGTGTGCTCTAATTTCGGTTAGTAAGGGTGTTGAGGTGCCCGATGTAGGCGACCGGACCCTGGTGTCGGCCATATTGGGGCCTGTGTTTTTACGTGGTGGTCTCCCTTGCATTTGCAGAAACCCGTCTAGCGGCACGGCCTGTGTGTTTCCCTGGTGTCCCCTCGGTTTTTGGTGGGTGTCAGGTCGTTTGGTTTGACCCATCTGTATGTCTCTGTGTACAGTATATGCGCTGAGTATTGTTTCTTGGAACAGAGCTCTCAAGTTAAGCTGCCATCTTCTACAGAGTTCAGGCAGCACCACAAAGACTTTTTTTTAACTTATATGGTGTAGGTATTTATTGAGTACAACTACCATACACTTTTGCATCTTTTGAAACGTTTAGAAATTCTAACTGAATCCTTGAGCACCTTAAAGGGATTCACTAAGCACCAAAAAAATTAAACTTAATGCAACACTTTTAGTGTCTAGACCAGCAGTTCCCAAACTGTGTGCCGCAACGCCCTGGGGAGTCGCGAGATAATTTCCCGATGCAATGATGATAGCACCAGGAACTGTGCCTTCTTCTCCCCTGAACTGTGTTGTACTGCTGGCAGCCAGCAGGGAAGGGAGGGAGAGAGGACCCAGGGTAGCTCTAACCTGCAGCTCCGCCGGGATATCCTCTCGTGAGCTCTGAGAGTTGCCGTGGTTACCACAGCAACACTCCGAATCTCTCTAAAGTGAACTCTAGCAGCTCCTGAGGCTGTTAGAGTTCACTGTCACCACTGGGACCACCAGGGTTTCCACACCGGACAACCCGGGATTGCAGGAAATATCCCAGGCAACAGTAAGCAGGGAGGGGGGAATATTAAAATATATATATTTTTTTATAAAACTAAAAAACTTTATTAATTAAAATAAAAAAATAAAGTGTATATTTATCTGCCCTCCTACCCCCACAGACCCACAATAACTCCCCCTATACACACTATGCCCCATACACACACACTATCCCCTATACACACACTGCCCCATACACACACAATGCCCCTTCATACACACACATTACTCCCCATACACACACTGCCTCTCCATGCACACAAACAGTACCCCTCACACACACACACTGCCCCCCACACACACACACTGTACCCCTGATACAACCTGCCCTAAACACACTGTACCCCTAATTTACAAGCTGCCCCCCATACACACACACTGCCCCATACACACACAGACTGCCCCCCATACACACACACTGCCCCTCCATACGCACATTACCCCCATACACACAAAACAGTACCCTTCACACACACTGCCCCCCCACACACACAATGTACGCCTCACACAACCTGCCCTCCATGCTGTACCCCTCATACAACCTGCCCCACACACACTGTACCCCTAACACACAAACTACCCCACATACACACACACCGCACCCCTCACACACACATACTGCATTCTTCACACACACACACACACACTACATCCTTCACAAACACAATGCACCCCCTACACTCCCTGCACCCCACACACACATGCACACTGCACCCCGCACACACACACCGCACCCCTCACACACACACACTCATTTCACCACCCACACACACCCCTCAGACACATACATATTGCACCCCTTAGACACATTACTGCCCCTACCCCCTACTACAGCCCCTATCCCGGCTAATCCCAGGTAAGTTGGAAAACTGTTCTTAAACAGTTTGACTACTTACTCTGGGAGGGCACTATGACACTACTGGCACCATAACCACTACAAAGTGCTGTAGTGATTATTGTGCCTGCATTGTTTCTTTAAATAATATACCAGTGCCCCACCCTAGATTAGGTTCTGGATCTGCTCTTGAACGGCAAGCATTTATGCCAAACAGGGGCCCAGTATATGTTGCTACGTTGTACATATATACAACCTAAGACATTATTTTAACTTGGGGCGCCTTGGAAATTTGTTTTAAATATTAAGGGCACCTTGAACCTTAAAAGTTTGGGTAGCACTGTTCTAGACCATGTTTAGTGTCTACAGCAGTGTCTAGACTGTCATTAGAGGCAATCTCTAAAACTGCACCCAGACCTCTTCAATGAGATAAAGTGGTCTGGGTGCATGTAATGTCCATTTAAGTTGTTTTTGTGCTTATAGTGTCCATTTCAAAACAATGTTGTCCCTTTCAAAAAATTTACTTTAGATTTAGTTCATATACAAGTGGAAATTGTGACATAAACAATCATGAGTAGAGTTTTTTTTTGGTTTTTTTATGTGTCTCTGTTATCTAGGTAATAAAAAAGGCACATTTAGAAGCTTCTAAAATATTTATTTAATTTTCATGTATTATTAAGTCAGATTATGTTGCCCACATTTGTAACACCTATGCCTGATTTTTTTCATAATTTTGTTATATTGTGTTATTTATCATTGTGGCAAACACTCCTTTCCATGTACCTTTGCCACGGTGTCCTAGAGGAGCCGGCTGGCTAGCCTCCTGCCCAATGACTATGGGCCATGTGAAAGACATACTAAAAGACTTTGTTTGTGGGATTTCCCTGTATGGTTCAGTAACCGAACAAACTCACGAACTACGGACCACCAGCATGCTTGTTAACTCCTATTAACACCTCAATAAAGATTCATACTTTAGGGTTCTAAGTGTTCGGCTGGGTGGCCGCCGTTCATATGCACGAACACGTGGTGGCGGCCATCTTGTTGGAACAAATGCAGGCAGCGGTGTTTAGTCGTTGAGTCCATGGAACTCAAATCTGAGACACTTTACCTCGCGAACACTGCTTAACTTCCATCATCGCCTACTTTTGTTTCCTTAAATCTGAGAAAAGCCCTGTTCAGTGGAATAGTTTGCATTGATCAGGTGAACAAGCTTCATGTTACAACTATGGACTAAGTTCGGTATTTTGTTCATTTTTATACTTCCAAAATTGATGGTCTGCTACCACTTTTCTTATGGAACTATTTTGGGCAGAAGCCTCTTGTGAGGCTGGTCAAGAGTTGACTTCCATGGAATATTCGAACCACTGAACCGATCTGAGTGATTTTTGGGTATGTTGGTCACCGAGATTGGGGCTATCCGAGGATAAGACTCTTGTAGGGTGTTCATGGATTTTGGGGTGTTTTGAAATAGTGTGTTTTTCTGTACCTGGAGATAATTGAGTTTATTCAGTTCCTGACTCAATTATCTCTTAGGCACAGGGGAGGGGTTGACTGAATGTATACATTCTGTGACTGTGCCTTCATTGAACAGTTGACTCCCAGAACTATGTTTCATCTGGTTACTGGGGGAATGGATGTCTGTATGCTTTAATGGTTCCAGAGTGGCTGAAGGAAGGAATTAGCGGAGGTAACCAGTCGGGTTACCTGTGGTCTGCTACAATCATGTATGACTTTTAATCAAATAAGTATAAATTGTAAGATAAATAACATAAAAAACACATTTTATTATATTTTATAAGACTGTATGAGTTCCTTTTTTTAGGAACAACGAATTCAAGGTAAACAAAATGATTCAAAATGTTATATGATTTCTCACAGGCTCTGGAAGATGCATATCAATTTGATGTTTTTCAAGATCACTGGGCATTTCTATGGCATCTGATCCTGTGAGTGAGATAGAAGATTGCTATTGATCCTAAAGTGAGACTATTACCATTTTTATAATTTTGAAAAGTTTTTTTTTTTTTGCTACCTGTAGAAAGAAAATAATTTTTGAAGGAGTGTATTGTGAAAAAAACACTACTCTTTCCTAGCTATGTTACATTGGTATTTACACAAACTTTGAGTGGTAGATAACCTGTCTCATTTATCCTAGTGTGAGACTGGTAGTTACTGTTAGTGCAGTGTCCCTCTTATACTGTTTTCCAGCCATGTGCCGAGACCAGTTCAGTCATTCAGGGTACAGATTTGGTAAGTACAACTCCGTGTATCCCAACTGTAACCAGGAAGAGTGGGGCGTTAACTCCCAAAATGCCATCATTTTTAGAGACTGCATTGGCATAGGCACACAACTGGAAACCTACCGAGTGGTGCTAACATGGATCCTACCGTATACCTGCTGTTATGTTGCTAGGATAGGACCTGCCAAAAATGGGGTACACTGACAATGTGGCATGCTTATGTATGCAATGTATGATCATATACTGTAATTAAATCCCTACTATTTTTGTACAAGTAAGGTGTTTAAAAAAAATCTATTATATTCTGTGAGCATTAAAGTTGGTGTTTACTGAGTGAGTTTGCTTTATCTTGTATGTTGTATTAATTGTCTCCAGTAGTATATTCCTCTTCTGCAACTGTCACTAGTCTAATACTATCCTTACCTTTTTGTCTCATTTTTACCCCACTTCCTCTAGCATGTAAGCTCATTGAGCAGGGCCCTCATCCCCTCTGTTCCTGTGAGTCCAACTTGTCTGGTTACAACTACATGTCTGTTCGTCCACCCATTGTAAAGTGCTGCGGAATTTGATGGTGCTATATAAATATCATAATAATAATAAAAATGATAATGTAGATAAATATAGATTTTTTTAACTGCTACATATCTACTTTCTTGCTACTGGTTACTTTTTCTTTTACTTCATTTATTAACTAAGGGGCGCAAAAATGCACCTTTCAGTGTACTGCCAAATATATATAATATTTATATTGTGTATATATTATGCAGTGCACTGATGTGTTTAATTTGTTGTAGTTCAATCTAAATGAAGTTGTTATGGGGTCCAGAGTATCTGATGCTATCTTACCTTATACTTAGAAACCACCAATGCTTCTCCAATAGCAGAACAGACAAGGGAAACACAATTGAGGCTGTTGTCCTGTCCCGCCCCCTCTGGACCAGTAGAGGATAACCCAGTTAGCAGAGGTCTTTAACGATGTTCCAGCACGAAGCTTACATTCCATGCCAAAAGTCAAGATGGATGTTACACCCATCAGCCGGCCACAAACTTTGGGACCTGCCTGTGGAGCGGGAGTACCACGGGACGTTAACCCTACCACAGGAGCAGGAGGGTTCAGCGGACTCTGGGCATAGGCTTGAATGCTATCCTTGGCTTGGTGAGTGGAAGGTACTGGCGCAATGACATATTGATCATCATGGCCTGCAGGGCCCCTCCGTTTCATTGCGAAGTAGTGGCAGTGACATTCAGCAACTAAAGGCTGATTGTACAGACAGATCTGGAATGAAACCACTTAGTGGCATCAGCTGATTCATGGACAACACCCCATCTCCAGCCTGTTGTACACAGCTTAGAGATAATGTTCAATAACAGACAACAATTGTAGTTTTTCATTCTTTAAGGTTAGGTGCCCCATCATGTGTCTAAGCTTACAATTGTTAGCCTCTAGTTCAAAACATCCTTTGAGCATACCTGGTGAACCTATTCTTGTTTCCTATGCATGGTTTTCACTCACTCAAACATGTCATTTACTTTGCTCTGACCTAGACTTGCTTTTCCTTTCATTGACATTTTTTACCTTTATTTATCTTGTTTATGTAATGTTGAAAAATGAGGTAGAATTACCTAGCAGTTTCTTTCTGATTGCTGACTTTAATTAAAATACTCAGGTTTTAGCCTGTGTAATGTTTGTTTACATATGTGCCTGTGTTGAACTCCATTTTTTTTATGTATGCTATGAATATGTTGTGCCACAATAAATAAAGAATGGAAGAAAAAAAACAGATTAGCACCATAAGATAAGATGGCACCCAGGGATTCTAGGTCCTATAACAACTACAGTGAGATTAAGTTGTTATACGGATGGAATTGGGGTGGAATGTCCCTTTAAGAGGAAATTTAAGGGTGCTAGTATGGGATTAGAAGATCGAGTCACTAGTGGTGTGAAACATTAAAAGTGAAATATATGATATAAATATATGATACTGGTATCAGCTAGCTATATTACTTAACCCCATGTATGCACAATTTGATTTAGTAAATTCATTTTTAAACATACATATAAACTTTTGCTTTTTTAGCTAAACTGTCAAATGTACACTTTTAAATGTCCTTCAAAACATTAAATGTATTGCATGAGTGTGTATATATATAGTCTTAGTTTTTACTGAAACTCAAAATCTATTATTAAATAGGCATTCCATTTTAAAAGAATCAGTCATTCTAGAAAGTATTTACTCATGCAAGCTAGCGAGACCAGTGACATATCACCCATCATGTTTATTAGATGGAATAGCTTACATTGAAGTAAAGGAACATTGCCTGTGAGGATGTTAGCTGACCCCTGAAGAGCTCATAGTATTGAAAAAGAACTGGTGGATTATACACAAATAGGAAAATTCCTTGCTATTTTATGGTTGAACTGGCCAACAAATTGTTGCAATTATCGCTGAAGTATGGCTTTCTCTTTAGTAGCTAGTAGTCTTTTCTATAAGATTAGAAGTTGTTGAATGTGTATTATTGTCTTAGCAGATGTCTAGATTAAAATGGCTTAATATAATAAAATATATTTTGCGGAGAACTCTATCAGTCATTGTTGTGAAATTGATGTTACTGGACCATGCAAAAAACACAATTTCCAAATTGTACCAATGTACATTACTAAAAAAAAAAAAAAAAAAAGCAAATTATTATAAAGTATTTTAAATTTGCTATACAAATTTATATGAATGTGACAAGTTGTGTAGGACAATGAGTATAGGTATATGTTGATGACATGAGTCATCTGCATGCTCACTGGTTTTGGTTTAGCTATAAAAATGATCATACATCCAATTTGTTAGACTAACAAGAAAAAGATGTTCACAATATCTATGGGATTTATTTCTCGAGGTATTTCTATACACAGGAAAACGGCTTAAAGCACTGGCTTGGCAAGACATCTTACACTTCTGTTATGGTCGTCTTGACACATGAAAACAGAACTATTACTAAATGTGCTGAATTCTCTCTAGCTAAAGATATAAAGGACAAGTTGTTGTTGCTGGCAGAGGAAAAAGAACAATCCAGGTCAAAGTAAACTGGAAAAATAATAGAGCACTTTATAACAGACTTACACACAGCATAAAAATCATACTGGCTGTATTACTAGTGAAACCAAAGTGGAGTCATATTTCCAATATAATTGTTGGAAACACTTACTGAGTAATAATATTGTATAGGTACCCTGGGGCAGATTCTTGACAGAATATTTATAGTTAATAGTATTTTTATCCACAAAGAACAAGCAAATAGAGCAAGAAGGTATTGCAATTCTAATATTCACTGGCACATAGTGTTGTGTGCATTAATACAAAAACATGCATTTTACTATTTTACTTCAAGATAGGCACTGTGATTGTTATGTTTGTTTATAAGTAACCATTTTAGTCAAATCATAATTAAATAGTCAGCATACCTTCTTATGAAATGTATTTAATGTCTAGTTATACATTTATTCTGTTTTGTAATAGTTTAACTTATGTTAATATTTAAGTAGCCATGTGTAAGTATTTGTAAACTTGATTGGTACATAAATTCAAATAACTCTAGAATCAGTAGTATATCTATTGTGCTAAAGTGGTTGGACTTATACAGAAAGTAGCACATCCTTTAGACCATTATCATGATGGATTTTACTATACAAGGATAAAACATCTAGACTTGCATTTAGAGTATAAGGGGGTGCCAACAGGTTCTATAGTGCCAAGAGGGTCTGTGTCCCATATATAAGATTTAAGTTTGTACAAGTGTCCAAAATGTCTGTCTAAAAACACGCTCCCTCATTCATTTAGACTGTGGTTGCCAGAAATGATAGTTCTACCCTTGGGATTACTGAATTTCTACAAATAGGCATCTTTACCCTAATTTGTGCAATATCCCCTGCTAAGGGTCTGATAGGGAATTCATGCCTCCCATGGTACAGTAGCCCGCCATCGTATTCCCTTCTCAGAGTCGAATCATATAGGCTTTCTTCTACTAACTACCACGCCCTTTGATTACTTTTTTTAATCGTGATTGGTTGGAACAGTATTCCAATCATTTTTATTTTTTTTAAACCCTGTGTAGAGAGAATCAGTTCTCCTTGAAGAGCAAAACATGCATTAGGACTTCTGTTATGATTGTGGCAGTTAGGATATGAGGGATGACGTTAGTGTTAGGTTTATTTACTCTACTTTATTTACTAATGGATGAATATCACACAATTTAGCTGTATTTGTTTTGTTCTGTATTGTACCTATATCGTATATACAATTATCTAGCTTTGGTTAAGTGGGTGTGGATGCTAGAGGAGTGCCCTTGAAAGCACATATTAGTGTTTTTTTTACTATTATCTATGTACATATACTTTGTAACTTTTTTTTTAATTTCAGACTTGTATCAGCCCTGCATACATTTAGTATTGCTTATGTAATTCAGGCCTTGGTACAATGTCATCATCAATACATCTTGCAGGTCTTTTAGTCTTGCTATCCCTCCCGACCGGATCCCCCCATATCTCTGTTAACTCTTAATATAGGTTTCTGTCTATCATCTTTACTCGTCTGGTCTTGGAAAAAGCCTGAACCGCTTATATCCTATGTAGTTTCGATGTTTTATTATTCTGTTTGTTGCCCGGTTTAGGGTTATATTTTTTCCTTTCTTCTCCCTTCATTGTCTTTATGTAGAGCAATAAAAGCCTAGTGTGACGGACCGACTGGGTGCCTCCGTCAGTCGATGCTCCTAGTGCTCACCGAGGGCTCCAAGCACTCCACCAGACACCATAAGCACTGTAGTCCCCACATCCAGCATTACAGCTTGGCTGGGGACTCGCCGTCCTCCACCCACCCTGGACCTAAGACCAGGATCCCGCTTCCAGTGGGCGAACCTCTCCTACTCCAGAAAGCGTAGCAGGAACAGCTCTTAAAAGAGCTAGTGATTATAATCCCAGGGGAGTATAGTGATATAGCAATCCCCAGGGTAGATACAGCCATTTCCCCCACACATGAGATGAGACTCTATGTTGAGGGTGTAGCGGACCGCTAATTTAACATAGACTTTTCTCCGCTGGTATTCCAAGAGTTACTCAGGATCAAGTAGGTTATCATAAGAAGAACAGCATAAGCAGTAAATAAAGTAATCCACAAATATCCCATCACCTTTCCCAATAACTTGATGACACTCAGTATCAGGAGCAGAACTGATTTTTAATGACACACACTCTGCTTTTATGCAATCCTCCCATGCAAGGGAGACACCCACAGAAAATTAGGAATTACCCAATCACTAGCTGGTTACAGTACACAGGTTTCCTCCCCTTAGCCTGAGAGAACTTAATTATCTATACAGTTTCTGCACACAATTTCCCCCAATTACTGGATGTACCCCAAGACATTAACTTACACCCATAAATTACATATCCCCTGATAGCCCCGATCTGGATGAGCTAAACTTTTCAATAGTGTATAACACATGCCTACTTTACCATTCCCTCCCCCCCCCCCCTTTCACACTCTCCTTTTCCCCTCCCCAGTCGTAAATACCTTCATATGACTGTTCTATCTCTATTCCTCAGGCCTCATTTCACATTCAACTCAGTGAAGACTGCATTTTTTTTCTCCCCACTGAATGCACAGTGTGTTCGTATAATTGTCAATTGAGGTAATGTGAAGAACAATAGGGGAGGTCTCTTAGTGCCACGCTCCACTCCGGGGTGGCCTGGTTGTTCGGTATTTTGTTCGTCTGTCAAATGGTACAACTTCAGATGAATGACACAACAGGTAGGGGTTTACTTGGTTCTTTTACCAGTGTATTGAAACGTGGGAAATAGAATAAAATACTTCAACAATTAGGAGTAGGGACAGCCAACAATACAATGATGAGTAGAAACACACAGTCCGCTACAGAGGGTAAGCAAGAACTCAATTTTAATGGAGGCACACTGGCCTTTTATGCAAGTTTCCCAACAAGGGTGACACCCACATTGACCTTGCTGGGCACAGGGACACAAAGTTAACAAACCAATAAAAACAGAGTTATACAGTGAGACACTACCATATATTATACATATTCCCTCCTCTCTGCCTGGGAGATCATTAGGGCAGATAATTCATTAACTTAATCACCCCTATCCATTCTTGATTGCCATATAACTTGTTTTATTCATTTGTTGATGCTTGGAATAATCTCTGTTTTCCAATTTCGTGCTAGTAGTAATTTAGCAGCCGTAATTATGTGTAAAATTAACATTGACATTCTTTCTGGGCAGTGCAAGTTTAGCAGAACCACTTCGGGCTTGAGAGGTAGTTTTATTTCCATTATTTGATAAATTATCTTAATTACTTATTTCTAAAACTTGTTTAAAGGTGTGCCCTGTTACCTTCACCAATATTGCATTTCCAACATCTATCTGATAACTCTGGGAAGATTCTCTTTAAGCATTTTGGTGTTAAATACCATCTATTTGATAGTTTAAATTGTGTTTCTGTGAGGTTTAAGCAGTGTATGCTTTTATTTAGTTTATTTAAGGAATTTATCCATTCACCTTCTTCTATATGTACCTGTAGTTCTTTTTCCCATTTATTGATCAGTGCTATCGGTCTGTCATGTCTCAATCTGTATACAACTTTAGCACATTTTGCCAGTAGATTTTTGTAATTCTTTAATTTAAATAGGTGTATGAGGTTTGTGGTATTCTCCACCTTGTTTTTATAGCGATGTTCTGCTAGGAAGCTCTTGATTCGTCGATAAGTAAACGTTTCACTGAAGGTAATGTTACATTTCTTCATAATTTGGTGAAAAGGTTTAATATTATGTGCCACCAATATGTTTTTGAATTCCTTTATCCCCTTTAATGTCCATATTTCTATTTTTATATTTTCTAACATATCTGAAATACTTGTGAATGGGAGCACGTCTATTATTTTATTTCTGAGTCCTTTGTTATTTGTGAGTTTATCACACCATCTTGTTAACTCCTTGAGTATCTGAGATTTAGTTTGTGCCTCTTTGATACATTTTTTATTTGTCTCTACAGCCCAAAATAGTGAGTATAAATTTCCAACCCCAGTTTTAGCTATTTTGTACCATATTTATTGAGTTGCCGCCTTACTTTGTGTAAGCATTATAAGAAAGTCTACTAGCCTGATAGCATTGCAAAACTTCTCTGCACCCCAAGCCTCTGTCCTGTCTTGATCTAGCCAGTACTTTCATTTTAACTCTTCGTTTCCTACCCCACAAAATGAATTTAAAAGAAGAGGAATGTAGTAAGGACAGCCAGTTTTCTGGGAAGTTATTAAGAATCATTCTCCACAAGTACAGCCATTTTGGCATAATATATGCTTTTAGGATGTTAATCCTGCCCAACCATGAAAAGCCCATGCCTTTCCAATCCCTTAAAGGAACACTATAGTATCAGGAATACAAACATGTATTCCTGACCCTATAGTGTTAAAACCACGATCTAGCCCCTTTGGCCCCCTTTGCCTCCCTAAAGAAAGAAACATTGTACTTGTATTCAAGTCTGAAGCTGCTGCCTCTGCCTTTGCACTTCCTCTGACATCATCAGACGTGGTGGCCTGATCCAATCACAATGCTTCCCCATAGGATGGCTGAGACTGACAAGGAGGCAGATCGGGGCAGAGCCAGCACAATTCAAACAAAGCCCTGGCCAATCAGCATCTCCTCATAGAGATGAATTGAATCGAGGAATCTCTGAGGAAAGTTCAGTTCAGGAAGGAGATATTGAATGTTTGGATGCATTTTAGGCAGCCATGACCCAGGAAGGATCTCTAACAGCCATCTAAGGAGTTGCCAGTGCAGTTATCACTAGGCTGTAATGTAAACACTGCATTTTCTCTGAAAAGACAGTGTTTAGAGCAAAAAGTCTGAAGGTAATGATTCTACTCACCAGAACAAATTCAATAAGTTGTAGTTGTTCTGGTGCCTATAGTGTCCCTTTAAGTTTTTGTTAGTTTGTATTAACAGGGGTAGAAAATTAGCTTCTATTAAATCTTTGAGCTCTGTAGTTATAGTGCTATCCAAATATTTTAACCTGTCGCTGTTTTTGGGGAGCACAGTATCTTGTACAAGAAGTTTAATTGTCCTTTTGCTCATATTTTTTAGCTATAAATGTCGATTTCTCCAGATTTATTTTGTATCCTGAGACTTTGGAGCAGTTGTTTATGTCCTTCAATAGTTCTGGGACTGAGATGTCCTTCAATAGTTGTGGGACTGAGATGTTGGGTTCTTTTAATGTTAGTAAGATGTCATCTGCGTAAATATTTAATTCGGTTTGTCCTAGCAGATTCGTAAATCCTTTTTTTTTGGTTTTGTCTTATTAAAATTGCTAAGGGTTCTAACACCATTATGTACAATAGAGGGGAGAGAGGACACCCTTGTCTGGTCCCGTTTTTGATTTCAAAATTTTGTGATGTAAATCCTGAGCCTATTACCTTAGCTGATAGAGAGCTGTAGAGAAAAGACACGGCTTGTGAAATTGGTCCAGTGATTCCAAACTAGTCTAAAGTAGCAAACATGAAATCCCATTCAACGCTTTCTCTGCGTCTATTGACAGAAAGATTAGAGGGGTTACACTGTTCTCTGCCTCTTCCAATATATTTATTATTTTTCTAAGGTTGTTAGTTGCAGACCTCCATGGTATGAATCCAACTTGGTCATTATTGATGAGTTGTGGTATAACTATTTTTAATCTATCAGCTCGAATATAGGATAGTATTTTACTACCTGTATTAATTAATGATATAGGTCTATAGTTGCCAATATATTCTAAGTCTTTATCTGCTTTTGGAATAGGTACGATGTTTGCCCTCAACAGCTCTTCAGGGCAGTCTTTTGTTTCCATTTTATAGTTGAAAATATTAGTTCCCCTTTTAGTTGGTCTTTCATTAGTTTGTAAACTTTATTTGTAATGCCATCTGGGCCTGGAGCCGTCTTTGTTTTAAGTTTGTCTATAGATTTACTAACGTGTATATAACCCCAAGGGTGGTTTACACTGGTAGAGGATGGTACAAAACAATGCAACCTGTATATGGCTGATCATGAACGTGGAATCTATTAAATGGCAAAAATACAAAATATGGTGAAGTAAATAAGGCAAAGATAAATTTTGCACGTGGTAGAGAACTTACAAGAGAGAGATGGTAATCACGCCTGTCACCCTGTCAGGGGTATTATCCAGGGGTATTATCCTTGTCTGATCTGCTTTATTTTTTTAAAGACTTTTGATATAAATGTTATTGTTGCTTTATTTGGTGCATAAATATTGGCTAGTTTAAATAACTTGTTGTTTATTTCACATATTAAGATAATATATCGCCCTTCTTGATCTAATTCTTGATATTTAATGATTAAGGAAACGTTTTTTGCACAAAAAAATGCGACTCCCTTTTTTAAATTTTCTAAGGCTACACTTATAATAGTGTTTTTTGTTGATGAATCTCTTAAAGTGAATAAAGAAAAACAATACACAATCAGTGGGAAAAGTGTTGGCAACAAGTTCTATAAACCACCTGAGTGGGAATCCCTTATAACACTCTAAATATCAAAATATAAATACATACAGTAGGTGGAACACTTTAAGCGAATCTGTTGAAAGAATATCACATAGGGTAATACCGTAGGAGTAAAATGGATAATATAGGATCAATATCGATACTCACAAACGTAGAGCCAAATAAAATCATAAGGCTCTCGTGAGTTGCACAAGAGGACTCTTTAAGGATGTCCCCAATCCTGCTTCCTGATGGAAATAGCGGAAGTAATAGATGAAAAGATGTCTTTTCAAAGGTCAACAATTCTTTATTGGTGAAATAAGCACATATATCTATATGCTTAGGCAGATAAACAAGAGATATATATTAATATATATATATATATATATATATATATATACTGAATATCTGTATATGGGTACTGTCAGTGGCCAGATCCAAAAATGAAGTCCAAAAATGAAGATCAGTGGTGTATCCTGGTTTTGTGCTGCCCTAGGCAGGACAAAACTCAAACCGCCCCCGCGCCACCCCACCCAACACTTCCCCCCCTGCCCCGCCTTCTAAATACACACACACACATTCACTGACAAATACGCATACACTAGCAAACAGAAACACACACACACTAACAGACACACACACTAACAGACACACTCACTAACAGACACACTCACTAACAGACACACTCACTAACAGACACACTCACTAACAGACAAACACTCACCAACAGACACACACTCACTCACTAACAGACACACACTCACTCACTAACAGACACACACTCACTCACTAACAGACACACACACACTAACAGACACACAGACACACACTAACAAACACACACTAACAGACACACACTCACACTCACTAACAGACACACACACTTACACACATTAACAGACACACACACACACACACACACATTAACAGACAAACACACACTCACAGGCAAACACTCACTCACTAACAGACACACAGACTCACACTCACTAACAGACACACACACTTACACTCACTAACAGACACACACACTTACACTCACTAACACACACTTACACTCACTAACACACACACTTACTCACTAACACACACACACACACACACACATTAACAGACAAACACACACTCACTAACAGAAAAACACACACTCACTAACAGACACACACTCACAGGCAAACACTCACTAACAGACACACACACTCACACTCACTAACAGACACACACACTTACACTCACTAACAGACACACACACACTTACCCTCACTAACACACACACTTACTCACTAACAGACAAACACACACACACACATTAACAGACAAACACACACTCACTAACAGACACACACACACTATCAGACATACACACACACTCACTCACATTAACACACTGACTTTTTTTATTTGATTTAACCCCCCCAGCCTTACCTTTGGGAATGCTGGGGGGGTATCCCTCTCCTGGGGTCTAGTGGTGCTGCTGGGCTGCTCCTCAACACCCCACGTTCTCCTCACCCCTCACCTCACTCAATGGACTCTTTCCCCCTCCCTGTGTTCTCACCCCACCACCCTGTGTTCTCACCCCCTCCCTGTGTTCTCCTCACCCCCTCACTGTGTTCTCCTCGCCCCCTCACTGTGTTCTCCTCACCCCCCTCCCTGTGTTCTTCTCACCCCCCTCCTTGAGTTCTCCTCACCCCCCGTGTTCTCCTCACCCTGCCTCCTGTGTTGTCCTCACCCCTGTGTGTTCTCCTCCCCCTCCCGCTCCCTGTTTTTCTTACCCCGCGTGTGTTCTCCTCACCCCCACCCTGCTGTGCTCTCCTCACCCCACCCGTGTTCTCCTCACCCTACCTCCTGTTTTACTCACTCCCCGTGTGTTCTCCTCCCCCTCCTTGTGTACTCCTCACCCTCCCTCCCTGTTTTCTCCTCACCCTACCTCCTGTGTTTTCCTCACCCCCATGTGTTCTCCTTGTCACGATTCGGGGAACCAAACACGCTAACACACGCACAGAAAAGGCGCTGTACCGGACCTTAGAGTGGCCGGGCTAAGCACACAAAGAATAGTCAGGAGACAAGCCGAGTAAGGTGAACCAGAAGACAGAATAACCAGAAACAAGCCGAGGTCAAAGGGTAGGAGAAAGACACAAAGTCAGATAAACAAGCCAGAGAGTATGTAACCAGAAGCACAAGTTTCAGTAGCAATACTAGCAAGCAAAGACCACAACAGGGCAGGGAGGAACAGGAAAGGTAAGTATTTAAATCATAAGGTTAATTCTGATTGGATAATTTCCAATCAGAATTAACAATCACACGTGGGAGATATCTAAACCTCCCACTGTGATTAAGGCACTGTGCCTTTAACGCCAGGTCAGGTGGCTGACCCCGGCGTGTAATAAATTGGGCGGTCTCCCAGCGTGCAGCGTCATGCATGCTGCTGCTGGGGTACGCAGTGGAAGACGCTGGCGGCATCCGAGGCTGGAAGGCCACGAGGAGGAGGGGACTGCGGCCACGAGGACGAGGGGACCGCGGACGGCTGGAGGGTGAGTACCGCGATCGGAGTGCAGCCTCCCCTCGCAGCCTCCCCTCGCAGCCGCCCGCGGGATCCTGACACTCCTCACCCTTCCCCTCCCTGTTCTCCTCACCCCATGTGTGAAATAAAACAGGCTGTAAGACAATTGGCATTGTCAGGTGTGCTCCATGCTTATTTATGCCTATTTATGCCTGTCTAATTATGCCCAAAGTATCATAGGCTGGGATACAGCAGATGGAATCATCAGCTATGCGTAAGATAAGTAAGGTAGCATGAATCTAGAAGCCGGTCATATACATCATGGGAAGATGCTAACTGTCGGCGGTCAGTGGTGTATTAGGCTTGGGTAGGAAAAAATACTCTAGGTATGACACATGCAGTGGCAACTTATGGAGCCAGGTATGAGAAACAGCTAACTAGTACAACGTAAAAAAGTCTGAAATGCAATCAAATAAAACTAAATATATATATATATATATATATATATATATATATATACATATAGACAATATCCTTGCACTCACGATTTTAAAGTCTTACAGCAGAGTTTGCTCAATGCAGTTGCCGGGTGCCAGTTCCTTTAACCCCTTAAGGACCAAACTTCTGGAATAAAAGGGAATCATGACATGTCACACATGTCATGTGTCCTTAAGGGGTTAAGGATTAGATAGTGTATACAAAAATAGAAAAGTAGGAGCTGCACTCACGGTCTTGGTATCAAAATAGAAAAATAGTTTATTCCATGTGTCACAAACAACGTTTCGGTCCGCACAGGGACCTTCCTCAAGATTAAGTGAACCAAAAATATATATATATAGAAAGGCGTAGCCTGTAATTGTGGGAGGGGTTACCCGGCTATAAAAGCTCAGGCCCCCGCCAAATCAGTACTGGAATCGCTGGGTTCATTCAGAACCTTTGACTTCCGGTTCAACTTACCTGGACCTCGCTCCCACGTGGTCTGCTACCGTCCAAGTACTACCTGCTTCTTACTAACCCTGATCGGTACAATCCCGGCGGTCTCTGTGCCCGGCATCAAGTGCTCCAGCTCTGCTTGCTACTTTTAAATCCGGCGAACTCCCATCCTCCTCAGCCACACTTGCAGAGTTTTCAGTCGGTACAAGTCTCGTTGGTCTCCGTGCCCAGCATCAACTGCTGCATTCCCCGCCCGCGGTCAGATTCCGGCGAACTCCCATCACGCTCAGCCACCCTTGCGGCGGTCCCAGTATCTTGGAATATACTTACCTACTTCAGTGTTCCGCTTCTAGGGTCCCAGAACCGTGAGTCTCCCATCCACACCACTCTCAGCCAGACGCCTGGCGCCCATTCATTCATTTACACCCATTTACCCACACTTTCATTCATACTTACCGTACCACTCCATGCTCCGTTTGGTGCCTCACTCCACGCACGTGCATTCACCACTCTGGTACTTACCCTCCAATGCTGGTCGGCAAGCTGGCCATTCGGCATACGAACAGGTTAATTCTAATACTTACTATAAACACGGCTGCTCACTACGACCCCCGGTGGCAATAACATATCATTACATAGAAATGCTTTATCATTTAAATTCTGTTTTCCCTCCTTTTTCCTTGTGTTAAATTTCAAAATCGTGTATTAATTCATGATACGTTTGCTTGTTGGGTCACCCTAGGTACCCCTATATATGCGCATTACAGCATCAGTTTACCCAAAAAGCATGCCAACAGCAGCTCGCTAACTATACTATAACCACTGTTATTGAAGTACTTATCTTAAAACATTCCATGTTACTAATAGCTACAATATATTACCTGTCCCACATACTAGGCATGTGTCCAAACCTTACCTATACCCCCGGCCTCACCTGACAGCCTCAGTTATTTACTCATTAAAGACACGTTCTGATTCTGGTTATACGTTTCGGTCAAGGGCCCCCACTACTCCCACTCCTAGTTCATTATAGGTATATTACGGAGCACCCCATCCCTAGTGTTTTACATAACTAAGATGGTACAGTGGATAACTTTAAGCTTTATCCTCAGATAACTCCCCTTACTTGCGTGAAAGCAATTATCCCGACAGAACCATTGTCACAGGCCTATCAGATTCAAAAATTATCCTCTAATCCCCTGTTGAGAACTCTAACAATTATACAGATAGGTACGTCATCGCTTGACACTCGCTCCCCAGATCTCAAATGTATAGGGCGGTCAACTGGTGACGTTTAGCGTACGGTCCCTAGCTTAAATTGTAAAGTAAACTAATCCCGTGAGGCCAACACCCATCCTCATCAGAGGTATACGCCCCTCGGCCCAACGCATAGCTAGAGCCTCACTACAACCACTCATGGTTACCAGTTAGGGCCTCACCGGTCAGAGCCAATTACTTTTGTCTTGTTACTATCACCGAGAGGCCAACTATCCTGCCACATCGTTCGAGTGGCCCCCGTCCATCCGGCCCTCCTCATAGATAGAGCCTCTCTCGCCACTTGGCACTAGTAGGGCCTCACTTTCCCTGTAGGACAGATAATGTTTCGCCTCTGGCCTAGCTAGCACCAGTTGACTCAGGCACCTTTACTCACGATCTAGGTCCTGTTTCTTACCCTATTCTTATTTCTAGTATGTCTCAAACCCACGACCAAGAAAAAGAGCTGACCTTACCTGAAACCCCAACCAGGCCTGCTACCCCGGCTGACCTAAGTACACCTACTGAAAACTTAGAACCAGCCAGCCCATATGCTCTCCGGTCATGGACCATCCCCAAGCTCGCGGCCGAATTACGTCACTTAGGGGTCCCGTTTCCAGCTACTGCCCACAAAGCCGAACTATACAAAATTTTCATCACAAACACTTGTACTCCCCAGCCAGGAGTGATTCGGCACTCAGAAAACTATGAGATCAAGGGCCTGATGTCATCTCTTCTGACCTCATTCACCACGATCAGCGTTAGGCTGGACAAACTGGAAACCCCTCAGACTTCGACAGTCACCTCACCCATACCAACCCCACTTCGGCTCTCCTCCCCCACGGTAATGACACTCCCATAAACCCAATGCCAAGCACGTCCACTCACATCATCACGCCTGCACACTTTGTACCCCCGACGATTCGCAAAGATATTCGGGAAAGCAAGGACATAAACCTTGTGTCTTTATTATTCGCTTCACAAGATATGGTAGAGAACTAGGCCTATTGCTACGGCGATCTTTCGGTTGTGCTAAAAGCCAGAGATCCTAGGCTCAACCGAAGGCTCGCCGTACCTGAGTTTGTCCTTTCCTTTGGCCTCTATCGTGAAGTAATTTGTTCCACCTCCCCGCACCGTAAGGAGGAATTAGATTGATACATGCACAAGTTGGTGGACCTAGGGCACAAGTATGGAGGGTTTTCTTTCTACGATTATCACAAATCTTTTTCGGCCAAGGCGGCAGCGTCCCTTACTCAATTTAACACCCATACTAACTGGAGTAAACGGGATACAGAACTTTTCTGTCGACACTTCGCTGCCCAAAAGCCTCCTTCTTGTGCATTGTGCGCCTCCATCTTACACTCCACCAACTTGTGCCCAGTCGATCCTAGCCTTCCTACCACTAGTCGTGCTTCCTTCGGTTCCTCCACTGCAGAACACAGAGGATTGAAGGACAAGTTGGGCAGACCCATAGTATACCTTGGGAAAGCTCAGATCTGCAACAGCTATAATTCGTCCAGTTGTGGATTTAGCTCGTGCAGACTGCAGCACGTCTGCTCAATTTGCTTCAGGGCACACACCAAAACCATATGTCCCAATTGTCTGTACCCAAAACAATGACTAACCGAAGTAAGCATCGACAACCTGGCATTCTACCTCCAGGCACACCCTTCCCAGCACTTAGTCGACTTCCTCATCCAAGGCTTCACTAATGGTTTCCACACAGGCCTTCTTACACTCCCCACAGGTATTCACGAATGTCCCAACTTACAGTCTATCCTTGACCCGCTCACCACACAGTCACTACTCACAAAGGAACTGACAAATGGATTTATCTTGGGCCCCTTCTCTCACCCCCCGTTTTCCAGTTGGCGTACCAAACCATAGGTATTGCCACTGGAAAATTTAACAATATAAAGAGACAGCCTTACGACTTGTCCGCTCCGAATTCCTTAGCAACCTCCAGCATTAACTTATTAATACCTTCAAAAGAGTTTTCACTGCAGTACACAACAGTGGACAATGCCATTCAGGTCATTCTTTGGGCAAGGGGTAGGAGCTGGGTTGGGAAAAAACGATATTTCTAACGCTTTCAAACTCCTACCCATTCACCCATCCCTGCGGCACGTTCACGGCATCTAATGGAAAGACAAATACTACTTTGCTACCCACCTTACTTTTGGAGCCAAAAGCAGCCCCAAACTATTTGACATATGTGCCGACACACTAGGTTGGCTACTCCTTAATATTACCCATTGCCCCTCAGTTCTGCACTACTTGGATGACTTCCTCACTATAGAATCACCTCAGTTCTCTCCAGTCAGCCTCCAGAAGACCTTGGCCCTATTTGCAGCATTAGGTCTTCCACTGTCACAAGAGAAAACTATAGGCCCTACTACAAATCTTACGTTCCTGGGCATTCACCTAGACACTGTTACCTTACAGGCTAGTTTACCAGGAGAGAAGGTGCGACAAATCATAGAGATGGTGGAGTATTTTCTGGTTAAGGACACGTGTACCAGGTCAGACCTACAATCTTTACTGGGCACGTTGAACTTCGCCATGAGAATCATTCCGCAAGGCCGGGCATTCATCTCTAGATTGTTGTGCCTTCTCCCTTTACTCAAACTGACTCCAGCTCCCCATCACTAGATACTCACGCCAGGGCAGATCTACTCATGTGGCTATGCTTCCCGTCTCACTGGAATGGGATAGCCAAGTTCATCACTCCTTTATCAGATTCCTCACTTGTCATCTGGACCGATGCCGCAGCTCACACAGGGTTGCAGCAATCTTGTCACCTTCTTTCTGCCACCTTAACCATGACTGGTTCAGAGATTCATGGCCAGTAGAAACCCTAGGTTTGCCCTCATTTACCACTACATCAGCTCTATTCGAAATCTATCCGATTGTGGCAGCCGCCAGAGTACGGGGACACTTATGGAGGGGGAAAGCAGTAAAAATGCTCTTCCGACAACAAACCAGCCTGTGACATAATAAACAAGGGTAGATCCTCCTCACTCACCATCATGAAATTGATCCGAAGCCTAACTTGGTTTTCTTCAGGACACACCCCACAGCCAACTCCAGACCGGTCAGCACCCCCCCATTCCAAGACCTCATCCTGGACTAGAAAGACTGCTATCTCTCAGCAGATACCTAGCCGGAGCAGCCCTATCCACAAACACATCCCGTGCATACAATCGAGCGTTTACCATACACACCAAATTCACGACACATCATCAGATAATTGACACTCATTCTCTAGATTCCATTATTGCATTTCTTTCTTTCTGCCACCTTAACCTAAAATTATCATTGAACACCATTAAACTATATCTCTCGGGTATACAACATCACATCATCAGTGCCTACCCTAGTTCAAAACCCTTCATGTCTTTCCTATCCCGTGAAAAACATATTAAAAGGCATACTAAGATTAGACTTACCTCTTCCAGACTTCCGATAGACGGCCCCAAGTTTTGCGCACTCTCCAATATCTTGGACTCCAAACCTTTTGAAACCCATACCAACCTAGTTATCAAGACAGCGACTTGATAGCGACTTGGGTTTTTACGACCAAACGAGTTCACCACCAATAGTGTTTCGTGTCATCATCAGCTCCTCAAAATTACAAACCTCCAGAAACACACAGATAACTACATACTCACCTTAGGTCACACAAAACTAATCAAATAGGCCCACCTACCAAGATCTGCTACTATCCCACCGGCAATCAGTGGTGCCCCGTCGCAGTATTTGACACCTTTCTGGCTACTCTCACAGATCTCAGTCAAAACGTCCCACTACTCTCATTACAAGGTTTCCCCTTAACAACTGCCAAGTTCATTCAGTACATCAGAATTCTGTTCGTCCGACTAGGCCTCAACCCCACAGGGTTTTCTGGTCACTCATTTAGAATTGGAGTCGCTTCGGCATCCTCAAGTCACAACGTATCCTCTCACATAATTAAAAGTTTAGGCCGGTGGAAATCTGCGGTCTACGCCACTTACATTCCACAACCAGAAATAGAACTAAGATCAGCATTCAAAGGTCTTGCTATGTAACCTATGTATCATAAAGTGAATTGTTTACTCCAACCTTTTTGCCCTCTTTTATTACAGGCCTACCCCATACGTCGGTTCCGGTACACCACAACCGACTATCATATTCTGGTATAATCATTATACTTTACGGCTTATGTCCCCGACTACATATATATATATATATATACATATATAACGCAAGCATGCATTAGATATAAGAAAGTGCCAGAGTCCTCTTCATGGTGGTAAATCCCTGGGACATGGTGCTGCTGCTCTTGGCACAAACTGGGTTATTCAGTCAACAGACCACAACTAGTGATGTACCGAACTGTTCGCCGGCGAATAGTTCCTGGCGAACATAGCGTGTTCGCGTTCACCGCCGCGTGCGAACACATGGGCGGTTCGATCCGCCCCCTATTCGTCATCATTGAGCAAACTTTGACCCTGTGCCTCACGGTCAGCAGACACATTCCAGCAAATTAGCAGCAGACCCTCCCTTCCACACCCTCCCACCTCCCTCCCAGCATCCATTTTAGATTCATTCTGAAGCTGCATGCTTAGTGAGAGGAGGGAAAGTGTAGCTGCTGCTGATTAGATAGGAAAATTGATAGCTAGGCTAGGGTATTCAGTGTCCACTACAGTCCTGAAGGACTCATCTGATCTCTGCTGTAAGAACAGCACCCCAAAAAGTCCTTTTTAGGGCTAGAACATCAGTCTGCTTTTTTTTTTTTTTTTTTTCCGTGTAATGTAATTGCAGTTGCCTGCCTGCCAGCTTCTGTGTCAGGCTCACAGTGGATACTGTGCCCATTTGCCCAGTCAGTGCCACCATATCTGGTGTATCTATAGTGTACAGGAGGTGGGAGGGTCTGGAAGGGAGGGTCTGCTGCTAGTTTGCTGGAATGTGTCTGCTGACCGTGAGGCACAGGGTCAAAGTTTACTCAATTATGACGAATAGGGGGCGGATCGAACCGCGCATGTGTTCGCCCGCTGTGGTGAACGCGAACACGCTATGTTCGCCAGGAACTATTCGCCTGCTAACAGTTCGGTACATCACTACTTAGGGACAGAAGCTATCGTTCAAGCTCTGACCAAAAAAAAAAACCTAGAATCATATCATAATTTACCTCTTTCATAGTAAATTTTGTTTAGGAGATATTGGGCTTTCATTTTTCATCAAGTATTTATATATGGAACACAATTTAATATGGATACCATCTAACAAAATGTGAGAAATTAAGAAATGTTATTTTTCAAGTCCTGCATGGCATGTTAACTGTAAATGTCCTAATACTGTTAGTTTTTACAGCAAGGAAACTCACATATCGTATGCTGCGATGTCCCACAAGTATAACAATGCCCCCCACGTACAGGTTTCATGGTGTTTTGGAAAGTTACAGGGTCAAATAAAGAGCTTGCCCATTTCAGTTTTAACACACATAAATTTGCCAGATTAGTTTGCTTGCTCTATGTTGCCAAGGAATGAAATTATCCCATCATGGCATACCATTTGTAAAAGTAGACACCTGCCCGTTCACCAAATATATCATTGTCATTATACATTTTACTGCTCTAAACCACTCAAATTTATGATCAGTGATGTCTCACGAGTACAACAGCACAGGCTTTATAGGGTTTTGGAATGTTACAGTTTCAGGGGTTATAGGGGTTGACTGTTTCAGTTTGCGAGATTGATTTGCTGGACCTATGATGCCTTTGAGAGCAAATGGTAACCCAAGTATAAAAATTTACCCATACTGATTGCAAAAGTAGACAACTCAAGGTATTCAAAATGGGGTATGGTCAGTAATTTTTAGTAGTCACACTTAGTCACAAACCCTGACCAAAGTTAGTGTTCATATTTCTTTTTGTATTCTTCACACAAAACTGCACCATGTCCTGTAGTTTTCATCTTAAATGGCCACTATATGCACCCAGACCACTTATCTCAATTAAGTTGTATGAGTGCAGTGATCCTGTAGTTTTAGTCCTGCAATGTTCTGTAAAGGTGGAGGTACAGGTATCATTCTCTACCCGTAGGGTACATTTCAAACAATCTTTCCTGCCCTATCTTTTCCCTAACTCAAAGTTCACATGATTCTCCTAGTTAAACCCCTTTAAAAAATTGACATAATGTATTTCCCCTTTCTATTTCTCTATCAATTTTCATTGTAGCTTTCCTACTTCCTCTCTTCTAGATCTCCAGCTGTCATCCTTTGGGACTTTAATATCCCAATCAACACATCTAACAGCTCTGATGCCTCATGATTCCACTCTGTAATCTCTTCCTTTGGCCTTACTCAATGGACTAATTCATCAACTCATATAGCTGGAAACACTCTTAATCTCATCTTTACTTATCTCTGAACCACCTCTAATCACTCTAACATTTCATTTCCTCTATCTGACTATCATCTTTTGCTCATCAGCATACCATATACCTAACCTATAACACCTAATATACATCAATATTGCAGAAACCTCCACTGTCTTGACCTACAGCAATTTTCTACAAATATTAAAACATCTCAAACCCCAGCTCTGCAATATCCCTCTAAAACTTCACCTTCTCATCTGATATAGATAACATGGCACCTCTTATGTTCAAGCGTTATTAGTCACCACAGGTACAAGGTTGGCACACTAAGCTAACCCAATAATTCCAAAAATGCTCCAGCTTAACAGCTTAACACTGCTGGGGAAAATTTAATGCTGCATCTGATTTTCTTCACTATATATTCACACTACACTCATACAGTTTGCCCCTTTATTCTGTTTAAGAAAACTACTTCAATACCCTCATAACCACACTTTTCGAGACCACAAATGCCTTTTTTAACCAATAAAAACTCTTCTTCACTCTTTTGCCACTCCTCCTCCTACTAACTTGACCAGTCCAAACTTCCCATTTCACTTCACTGACAGATTACTGCAATAAGAAAACTAATCACATCACTCAAAGCCCTCTCCTACCCCTACCAATAGTCCCTCAGCCCAACTCCCATCACTACCCTATGCTCATTCACATCCACTACAAAGTAGGTTTCTGCTCTGCTTCAGTCTTTCTGCCCACCACCTGCTCCCTTAATCCTATTCCCTTACATCTTAGTTGCATACTGTCCCCTTCTCTTGCTCTTCCTCTGACTAAAATATTCAATATTTCACTTTCCCCGGTGTATTTCTTGCACCCTTCAAGCATGTAACCAAAACCCTAATTTAAAAAATAAATAAATCAAATCTTGTCTCAAACTCCCCATCCATATATTACCATCCCTCCTTTATTACCATTTGTCTTGAGCTCATTGAAAGAGCTGTGAACACAAGACTGACTTAAAGGTCCCAAAGCACTTGAAACAAGAACCCGGAAAAAAAAGACTGCGCAGCAAGAACCCTGCACTGCAGCTCCAGCAGTGTACATAGTCACAAATAAATAATCAAAAACAAGGTCTACACAACCAATGTGCTACCCAGGTTTAATGAAAGACAGTATAAATACACCGAATGGTTCAAGCTCCTGCTTATAATCAATGCAAATTTCCTGCATTGATAAAGCTCCTCGTTTTGATTACTGCAATTCACTTCTTGCTGATTTTATGCACTCCTAGTTCATCTGCAATCTATAATGAATGCTGTGGTCAGGCTCATCTTCCTGTTATTCCACACTACACATGCCTCCCACCTCTGTGAGCACTCACATTGGCTTCTTATAAGATATAGGGCTCAAATTAAAACAATCTTTTCCTAACGCTGCTCCTATATACCTATCCTGCCAAGGTCTTGGGTCTATAGTCTGCTTATAATCACTCCTTTGACTGTCAGCTCACTAAGAATTCTCTGGAACTGCACATATAATGTGGAACTCCCTTCCCTGCTCCATTAGACTCTCTCACAGTCTCTGTTCCTTCAAAAATAACTGGAAACTCACTACTTCAAGGGGACATATTATTTAAACTTTTAACAGCTTTCCCTCCTAATACCTCTCTAACCCACTTTGTTTCTTCTCCTGCAACTGAACGAGAAAAAACTAATCCTTCATTGTAAACTCTTCTAGCATCCTACTTTTCACATACATGAAATACATTTTATGTAACCTCTTTTTTGATCATGGCCTTTCACTATCTGTTCCTGTATGTCTAACTTGTCTTGTTGCAATTACAAAGGGACCTCGGTTTACTAATTTAATGTGTTCTCCGGGACGTTTCTTATTGTGAAAAATTTGTAAACCGAAACGCGGTTTCCCATAGGAATGCGTTGAAAACCAATTAATCCGTCCTGGAGGTCAGAAAAAAGTCCAAATGAGCTGGCATGGAAACCAACCCACAATGCAAAACACACAATAAAAGGCTTGCAAGCGACGAAGCTCAGCTCCCTACCTTTCCACAGCTTGAGAAATGCACCAAAAAGTCCCAAAACAACTGCAAACAATTTCCAGAATGGCTCCAAAACTGCAAAAGCTGCTCCAACACCTCCACACTTGACGCCACGTGCTACCCAAAGGCTCCAGCATGCAAGGGGTGGTGCTATAAACCTCCCAGGCTCAATGCATCCTGGGGAAATTTGCTTTGTATTGTGAAATCTTTTTGTAAACCGAGACATTATTTTCAATGGATTTTCATTTATAAACCAAAAATTTTGTTAACCGAGGTGTTTGTAAACCGAGGTCCCACTGTACTTGTTTGTTAGTTATTGTACAGAACAGCAGAATTTGTTGGTGCTTTATAAAAAATAAAAAATACGAATAATAATAATAAGATAGATAGATTGTTTTAAGTCAGAAATTAAGTTACACAAATCTGCAATAACCTTAAGGTATCTCTATTAACAATGGAAAATATGAAATGCAATTATGGTTGTCATTGATATGAGTTTGCAGATGTTCTTAATTAATATCAGTGGTTGTGGACAATATAAGTATAGATAGACGGTGACAGTTGGTGTTAATAATACTTTTCCTTAACCTCACAACTGGTGGAATTTCTATGGATGATTACTTTCTGTGCAGCTGTTTAAAGTGCATTTTCAATTCATCTGGAATAAATAAACATTACAGAAGAAGTGTTGCTTTTTTCTGATGAAATAAAACTGGTGCTTTGAATATAACAATCTCATTTAGAATGACTCTCCAGAGAAAAATGACATTCTGGTTCATGCTGAATATTTAGAATTGAATTGTAATAAAAAATAATCACTTTAGTGAAGGGGCAGCTGTTGAGATTCTATAAGGTTGAATGTTGATCATACTAACATAAAAAAGAGATGCAATGGTTATTTTCCTTCTTATTTATATAGTGTGATATGATTGGATGTAAGGTTAGAGCATAGATTTTAAAGTGGACAGTACTAAGAAACCATATAGAAATGTTACACTGAGAATAACTGCAAACCGCGGAAAGGCACAGATAACAATTTGTAGTTTGTTTCTGTGTGCCTGTGCACCTCGTAAAATATGTTTTATAATTTCTATAATTAGCACTAGTTATTAAATTTAATATTGTGGAAGGCAAAACGGTGTAGAAAATAGACAATTTTGAAACTCAAATTCTCCAACTCATTTATTTTTTTACCATTGCTATTTTACTCAAAACTATGCAATTAATTTATTCTTTAAGATTCCTCAGCTAATGAAAAAAAATCATGCTACTTGGCTACTGAAGTTTTATACTGTAATAATGCAAGAATACTAAGCCTCTTATACATACCAATTCTTTACACAAAGTAAAAGATGTTACATCTTTCTTTTATCTTTTCTATGTACTTATTTGTATAATGATTGCTATTGTTATTGTTATTGCTTTTGTTTGTAGTATTCCTGTAAAACTCCCAATAGTGTGCCCTACACAATGAATGATGATAATATGATGCATTATATATATTCATTAAAATGTTTAACACAATATCATGCTTTAGCCTAACATTATGATGTAAAATAATAATTTTCAGTTCCTGTACTAGTCAGTGGTGGAACTAACTTAAAAAGGGCCCTGGTGCAAGAAATGTTTTTTGATCCGACCAACTCCCACAATGCTTTCCCAGCTGGGGATTTACCATAAGTCCATCCTTGTAGAGCTGTATTCATGAGCAGTGTGTTTTGAATGTAAGCACATTTTGTGTTTGTTTTAATGTATGTTTGTATTTGTATGTAGTGTTGCTATTTGAAAGCAGTGGTATGTTTGTGTTCAATGTTTGTGTTTGAATGTGTTTTTATGTAAACACAAACAGAGACACACATACACACACAGATATACACTGACACACTACAATGAGACCCAACACGCAGGATGTAATAGAAAAACGTATACTGGACCTTACAGTGGCCGGACTCTACATTAGACAGCTAGAGAATAGTCAAGAACAAGCCAAGAGAGACAGAAATCATGAAAACGAGGTATACAAGCCGAGTCAGGAAACCAGATGTTAGGATAGTCGAGGTACGTAAGCCGAATCAATGTAGGAGAATGGAGAATAGTCAGTATAGCTGAAGTCAAAATTACCAAATAGAACATCTAGATATAAAGCACTATTGGGAACTAACAAAAGAACCACAACAAGGCAAAATCCTATGTGTGAACCAGCCTTTTATAGGTTGGCTCTTTAAATTGGAAGCCACGTCCCCAAAATGTTCAAATCCGGACATTTTGATGGGCTGTGATGTCATTGGCGTCATGCCGTCGGCACACACACAACGTGGTGACGTCATTAGCTTCATGACGTCGGCGTTCGTGTGCCGTGTCATAAAAGAGGGAGGAACTACAGTGCCCGGCGTTGGAACCGACATAGTGGAGATTGGAGGCAGGAACACGGCCAGAAATGTGAGTGACGATGGCACACACACACTGACACAAAGATGCACACATACCAACAGAGATGCACAAATGTACACACACACAGATATCACATATACAGACACACACAGATAACAGATAACACATATACACAAAAGGATCATAATTTTCATATTATTAGCCACCCCTGCTTCCATACTTTTTTAGTGTAGGAGGGTGTCTTCCCTGGGTCCAGATTGGAGTCTGATGGGAGTATGGTTTAGGCTCTTTCTCCTCTCTGTTGTTCTCCCCTCTCTCCCCCAGCACAGTTGATTGGTAAGTTGGGAGGAAATGCATTGTCTTCCCTTCCTATAAGCATCACAGCTTTACATAGACCAGGGGGCCATGTTGCAATGCTAAAGAGCCACGGCTCCTGACTGGACTACTGATCAAAGATGGCCATCGGTTGCCCCTAAATGCATTGGCCAAACAATGGGCCCCTTGAACTTGCAGGCCCTGTTCTGACACTGCAGAGATTCAAATAATAGGTGATATAGAAAATATTGTCAGGGGTCAATAGTTTTTGGCATGTTTTGCATCACTATTTATATGTACAGATATATAAAAACATGCACACTATAAAAAACTCATGACACAGTAACAAAATAATGGTATCCTCTGTCTCAGTTATTTGGTTTCTTCTTAGTACTCTTTTAAATCTATTCATGACTGTAAATATATTACAAAATTCAGATTGAGGAACAGCACACACAGAAAAAAAATACAGTTTTACATTACTTAAAATAGTCTATCTTAGCATAAAATATGGGAATTCAGTTCCACCATATGCAGGGCCGGATTAAGAGCCCAGTGGGCCTGGTGCTGACAATTAAGATGGGCCTAATTACAGAATCTTATCGACCAAAAACACTAAAACAGGAAGCTCCATCAACCCCTATGTTAATCCGGCCCTGACCATATGGCCGGATCATGTTAAACCCACCACTACTTCACAGTACCCTTATATTGGTTGGTCCTACACTTGGAAGACAAATTAAATAGTGCTAGAGCTAAATGAATTAAAGTGTATTTAATTTATCTGTTGTAAGAGCATTTTGAATATATATATATAATGCAAAAGTAATATGATAAACAAAGTTCATAAAAATACACTGTCAAAGCCAAACAATTAAAGTGATAGTGCTTTGATGTATATAATCACAATGCACATCACAGAGTCCCCATATTTGTGTACTAAGTTAGATAATTTTAAATGGCTTCATCAAATTTTTGTGTGATAAATTCATGTTCCGGTGTGTGTGCCCCCAATAGTATTACCTAATAATAATAATAATGAATTGACAATGAATAAGATGTCAATGTGCATTCCCATGCTAAAGGGAACTACTGTAAAAGTGAATAATGCATGTGCATATAGTGTCATTGAGATAAAGAATTTTAAAACCCACACGAGTGGATAAAACATTGTACTGGCTGTAGTGGCTTACAGTAAAAACACGAGTTCTGTTCAAAGGAAAAGGTTCTTGTTGAAGAAGCCTGGTTGAGTTCTCTGATGAAGCCTTCACTTTCACAGTTGCATTTATGCAGACATTGAACCCTTGTAAATTGGCATTCATGTGGACTTTGATAGTGGCCCACAACTCCTCAGACCACCAGTGCTGGAAAGAAGTGTGTTCAGGTAACTTCATCCCAACTTAAAGAAAGAGACATGCGCGCTAGTAAGAGCCTGGAAGAGGAAAAATTGAGTCTGGACCAGACTCCCATCAGCTTCATCCAGCAACATAATTCCAGGGAAGTCACCCTCCTGCACCCAAAAGATATGAACAGGAGTATGGAATATAAAATATGGAAATTATTACCTGCATGTGTTTTTGTGTCAGTGTTTTTATATGTGTGTATCTGGATTTGCATCTCTATTTGTATCTGTATGTATAGTGGTGGATGCCCAGCTGACAAAAAATCATAGGAGTTGTACAACAAATGTCTTGCACCAGGGCGTTCTCTTCATTCTATACCATCCTTGGATCAAAATAAATTTTAAGCAATATCTTCCATTTCCCCAACATAATTCAGTGAGCTCTGAAAGGCCTCACATCAAAATTGACTCCAAGGAGTATCTTCCATTTTCCCCAGCAACATCCCACGAGCTTGAAAATACTGAAGGCAGCTTTGAGGACACTAATTTACTATAAATATGTTCTTTGTAGCTATTAGTTCTATTATCTTTGTTACTTTCTTTACGGTTCCTTTTTAATGCAATTTTCTGTACATGCAATTTTTTGTGTATTCTGTGTATAGAATCTATCAAAACTTACAGTACATGTGATTATTAATTTCTGGGAACATAGAACCTGTTGGGAAAACTTGTCACTTTTAAAACAACACAGTTTTTCTTGTTTCCCTCCTGATTTGTTCTTACACCCTCCCTTCCCCCACAGTACACACCTTGCTAATATCTCTTCATTCTATCCCATCTAGAGGCATCACAACTATATCCATGTATGTATGTAGTGGGGAATTACGATGCAGCATAAACATAACTAACCCCATTCAACCCCCCACCCCAATAACGACAGGCAACTTAGTATGGATGAACAGGCCACAGCATTTATTATAACATAAATAAATTACTGCATAACACATCCATAACTTTATTTATTAAATCTCTTCTTTTCTGTAACCAAATTGTTATACATAAATAAGCATAAATTAACATATATACATATATAACTCAACACATAGTGTTATACAGTGACCCAACCGTCCTTGCCAATAAACATACAGTGGTTTATAATCACCACTTCCTCTCACCTCCCACCTCGTCATAAATCATATTCTTCCAATGCCCGCCATCAGCCGACCTTATCCACGCTCGATGGGCACGACACCTCAGGCAACCTAATGTTAACCCTTTGAAGCAGGGGAGGTTGAGACATGCAAACATAATGAAACTTACTCCATCCTTAAACATAACCCCTCAAACTTAATTGTCAAGGACATAGCCCTCGCTGTGACTAACTAATACTACAAGGGGTGGGCGGGCGGGCGGGAAGCTGTTTGCTGGCCCGAATCCCAAGTGGCACTGAGGTAAGACCTCCCCTACTAACTCACATAGACCTAACCCCACCCACACACACTTCCCAAGACACTACCACGCATCTATCCCCACACTCCTACATGTGCCCTTGTCCTCATAGTTGCGCTATCTCCCCAGGGCCTCTCCAGCAATATAGTCCATTTTTTTCACTATGCATGCCTTTCCAGATGTTTAGCATTTCCCCGATTACCTCTTCAATCACATCCCGTCTTAGCAGTTTGTGCAAATGCCTGTCCTTCTAAGCTCCCCTTGTTCCCTCTTGTCTCAGGTCCCCTTTATAACCTTTAGATTGTAAGCTCACAAGCTAGTTAGCTTAGTATTTAGTATAACAGGGCTGTAAATGTTAATCTCTGCTCACACGCAAGCTTCTATATTCCTTTTGTATTGATTTGTCTGTATTGTCTATTTTCCCTGCTTGTACGGCACTGTGGAATAAGTCGGTGCTTTATAAATGCCAGAATAATAATAAGTTCCATCACTAAATGTTAGAATTTTTGGTGTCAGTGGCAGAATTAAGTATCACAAATCAAAATAAACATGCTTGACCATCGCGCATTTAGTTTGGTTTGTGATTTGGCTACATTTACACATTTAATAACCTCCCATCATCTAACATCCTATGACATGACTGTAAATTTGGGAAATCACTATGCAGGTGGTAAAAACATTTTTTTAATTAAATAAAAAATATATAAATAACCAAATTCATAGTGAAATTCACTATGTATTCCCTCTCAATTGCTGACAACTCTCACTTTAGTAAATAATCATGCATGTTAACTTTATACCAGTTGGTTGCCAGTAGATAGAAATTTAATTGACAGGTATCTCATACTTTGATTTCTTGACATGTGAGTGTCCTTGCAAATTTAGCCTGCTGTGTTTTATTATTTAATTTATGAGCAATCAATAATAGAATATTATTTTAAATATATATATATATATAGCAACTATTTTAATTATCTATAAATGAATGAAGAAAATAGCCAGGTGATAATTTATGTTAACTGACAGAATTAAACTGATGTCCACTGGCTATTAAGGCACCTCATTTAGGTGTGATATTGGTAGACAATAACTTTCGGCTCCCAGGAGGGGTTGAACAATGTCTTTCTACAAAGGGCTATGGCAGAATACCAAGATGAATAGATTGTGCTCATTGTCTGCATCATAAAAAGAAGTCATAAAAAATGACATTACTTTTGCATTGCTGCATAGTGCATAGGGGATGATATGTAACACTCATTATGGAAAAAAAAACTCCAGTCTCTTTGCATCCTCCAGCTATAATCAATTGCACATCATTAACACAAAAGAAAATCTTTACTAATTAGCTTTTTACGATCAAATAGATATCACTATGAATGTTTCATAGCAACCAATTTTAGATTGTTTATTGCTCTACAGACAGGCATTAAAAAAATCCAAACGATATTAATATGTTTTAGAATCATGATAATACAAAACGATTATGGGAAAGATAAATTAGAAACATCAGGTTATAATAATGCATCTCAAGCCTTTTGAGACAGCTCCAGCAGCAATTATTGGGTTTTGTATGGTCACAGAATTTATAGCATGTCGCTTGTTGGTTGAGAATGTAGATGTCAGGGCTGTTGAAAAGAGAATGCGTCCACAAAGTGTCTCCATCCTAGAGTAAACAATATACATTTCATATTAATATTTTTGCACATCTCTAATCTTAAAACAAAGTGTCATTTTAATTAGAGTAATTAATTCACTTCATAGCCTTGGCGAGAGGGGAAGGAAGCAATAGAATCTCAGAGAACAATAAAATAGTATTTGGTGTTTTTGTTTGGTACTTTGCACACAGGGCCAGTTTAAGAATTAGCCCACTTGTATTTTGACTCCGCTATGACCTCAAATACTCTTCTGAAAATTACAGAGCCAGTCTATCCTAACTAACTTATAAACATTTTCTTCAATGAACAAAGTGTACTTTAAGTGCATTTTAAAATCACATTAGTGCATACATAACAATACTAACTAAAAACTAAGTCGAAATGCATATAGCAGAAACAAAATCATTTCAAATGCTGCTATGGTTCAAAATACATGACAAATTATTTGAATGATCAATATTGATCTGTCTATCTTGGCAAAATAATAAGTAACACCATAGCACTGATACTAGGAAATTGCTTGTATTCATATACTGTCTGTTATTCCCCCCACAACATAATTAAAATGTGTCTCAAATTGTACTGCCCATTAAAATGGATAATGCTGAATTAATTAGCATTGAAATTCTCAATTTTCACAGCTTCTTTGTCTGGTTGTATACAGGTACCAGTGCTTATCCTTTGATAGTACTCAGTGTTGATCTGTACCCTGATTACAGAGAACTATCTACTCCGGTCAGTATTACTATAATCCATATAGCAATTTCTTAGTAGACATTATGTGACGTAGGCCCCATTGTATGCTTATAATAATAAACTCTATTTTTATAACACCAATATTTTTTGCCTTGGCTCACCCTTTTGATATTTTTTATATTTTTTATATTTTATTGTTGTAATCTCTTTTATAATAAGGGATGCTGCATGTGTTCAACTTGTAATATATTTACTTCTAATTAATAATTTAAATCTATTGTATACCCGACTCTTATATTTGTTTTTTTAACAAGGAGCATATATTATACAAAGAGAAAATATGATGACATTTCACTGCTTTGCTATGATTTTGACAGCTCAAAGCCACTTTAAAGCTATTATGGGAAACATAAACTAGGACCTACGCAAAGGCAGAATCTATTTTATTATTTTACTAAAACCATCATAAAAGAAAACCTTAAAAAAGTAGCTAATAGTATACAGGTTCCCTAAATTGCTCTAAACCTAAGAAAAAAAACAATCTTTACTAAACCTCCCCATGACTCCCATACTTAACATTTCCTTGATAATTAACCTTGTCAGTGTTAAACCCTACCGAGGGTAGATGCACGGACATAGTACTTAGCATTCCTTGGTCCTTCTGGTCAGAATCCTGGGGTCTATACCTTGCAATATTGGAAAGGAAATGGTATATTTTATAATCAGACATTAGAATGGTATTTGGAAGGCCTCGTGGTTCATGATTATTACTGTAGCCCATTCATATCCCAATTCTACTGTACACAGTGATGGGCAGAAGCAGTGTTAATATAAATCATGTCTCATATACTGAGCATGAGTCAATGTACCAAGTCCTTACAGTAAAAAAAGGTAAGTTTAATTGTTAATAGAAAAGGTCACCTTATCCCATGCAAAGGAGGTTATTTTCTTTTCCACTAATTTCAGCAATGGTCCTGTGGATACCTGCTTGTTTTGTTAGGGGTGGGTTTTTGTATTCTTTTATGGGTATCTCAGGGACCTGTAACCCTTTACTTTAAATGCTGTATCTATTGCAGCCCTGTCAGTGCTATGGTTCAGTTCAGCATTTGTGACATTGAAAGGGTTACATTTTTGTTTCATTTGGCAGTGGGAGCAAGGAAGATGGCTTTAGCACTGTGCTGCTAATGTTGATGTTAACGGAGCACATACAGTTTACACCAATTTTGAAAGATAATTTGCTAATCTTCCGACAACACCTTTCATGGAATTTTACAATTGCTGCGAAAAAACGACAGCAGAATTGACTTTTAGACCAAAAGATCATTCTCCAACTCCGTTATTGCTGCAGGTCTGAAATCTCCACTTTTCTTGCCAGCTCTTCACATACCATGTTTAGTGAATTAGACGCCATTATCATCTAACGCAACATCCCTTTATCTTTTCCTGCTCGTATCCTCTGTGGCTGTTTGGATTGCTTTTCTTGACTTTTAAATCTATATTTTTCTTTTGTTGAATGAAGGCAGAATGTTTATCATATTTGTATTATAATTCACGCTGGCTAAAAATCTTCCATATGAATGTAAATTTTACTATTAATGATCTTGCATAATGTAATCAATGAAGGAAAGGCATTATATTTGTATTTGTCCTTTTCAAATAATACAATAACCTAAACAAAGATAGCGCATTTAAATGCCAGGTATTGGGGCCATAAATACACGTCAAGCACTATTATTAATGTATTCTACTGAAGGATCCTGAGAATGCACTACTTTGTTCCATGTAACAGATATCAACCACAGTAAGGTAGACAGAGCTGTCAGGATCCCCATTGCAACCTGAAATGTCCCTGGCTGCTCAGAATGACAGTAATTACCTTGGCTTTTGTTTCTGTAGCTGAACTGATAAAGCGTACCATATTGTTTCTTATTGCCACCTGCAGATGATACCTGAAATCCAAATGTCAGAAAGAAATCTATCGCAAAACACCTAATGATTCCTGGAATAGGACTGCATGTAATGATGGCAAAATTATACAATTAACTATGTGATAAAAGCATTCATATTTCTGGATTGTCACTACTTCTAAGAATATGCAGCTAAACCCATGTAGACAAGGGAATGTATTATCCAGATGCCTGAAAGGTAAAGAAAATGATAGTCCACCAAATTAAAAAAAAGTAACTCACAACTCTGCAGTGAACCGAACAGGTCATATTGTTAGTGTCACTATATGGGCTCTGTTTAAAGTATTGAAGAGGGCAGATAAAAAGGCATGTCTTGAAATCTTTTCGACAGTTCTTTAGACAGATACTAAAAATTGATTTCGTATTCATCTAATGGCAGCACTTTCTGGCCACACACATTCAGACCCTACAGCTTGCATCTTTAATTGCAGTGTTTGGGGAGCAGCACTAAAATGTACAAGTCTTTTTCAGATCACTGTTAATGTTTAGCTCTTTGTTTGTTATCAACATATCTTAATTAGTATATAAAACTAAATGAAATAATTCTACAGGAACGCTAACTGAGGCTTTATACAGCATGATGATCCAAATTAATATGCCCTAGATTGGAATGGTAGAGTTTCAGCATGTAGGGATTAGCATAGGAGTAAAGCAGATGACTCAAATTAGCCAAGGCACAATACATCCTCAACTAATCTATTTCCGAAACAAAAAGCAGGTGGTAAAATTATTAATGACAACCTGGTACTGAAACAAATGTATGGCCCGTTATAATTAAAGAGACACTCCACTACCAAAATAAAAATGTAAAAGAAATCTAAGTTTAGTAGATATACCCATCAATGAAAACATGCATTTCTTTCTAGTTATGCTTTTTTTTTCTTTTCATTTGGGGTATATCTAAAGACAGCTTGCAAAAAGCTGCCGACCTTTTGTCTGCAGCCTTTGCAAGCCATCCCCATTTTCACCATCCCCTTTTTCCTCATCCCAGAATTTCTGTTGCTGTCCAATTACAGTATTCCTAATGCAGCTCAATGAGAAGTCTTTGCAAGGCAGGTGCTATGGGTAATTTCTCTACTACCAATGTCCCCTCTTGAGAACGATTTTATACTTTTCTTTACACTCCCCCTTCTGTGGACTGTCTCCTACCTCAGGATTGTGTGTCTTGCCTGTTTTCCAGCTCACTCTGTAGAGCGGCGAGCCCCGTGAGTGCAGTGATCGTGGCATTACTTTGTTTTGGTCACCCGGTATCTGGGGGTTTTGGAGGGTGTTGGGGTTGCCTGGCGCTAAATTTTCACGGTCACGGTGGTACCTACCTATCACACCTCACACAGGAAAACCTGAAGTGTTCCCTCTAACTTTATAGGTAATTGCTCTGCAGGATTTAGTCTGTACAGTGCTGCTTACACTGATGCAATGCACATAGTTACTTGGATACAAATCTATGTGAAAGTGCCAGATTGTTTATATATATATATATATATATATATATATGTGTGTGTATATATATATATATATTTATATATATATGTGTATATATATATAAAACAGTTGCCATTTGTGGGTGTCCTCTGATGTACATTGCACACCACCTGGGGTGAGCCCCCAGTTATATATGGGTTGGATTCTGTTCAGACAGACACGGCAGAGGTGAGCCCCCTTATCATGGTACCTATATAGCCCAATTCATCAACGCTGTCTACTTGTTAACCAACTCTGATGTTCAACTGGGAACTCTAAAGTGGATAAAACCCTCAGTGGTGCCACCTCCCACACAGAGAGTAGCCCCCCTATATGTATATGAGACTTCCACATCTCCCATTTCACGTAAGGGAAACCCCTTTCAGTACACTAAAGGGCGAGCCCCTCTCATATTGGCACCAACATCTCTGGTTTGTCGCCTGGCAGCACCCAGTATTACACATTTCTGTACCCAGTTGTAGCCCAGTTGTACCAGGAGCCTGGCACCACGTGGGGTGCATTTCATGCAAGTAGCGTAAACCAGCTGTCACTGTTCCCCAACAGGATAGTTTGATCAATATGAGTGACACACCCCCACCGTCACAAGACCTCCAGGCATTGATCAACGGCTCAGTAGAAAAAGCCCTCATGAATGTGCTGCCCCAACCCACTGATGATTGGTCACCAGACAGGTAACCGGCGGTCCCAAATGCCACTGGAAAGGGGCGGTCTCCCCTGCGACTAGAATTAGGCTCCAGTGAAACGCCGGAGAACTGAAAAACTGAACCCCCCCTTGACCCATTCCTCGGACTCCTACCCATCTCGTTTGTTGATGGTGGTGGATGAATGGCAGACGGAGAGGTCCGCATGCAAAGGGGACAACTGGCAGGACTTACCTCAGATGGACTCCCACTACGTGAAGGAAACGGAGCTAGGGGATGACTTATGAAGGCAGGACTCCCAACCGCCTAAGCCCATGGAGGAGGGTGTATTCCTGGACGACCTGGGGAAACCTTGTTCGATCCACATTCCATCAGGCACCAGAGATCATGGCAGTGGTCCATCCCAGACCACCTTGCACAGTTTGTGCACTTTTGGCTTCCCAAGCCGCTGGAGAGAGAAGTACAGACCAAACTCAGGGCAGAATGCCCTCGCTCGCTCCTGCCTGACAAAGTTGCACTCACACCTGAGTTCGATACCACAGTGCTGGTGTTCATGTCTAGATCAGGCCGTGACCCACAGAAGTGCATAGAGAAGGGCCTGAAGCAGAGCCAGTGCAAGGATTTTTGCCGCCCACCCATGTGACATCACAATGACCCACCCATATGATCTGCCATATGAACTAACGCCAGTGTGTGTTTACATTAAAAAGCCTGCAGGGACAGGCTATAGACACCAGAACCATTTCATTAAGCTGCAATATACTACATTGCCTACTTACAACCAAATGAGGATGGTGATTGGCTCTGGCTGCAGTTTGGCTCCACTGGTCTGGTGTAGAACAGGATCTCTGTAGGCTGTTTGTAACTGTGGTCACAAAATTCAATGTTCTGGGAGAACAGGATGCAGCTCCCCTTACACAGCTCAAGGTCATGGTCCCAGGGCCTGATGGTGAGTATGCCCACAAGGCCCACCCATATGTACACCTATATGTTTCACCCATGAGTTCGCTCACAGGGAGTGGAGTGTGTAGGGCATGTGTTATGTGTTATTGTAGAGGATCTAATGTGTGTGCGCTTATGGAAGGTAGTGTATAGTGATACCAGTTTGTTTATGTGTAGTGGATGCAGTGTGTTTTTATGTAAGGGATAGAAATCAGTGTGTGTTTGTGTATAAGGGATGTATTGTGTGTTTCTGGTTGTGTGTAAGGGATGCATTGTGTGAATCTGTGTTTGTATGCATAAGGGATGCAAGGTGTGTTTCTGTGTATGTAAGGGATGCAGTGTGTGTGTCTAAAGGGTGCATTGAGTGTGTGTAAGAGATGCATTGTGCTTCTGTGTGTATGTAAGAGAAGCCAGTGTGTGTTTGCATGTGTGTGTAGGGATGCATTGTGTGTGTGTGTGTGTGTGTGTGTTTGTGTGTGTATGTAAGAGAAGCAGTGTGTGTTTGCATGTGTGTGTAGAGATGCATTGTGTGTGTGTGTGCGTGCATAGTGTGAAAGAGCTCCCTGTCTTGCCCCCTGTCCTATAGAGCTCTCCCTTCTGTCCCTTAGAGCTCTCCCCTGCCCCTTAGTGGTCTCTCCTCTCCCCCCCCCTCCCCTAGCGGTCTCTTCTCACCCCCCATCAACTTCCCTGTGTTCTCTTCACCTCCTCTTCTCCTCACCCACCTCCCTGTGTTCTCCTTACTCCCCCCTCTCCATGTGTTCTCATTACTACTCCCCTCTCACTGTGTTCTCCTTACTCCCCTCTCTCCATGTGTTCTCCTTACTCCCCCTTTCCCTGTGTTCTCCTTACACCCCCCTCTCCATGTGTTCTCCTTACTCCCCCCTCTCCCTGTGTTCTTCTTACTCTCCCCACTCTTCCTGTGTTCTCCTTACTCCCCCCAGTTTGTTCTCCTTGCACCCCCCTGTTCTCCTTGCCCCCTTTGTTCTCCTCACCTCCCCTTCCCTCTATTTGTTCTCCTCCTCACCCCCCATTTGTTCTCCTCCTCACCCCCCATTTGTTCTCCTCTATTTGTTCTCCTCCTCACACCCCCTCTATTTGTTCTCCTCCTCACCCCCTCACCCTCTATTTGTTCTCCTCCTCATCCCCCCTCCTCTATTTGTTCCCCACCTCACCCCCTCTCCCCCTCTATTTGTTCTCCTCCTCATCCCCCCCTCCTCTATTTGTTCCCCTTCTCACCTCCCCTTCCCTGTAGCCATGGCCGAGCTCCTCTCTGGTCCGCGGTACAGGAGTTTCTGTTTCCTGTACCCGGCCGGGCTGATAGGAAGTGCACACGAGTTTGCACTTCCTATCAGTCCGGCCGGGTCGCGGACCGGAAAGAAGCTCGGCCATGGCTACATGGAAGGGGAGGTAAGAGACAGTGCTGCAGCCACTTGAGGCTCTTTCCAGAACTTGCCAATAAGGTCTGTAATGCAAGGGCCATCTGGTCCATGCGATTATTCATTTCTACGAACCTATCCTCATACGTGGTTCTCAGGGGACTTACACCTGCAGGGTCAATATGGCCTTGTTGTAATGTCAGGACTCCAAGGAGACCCAACACGCAGGGTGTAATAGAAAAACATATACCGGACCTTAGACTGACCGGGCTTTACGTTTGACAGAAAGAGAATGGTCAAAGACCAAGCCGGGTTCAAGGAATACAGAAATCACAAAAACGAGTATACTAGCTGAGTCAGTGAACCAGATAAGAGAGTAGTTGAGGTACGATAGCCAAGTCAAGAACAGGAGAATGGAGAGTAGTCAGATAGCCGAGGTCAAGATACAAAAAAGAACAATCAGGAAAGAAGGGAACCAAACAAGAACCACAACAAGCAAAGTCCAATGTGTGAACCAGCCTTTTATAGGTTGGCTCTTCAAAATTGGAAGCCACGGCCCCAAAATGTTCAAATCTGGACATTTTGGCGGGCCGTATGCGGCATCATGACGTCATTAGCGGCATGCCGTCAGCGCGCGCCACATCATAAAAGGGGGCAGAGTCCCAGTTGGAACTGCTGGAGTGGAGTCTGGGAGCAGAAATGCTGTCCAAAAGGTGAGTGAGCATGACACTTACAATACTTTCCCTAACCTCACTCCCTCTGCTCTTCTATGTTCATTCACACCTGCTACAGTGGAAGAGGTTTCTGCTCTGCTCCAGTCCTCCCGCTCCACCACCTGCTCCCTAGATCCAATTCCCTCGCATCTCATTCGTACTCTGTCTTCTTTGATTTCTCTACCTCTCACTGATATTCACAATCTCTATCTCTCCTCTGGCATATTCCCATTGCCCTTCATACATGCAACTATAACCCCAATTCTAAAGAAGCCCAACCTTGACCCTAACTCCCCATCCAACTATCGTCCTATCTCGCTATTGCCTTTTGCATCCAAGATTCTTGAAAGAGTTGTGTATGCGAGATTGACAGACTTCTTTCTGCTAGACCCGCTTCAGTCTGATTTCCACACTAAGCACTCTGTCGAAACGGCACTAACCAAAGTATCCAATGATTCATCCATTCGCTGCAAAATCTCATGGTCACTACTCTATCCTAATTCTCCTTGACCTTTCTGTGGCTTTTGACACTGTAGATAATCAACAGCTTCTTCTCATCCTCCACAATATCAGTCTTCAAGATATTGCTCTCCCCTGGTGCTCCTCCTACATCTCCCATCGCTATTTCAGTGTTTCTTTCTCTGGCTCTGCTTCTTCTCCCCAACTCCTCTCTGTTGGTGCCCCGAAAGGTTCAGTCCTTGGTCCCCTGCTGTTCTCCATCTATACTGCCTCCCTTGGTAAACTCATTAGCTCCTTTGGCCTCCAATATCATTTCTATGCGGATGACAAGCAAATCTATCTGTCCTCTCCTGATCTCTCCCCATCCCTCTTGACTAGTGACTCTGACTGCCTCTCTGCTATTTCTAACTGGATGGCTGCCCACTTCATTGAACTCAATTTGACCAAAACTGAAATTCTGGTCTTTCCTCCCTCAGGTGTTGCTACTCCTGTGTCTTTCTCCCTCCAAGTCAACGGTGCTACCATCAGTTCCACTATGCAGGTGCTCCCAACTTGCACCGTTACAGTCCATAATGAATGCAGTGGCGAGGCTCATCTTCCTGTCCGCCCGCACCTCCCAAGCCTCACCCTTCTGTCAGTCCCTACATTAGCTTCCTGTAAGATATAGGGCTCGATTTAAAACTCTGGTTCTTGCTTTCAAATCTCTACATAATGCTTCTCCCACCTATTTATCCTCCCTAATAGACAAGTATGTCCTGTCGAGGCCTTTACGCTGTGCTGAAGCCTTACGTCGATCTTCTGACTCTCTGATGCTCGCCTTCAACACTTCTCTAGGGCTGCACTGTTCCTGTGGAACTCACTTCCTTCCTCCGTAAGTGCTCACCCAGTCTCCACTCCTTAAAAAAATTTATTAAAAACCCACTTCTTCATAAAAGCGTGTAATTAATGTTAATAGCTCCCGACAGATTCCTCTCTTGCAACTGTCATTAGTCTAATACTATCCTTACCTTTTGTGTCACTTTACCACACTCCCTCTAGCATGTAAGCTCATTGAGCAGGGCCCTCAACTCCTCTGTTCCTGTGTGTCCAACTTGTATGGTTACAAGTTCATCCACCTACTGTAAAGTGCTGCGGAATTTGTTGGCGCTATATAAATAATAACATAATAATAATTAAACCACCCTTGTTTACTAATGCTAAGTATTTTTTACTTAGGATTAGTTAGGTTTTCTATTTGACCAAAATTAAGAAAAGGAAGGGCTTTTCATAATGTTGATCTTTCAGCTTTTGAGTAGATAGCTTCCCTAATCCTTGTGATATTGCTATAAAGACACCAAATAAAGGAGCTATCATTAATTTGGTACCCTTAAATATGGCAATCCCACAAGGGTACCAATTTGGGGAGTTATCTATTAAACAGCTGCAAGATGCAGCCGAGGTCCATGGCACTGATGGAAACTTAATTTGTCCGAATGATATTCAGATACAAAAATAATATTTGTTGCATTCGCACAACTTATAGCATTTAATTCCCTAGCAAGCCTCCTTTGCAGGAATGTACTGCTTGAAAATCAGTATTCCCTTGAACAAATTTGACTATGCAGATATTTTGGTCAGGGATGTAAGTTTATGAAAATGTTTTTGACAAGTGATCAATTAGTAGCCTAATTCTGTGCAGACAGTCATACTGTTGGTAATTTCTAGGGGAGCACTAGGTGTTGTCACTGAAATAGAGGAAACAGAGAAGCTGTTTACACCTATCACTCTTCATAATTCCCTGAAAAAGAGGGATGGCTAGGATGGGGTGCTTATGTCCTAATATTGTTTTCACAATCCCAATTACTAGCATTGCCATTACTGCTCAAAATGTCCTTGTTTCAGTGCGGTCAGTGGGATACCACATATTATTTCTGCTAATAACTAAGGAATTGGCTGTGAGGTGTTGGTTGGCATACAATGTATTTACACAGCCATAAGCTTAAACATATCCATCATAAATAGGCTAAAATAATGTTCTGGATCACTACTGTCAATTCTGGTTTTGATACTAGGTTGCCAAAAAATTTTTTTTTTCAGGGACATTTAGATTTGTTGTTCCCCAGTTATGCTGAGAAACAGTGCAGCATTCTGAAGTCCTCCTGGATGGTGGTACTGTGGGAGCAACATTATCAGAAGACTTGCTTAGGGGCTTTACAGGTCTCATCTGACTCATGTGTCAGCATTGTGTAGGTGTCCTCTGCAGTGTAGTAATGGGCAATGGCAACTTTTTAAGGGATGAAATAATTTTTACCCTACCTGCCTAACACACACTCTTCAACCCATTCCCCCAATTCCCACTTCCACCCACAGATAGCTACACACCAAACAAAATCAACTGATCACAGAATAAAATGCTTTGATGAGCACTAAAATGTTGGTAAAAAAAAAAAAAAAAAAAAAAAAAAAAAGGGCTGGATAGGTAAGATACAACTCTTTAACACTATAAAGTGATCAGGAAGGGTTTAAAAAAAAACTATGGTGTTAAAATGGTAAGATTTTAAAAAATAAATTAAAAAAATCTGATCCCCTCCCCCAAAAATAATTAAAGTACACACTAGGTTACTGATCACTCTGATTACAGTATTAGAACTGTAATCAGCATGAACGGGTTAAATCTATTTTTTTTTTTTTAAAACATACATTAAAACTTGGAACACGATCATCAATGATCTTTTTGCCCATAAAACTAACAATTTGCTTTGAAATTGTATCAGTAATTGTGGTGAAAGGCTGTAAACGCAATCATGTGATTCCAATCGCAACTGATTGGATGCTGGGAAACTTCCTTAGTTGCCAGGCAGTTCTCCTGGTTTCCCTCATCAGATCTGATGAGGTAAGTATTATTTGGGTGTGCTTCATCTGCATCAATATTAGGATGTGTTATTATGCACTAATTTTGTTAAAGCCCATGCTGTTCATAATGACATGTCCTAACGGTGGCAATGTGTTAACAGGGAAAACATATGAAATTATTATTATTATTGAATAATTATTGAATTATTATTAATATGGATAAGGGGGTTTGGCTGTGTTATGTGGTTTTTATATCTCCCTTGATTTATTGTTGGTAAAGTGATTGCCAGTTGTATTATCATTCATTAGATGCTTGAAACTGTTTAGATAGAGCCTCTGAACTGGTTAATAGCTTTGAGTTTCATTCCTTCTTCTTTTCTTTTACATAGTTACATAGTTACAGAGCTGAAAAGAGACTTGCGTCCATCAAATTCAGCCTTCCTCACATATGTTTTTGCTGTTGATCCAAAAGAAGGCAAAAAACCCAGTCTGTAGCGCTTTCAATTTTGCAACAAACTAGGAAAAAATTCCCCAAAATAGCAGTCAGATGTCTCCTTGGATCAAGCAGCTATTACCCCACTAATTAGAAATTATATCCCAGTATGTTATGATTTTGCAAGTACTTATCCAATTTCAGTTTAACCCCTTAAGGACCAAACTTTTGGAATAAAAGGGAATCCTTAAGGGGTTAAACATCTATATGGACTCTGATAAAACCACCTCGTCGGGTAGAGAATTCCATATCCTTATTACTCTTACTGTAAAAAAAACTTTTCTTTGCCTTAGATGAAATCTCCTTTCTTCCAGTCTAAATGTGTGACCTTGTGTCCTATGCATAGCTCTGTTTATGAATAGATTTCCAGCTAATGGTTGTACTGGCCTCGAATATATTTGTATATTTTTATCATATCCCCTCTGAGGAGCTGTTTTTCAAAACTAAAGAGATTTACATTTTTTAACCTTTCTTCGTAACTAAAATGCTCCATTCCCTTTATCAATTTTGTAGCTCGTCTCTGCACTTTTTCTAGTGCCATGATATCCTTCTTTAGAACAGGTGCCCAAAATTGCACAGCATATTCAAGGCGTGGTCTTACCAGTGATTTATAAAGAGGCACAATTATATTTTCATCCCGAGAATTTATGCCCCTATTTATACATGACAAAACCTTACTGGCCTTAGCAACTGCAGATTCACTTTGCATATTGCTGCCTAATTTGTTGTCTATAACAGTTCACAAATCCTTCTCGTGTGTGGTTATCCCTAATTCACTACCATTTAGGGTGTAAGTTGCTTGTGCATTCTTGACCCCGAAGTGCATAACTTTACATTAAATTTAATCTGCCATTTTAGTGCCCAATCCCCCAATATATCCAAATCCCTCTGCAGCAAAACAATCTTCTGCTCACATTTTATTACTTTACAAAGTTTTGTGTCATCTGCAAACACCGAAACATGGCTTTCAATGCCCATTTCAAGATCATTTATATATATGTTAAAAAGAAGCGGTCCCAAAACAGAACCCTGAGGGACACCACTTACCACTTTTGTCCAGCCTGAACATTTACCATTAATGACAACTCGTTGTACTCTATCCTTAAGCCAATGTTCTACCCAAAAACAAGAATAATCAACTAGACCATTTTTTTTTAGTTTGAAGACTAACCTATTGTGAGGAACTGTATCAAATGCCTTGGAAAAATCCAAGTAGATCACATCCACTGCAACACCCTAATCTATACTTCTACTTACTTCTTCGTAGAATGCAATTAGGCTAGTTTGACATGACCTATGTTTCATAAAACCATGCTGATTATTGCTAATAACAAAGTTCTTCACAATGAATTCCTGAATATTATCCCTTAATGGCCCTTCAAATATTTTCCCAGTAACAGAAGTTAAGCTCACAGGTCTATAATTTCCAGGCAAGGATTTTTTTTTTAAATATAGGAACCCTTTTTGTTTACTTCATTAATTTCAACTGTGTGTTTAAATAGTGTTAATAGGCTACCCATGCTATTTTTGTTTTGATATTTTATATGTGTATGTGCTGTATGCTTATTATTTTTTTTTATTTTTTTTTACTCAATAGAAATAAAAAGGTTTTAATGAAGAATATTGTAATTTCTTTCAGATTTTGGATAACTCCTTAGTAGGCCCCTGTTTCTGAATATAATAATACAAAAAAAACATGGGTTCTCAATTGTTTTTGTTTTCTAAATATTCATACTCATTTAACATGATCAATAGATGGATGGATGAATGGCCAGGCAAAATGAACAGGTGGAACGGACTGACAGACAGAAAGATAATCTCTTCACAATATCCATATGCATTGTCTGTTATAACAAATGACAACTAGATAAATAATGAGCATGCATTTTTTTCTATTTTATATTGTAAAATATTTTAGACAACTTTATAAGCAATATAATATATAAACATGCATACTAGCTTAGCCACCTAAACTAATCCCCCACCATGAAGATATGGACTTCCACCATATGTAATAAAAATGTAAGATCTTCTCAGACAATCGCCATAAAAAAAGATATATATTTCATTTTCCCACTGATCTTACAGCACAGTGTGTTTTCGTTAGAAGTAATATCTTGCTCTGAGCATTGACTTTGATTCACACATATGAGGCTGCAGCCAGCTCTAGATGGCAATTACCAGACCAGAAGCCAAACTTCTAAAGTAAACACACTGTATAATAAGAGACATTTAAACATTAGACCTATTATTTGAGAAGTATGTAGGAAGGCTGTTAAGTCACTGCCAGCCAGGGACGTGTGGCAGGAGCTAAAGATGTTTTGGTGCTTAGAGTTTCCTTGAAATATGCTACTAATCTTAAAATGTGGAATCCTCATTGGATAGGGTTTGTCCTTAATTTACTATGCCTTGTTTTAATGTTTTATGCATTTTTGCAATTATTTGAATCTTTTTGTGTGGAATTTGACAGCTAATTTACTATCACCAAATTTTATTGAACTGAAAACCAAATTGCTAAATGAAGGATAAAAAGCTAATTCTTTTACAAATTTGAATCAAACTTAACTTGCCAAAATATTTATCACAGGCAACAAAAATATTATTGAAGAAAAGCAATGAGTAAAGGAATCAATTGATCCCTAATAAAATGTCATCTTGGAAGAGTACCTGCTTTTATGCGGCAAATTCTTTGATTTGTTAAATGGCCTTGATTACTTAATGGATATTTTTTTGCCATGGACATTCATTAATGACAGTCATGTATAACACCTTTGTTGTTTGCATGTTACATTTTTGTTTATAAATCCAAGTTTATTGAGAGAATAAAATGGAAAAAGAAGACAGCATCCATGAAATAGCAGATCGATATGCAAATGGTCATGAGCAGTAACAAATTTCTGGAGTTTTAGCGATAAGTGCATAGGATCCAGAAGCAATGATATATAAAATGAAAAAAATATGTAATATGATATTATATACAGTAAGTGAATAGCTGTTGATTAGGTGTATTAAAGCACTGTAGAGCTTAAATATCCATCATGCGGTCCATGTGGAAGGGAATAGGAAGAAAGAGAGTGAAGAAGACAAAAATGGGGGTGTAACAGGACCCCAGATTGGGGTACAAGAAAGGGAAAAGGTAAGGAAGAAAAAGGAAAATGGATGTCTCCTCTGCTTAATTAAAATAGTCTGTGCATCAGGGAAAACATATAATCTACCCAGTAAAGCTTGAGTCTAGTATAGTGCTGTGTTTGTACCTGAATCACACGCTTTCAAATTGTCTAATCTCCTACACCATAGCAGACGAGAAGAGATGGAGTGGCTCGGCTATATACAGTATTGTTGCTTTGGCAGAAATAATCAAGCAAGCATTAATCAAGCAAACTCTTATATGTCTTAAATGGTAAGGCAGTGTGATGTAAATGTAATGCCACAGGTCTAAAAGGGGATGGGTTGTCTACCGTTCAACAAATAATTTTAAAGACCTTGTGACAAACTCCCCTTCTCAAGTGAGTTTGCCACGAGCCTGCTTGCCTGCCTCCTGCCCACAGACTATGGACCCTGTAATATGCAATGTAAAAGTCTCCGTTTGTGTATTTGGACTATATAGTATGGCAATCGAACAGCCACACGAACCGGAGACCACCAGGGAGCATGTTAAACCGAATTGCTACTTTGCAGCAATTTCCACTGCAGTGTTCATCTTGGTGGCCACATTTCCTATAGACGACCATGAGGTGGTGGCCATCTTGTTCCCATGAATGCAGGCAGCAGTGTTTGTTTGTTGAGTTCTTGGAACTGAAAATGGACACAGAAACTCCCGAACACCACTGGACTTCCAGTTCTACAACACTGTAGTCTAAGACAGCCTGCCCATATCCCCAACTGCAGAATCCCGGCCAAGATGAGGCTGTCATCAGAGGTCTTCTCCAAGAGCAGGGTAAGAACCTGGGAGAAGAGGGTGTCATCCCTCCCCAGCCACAGTGGGCATGCCAGGGACAGGGGGTAGTTTATTCCTCTCTCCTACAACCAATTCCCAACCCTGTTCCGGGTGCATCTACTGACATCCCTCCAGCAGAAGAGCTGTCATCAGGGCAGAGCTCAGCTGGCCTCTGCCCTACCAGCCCATTGGTTCCAGGGCCTGGCAACAAACAGGTCATGCAAGCTGAGCTGGCTACAGGGCAGAGCGCCGCTGGCCTCTGCCCATCAAGCACGGATGGCTTCACGTGAGTTTGCTCCTGGAGGAGCCTGCTTGCCAGCCTCCTGTCCACAGACTATGGGCCCTGTAATATACAATGAAAAAGTCTCAGCTCGTGTATTTGGACTATGTGGTTCGAGAACCAAACAGCCGCACAAACCAGAGACCACCAGGGAGCTTGTCAATCCTAGTCTTTGTAAGGACTAGAACTCCCAGGACGGAGTGCCGTCCAGTGCCTGGGGGTTGCTAGAGCGAGTTCACCCATTTGGCTCCAGGAGGGAGTGGTTCCAAGACCCGATTCAAGCCACAGCGACTGGGGACCTAAGTGCTGCAGTGTGTCCCCTGTTCCAGCTATGAAGTGGTCTTGGTGGATGTACCAAGCCAGAGGTACAGGGAGATCCATTACATAACTCCTTCCAAAAATTCTGAACACCATATGTGTTTCCTATGGAACAATATTGGATTGGCTGAGGTCATCAAGTCTGATGATCTCAGACATAAAGGCGGGCCAGTCGCTGTGAGATCGGCACAGCAGTTGAGAAACGGTAAGTAAAAAAACTTTTATCTAAACAGAGAGGGGTATGAGGACCTAAGCATGTATTCCAGCACTATAGAGTTAGGAATACATTTGTATTCCTAACACCATAGTGTTTCCTTAAACCATATTTAAAAATGCTAATATGTAGCCTCTTTCATATACAATATTGTTTTGCATAATAGAGAATACAGTTTAATTGTATTATCTAGAACATTGTTAGATAATTCATCTAGAATATGATTTAAAGTTTCTGACAAAGGAATAAAGCCAGACTCCCCTGCTTCAGAGACTGCATTAATATAATAATAATAAAAATTCATAATGAAGCAGTATCGCCATGTTCAATAACAAATACAAGTAGAACGCTCTTAGTACATGGTTATGAAATTGGAAAAGCAAGAAGTCAGTTGGATATGGCACCTAACAGAATATCTAACAGAAAACATGTCAAATTCCCCTTCAAACGAATATTGCTGGCAAATCATTTGTTGGAAAGGAAATTCTCTTCAAAAGCCAGAATCTTAAAATCCACACATTTCCAAGTCTATTCGGCTGTATATGTCTCTATAGCTGTCTGTTTATAAAAGATAAAGGTTTTGTGGGGATGGTATAATATAGAGTAAAACTGTACACAAATGCTTAAGGCATCAGAGATATTTAGTGATATTGTTTTTCATTCTCTACAGGTTAAATATAGGGCAAAGTAGAAAATGCTGAATACTATATTTTTTATTGTAGAATGTTTTTGGAAACACATAAATTCTGGTGTGGTTTCTTCATGCTATTTCTTCCTGTTATATGTTTTATATATAATATAAAATAGACTCATAGCCACAAGATTAAAAAACAAATAGGATCAATATAGTTACACAAGTGCACCCCACACTAACATGGCTGGCTAAAAGCAAATATAAGTTATTCTTTGCATCAAAATATATCACTAATAAACAAAAAAATATATATTTTTATTTAATTATACAATTTTGTCATCTCAAATATTTAATATAGCTTTAGGAATTGAGTTTATATATGATTTTCTATATTTATAATAAAAAGTGAATGGTGCTCAGCCGACTATTCTCTTGCCCTTCTGGAAAAATGCCACAGATGAACACGTATCAGCCAGCATGCTATTTCCTATGCACAGCTCTTTTATTTTGCCTCAGCAGAGATATCTCCCCCTGGGTTTTCGAAAAGAGAATGTTTTCCTTGCTGTTGATTTACTGTTGAGGGGAAAAGAAAAGATTAATGTTACTGCCAAGCCCCAACAGGTTCGCAGAAAACACTCACTGGAAAGTGGGTCTATTTTGTTGTGTAGCATGCTTTTTCTATGTGAGGAGACTGGCATGTTTTTAATCAAATGTGAAACACAGCCTTGGCAGGTCGAATGGATTAGCCTTTCCTGTAAGTAACTCTGTCTACTTTAGTCAACAGCGTAACAATTTTTTCTAACATCTCGCACTTAGGGTTGTCGTTTTTAACTTCATCAATTTAATAGGCCCTTGGGGTTTTTGATCACTGAAGATAGGAGTCATTTAATCATATTTTTCAGCTTATATTTCAGATATGTCTAATACATGAAGTGTAGATACATTATAAAGTAACAGATTCTTGCAGAGAATGAAATGTGGCAAGGTAATGTCAAACTAAAAATGAAACATATTTTAATTTAACTTTTACTTCTCAATATTTTATTCTTTGATATGTGTTTTATTCATGATGTGATTATACATTTCTAATTCAACAATGTGCAATGTAAATAAATTAGAAATAAAAGTCTAGCTGATGAAAATCATTAATCTAATTACTATTTTAGCCTTATAAAAATGTGTAAAAATCTGAGTGACAAATGTCATGAAGTATTTTATTAATATTGATTTCTAAAGTTGACTCCACTGACAATTTAAGTCATGAATTGCAAATGGTATAAAAATTCATGCATATAAATTGTATAGTACATGTTTAGTATAGGCTAATACAGATTTTGTAAAGAAAATTGGGGTGGGGGGGAAGGATACTCTCCTTTTATTAATTCTTTCAATGAATCTCCAAAAACTCAAAGATTTAATTTTATACATAATAGTGCCAACTAAAATAACAATTTAAACAATCTTGTGAGGGTTAAGATATGTTTGAAGTCAGCAAATTGGTTTGTTTGGCAATTTTCGGAATGTATAAAATGGAACATAAAATACTGACATTCATGTTATTTGCACATTTAAATAGAAGTTAAACAAGGAGAGTTAAAATGTATAAGTGGACTTTAAATTTAAAGGGCAAAGTAGAAAATCCTGGGAAATCTTCTTATTATAGCTTGTGTTTGGAAACATAAATTATGGTGTGGTTTCTTCCTGACAGTTTTTTCCATGTAATATATTATATACATAAAACAATTATTGTATTCTGTTTGTCATGACAAAATACAACTTCTTAAATGAGAATAAAATTCCATCTATACATTGTGCTAGTCAAATTGCTAACAAATGTTGAGATTTTTCTGAAATCAGACGTTAAAAAAATGCCTTATCCCCTCCTGTCAGTTGGTTCATTCTGTGCCAATTGGCACAGAGATAAGAAGGCTGCTCTCTGCATGTCTCTAGTTAGGCAAACCTTCCTCTGGGCAACTCTCCTGTGTGCCTTCAGCATAACCTAAAGCAAGGCCTGCAAGGGGAAGGATGGATGGAGAGGCAGACCCTGTGTGAGGGCAGCAAGTGGGCAGAAACAGTAAGAATGATTTATTACAGCACCTTTGGACAGGTAATCTGACAATGTGGAGATACAAAAGATATGTTTTCTTGATATACCATAGATGCAACATAAAGTGTTGCGGACTTTTAACCTGTTATTGTAAGTAAGTTTTTGCTTCCCAAACAGGAGTATACAGTGGAGGTGTATGGTTTACTACCCACTGAAAACATAATTGATGATCTCAGTAGTAAACAAGGTACCGTATTTTTCGCTCCATAAGACGCATTTTTTTTCCCCTCAAAAGTGAGGGGAAATGTATGTGCGTCTTATGGAGCGAATATGAAGTTTTACTTACCTGTCTTGTAGCGTTTCTCGGCAGCACAGGGCGCACCGCGGTACTGGAACTTGAATTTCATGTTCCGGTTTCCGGCGGGACTGAAAGGAAGTGCGCACTCAGCTCAGTGTGCGCACTTCCTTTCAGTCCCGCCGGAAACCGGAACATGACATTCAAGTTCCAGTACCGCGGTGCGCCCTGTGCTGCCGAGAAACGCTACAAGACAGGTAAGTAATTATGGGACAAGGAAAGGGGGACAGTAGAGGAGAGAAGAGAAGACTATGGAGAGGGTAGGGGAGGGGAGGGGAGGGGAGGAGGGATGAAGACTATGGGGAGGGGAGGGGAGGGGAGGGGGGATGAAGACTATGGGGAGGGGAGGGGAGGGGGGATGAAGACTATGGGGAGGGGAGGGGGGATGAAGACTATGGGGAGGGGAGGGGAGGGGGGATGAAGACTATGGGGAGGGGAGGGGAGGGGAGGGGAGGGGGGATGAAGACTATGGGGAGGAGAGGGGGATGAAGACTATGGGGAGGAGAGGGGGATGAAGACTATGGAGAGGGGAGGGGGGATGAAGACTATGGGGAGGGGAGGGGGATGAAGACTATGGGGAGGGGGGATGAAGACTATGGGGAGGGGAGGTGAGGGGGGATGAAGACTATGGGGAGGGGAGGTGAGGGGGGATGAAGACTATGGGGAGGGGAGGGGAGGGGGGATGAAGACTATGGGGAGGGGAGGGGGGATGAAGACTATGGGGAGGGGGGATGAAGACTGAGGGGAGGGGGGATGAAGACTATGGGGAGGGGAGGGGGGATGAAGACTATGGGGAGGGGAGGTGAGGGGGGATGAAGACTATGGGGAGGGGAGGTGAGGGGGGATGAAGACTATGGGGAGGGGAGGTGAGGAGGGATGAAGACTATGGGGAGGGGAGGGGAGGGGAGAGGGGATGAAGACTATGGGGAGGGGGGATGAAGACTATGGGGAGGGGAGGGGGGATGAAGACTATGGGGAGGGGAGGGGGATGAAGACTATGGGGAGGGGAGGGGAGATGAAGACTATGGGGAGGGGAGGGGGGATGAAGACTGAGGGGAGGGGGGATGAAGACTGAGGGGAGGGGGATGAAGACTATGGGGAGGGGGTGGGAGAAGACTATGGGGAGGGGGGGGAGAAGACTATGGGAGGGGGGACACTATGGGACAGGGGAGAAAAAAAATATTCTGAACAAACTGTCCCATAGTAAGAAACACTATGGGACAGTTTGTTCAGAATATATTGTTTTCTGGGTTTCTTCCTCTAAAAACTAGGTGCGTCTTATGGTGAGGTGCGTCTTATGGAGCGAAAAATACGGTAATGAAAATAAATTAACATATGTTAAAAAGGAGGTACAAGAAAACACTATATAAACTATAATCTATGCTTCCAAGCAGGATTTTTCCAAAAACTTTGATTTCAGCGATTTAGGGGGGCAGACCAGCAGTGATCTTGTGTTTACTCTTGTTGCGCCTGTGTTGGAGAGGGAGATAGTTTGGGTAATTAATTCAAGAATGGGACAGCCTTTTTATTTTATGCTGTATTTAGCAGCTAGTACTTACTGGAGCACTAGAGAAAACTGAGAGATATGAGATTGACATTTAGCAGATATGTTGTCATTCATTCTATTGTGAGGCTATTTTATCAATATACAGTTGTTAAACGTATTTCTTTTTTAAGTTAACTGTTTGGAGGAAAGAAAATCCTTCTTTTGGGAACTGTGGTGTCAGGAAAAGGAACCCTTTTGTAATTGTGGGGAATAATTGTGGAGAATTGTGGGGAATTGTGGGGAATAATTGTGGGGAATAATACGTGTATTTTGGTATTAATCTATATATTATTACGAAAATGCACTTAGAATTAAATTATATATATATGTATAATATACTAATCAGATTATTTAATTAACTTGTAATATATTAATAAATGGATAAAAACAAGGGATAGGTGCAGCGCTTCAGTAATCCTTGACAAGTTATATGTGAAGTGATTCAGAGAAGAAATAATAGTGTGGTATTTAAAACTGTGGTGGTGATAAGTAAAATAACAGATGTGCACTCACACTTTCCTGGAGCTTCAATACAGCTCCAGTGTATGCGCCTGGGCAGAATAATCCCTGCCTATGGATCAAGTGCAAAGGCAATTCTTTGAATTATAGGTGGGGTAGGGTTTTTTTTTTAATGAGGATACCCCCTACCACACTTATAATTCGAAGATTTTTATTTGTTTGTTTTTATGAGGATACACCCTACCTCACCTATAATTCAAAGAATTGCCTCTGCACTCAAACCATAGGCGAGGATTATTCTGCCCACGCGCATACACTGGAGCTGTATTGAAGCTCCAGGAAAGTGTGAGTGCACATTTTTTATTTTACTTATCACCACTACAGTATTAAATAGGTGGGTGGTGGAGGTGATAATAAGTCACAAAGCTAGTGTAGGCAGGCCACTGTCACGAGGTCACTCCCAACCTCTAAACATAATAAACACAATGCCTGAATATAACTCCAGACTACAGGGCGCCACAACCACTAGAGTATATATAAATGCCAAAAATGAATAAATGACAATGGGTGGAAATCCAAACAATCCACTTTATTAGGAACAATAAATAAAATAGTAAAATATAACCTGCGCAATATATGCAGGAAAAAACAATACAGAATATTAACAGCCAAATTGGCCAAGAACCCCTAAGGACAGCAGCTATAAACTCACAGAAGCCTTCAAGTATAATAAGGTGCCAAGTGCTAAAGTGCAAAAATGCAAAGTGCTTGATGTAACTTCAAAATTGGACACCAATACTAAACAACAAAAAGTGCTTACAGGAGACAGAAAAAACTGCTGTGCCGAAAGTGCAGGGATCTTGTAGGT